>NC_135043.1:10639000-10958500 GCF_051020975.1 Osmia lignaria lignaria
GACATCGCTGGTCAAGAAGTTTGTGGATATTACAATCATGTACCATAAAATGAAAAAATGTTACAAGTTACTTACAATGTTAATTTTTTAAATGTAGACGGCAAAACAAGCACTGCAAGAAATGGTGATCTTACCTTCCTTAAGACCTGAATTATTCACCGGTCTAAGAACACCTGCAAGAGGATTACTATTGTTTGGTCCACCAGGAAATGGGAAGACATTACTTGCACGTGCTGTAGCCACTCAATGCAACGCTACATTTTTTTCAATATCAGCTGCTAGTCTTACTTCGAAATATGTCGGGGAAGGGGAAAAATTAGTGAGAGCTCTTTTCGCTATAGCGCGGGAACTGCAGCCATCTGTGATTTTTATCGATGAAGTCGATTCACTGTTAAGTGAACGTAGAGATAATGAACACGAAGCCTCGAGGTACATTACGTTAACATGAAAATTTATCAAAGATAATTGAACTCTATTTAATTAATATTTATTATCCAGGCGGTTGAAGACGGAGTTTTTAGTAGAATTTGATGGTCTACCCTGTAATCCAGAAGAAAGGGTACTTGTTATGGCTGCTACAAATAGACCCCAAGAATTAGACGAAGCTGCGCTAAGAAGATTCACAAAACGAGTTTACGTCACATTACCAGATTTACGAACAAGAATTATGCTACTTAAACGGCTTTTAGCTAAACACAATGATCCATTAACTCCGGAAGAATTAAATGAAATGGCACTTTTAACCGAAGGCTATTCTGGAAGTGATTTAACAGGCTTAGCAAAAGATGCAGCACTCGGTCCTATCAGAGGTAAACTAAATTTATACTTTTTACATTGTTGATTGTATGTTTTCTTTGTGTCTAGTTAAAATAGACTGAATGGATATTAGAATTTTGACCATACTGTCTAACAAATAATTATATGTAAAAGAATGCGTTAAAAAAAAATACAATATATTAATATTGTACAGAACTTAATCCAGATCAAGTAAAGGAGTTGGATCTTAATTCCGTGCGCAACATTACAATACAAGATTTTCGTGATTCGCTTAAAAGGATTCGTAGATCCGTATCACCTGCAAGCTTGGCCGCTTATGAAAAATGGAGCTTTGAGTATGGTGACGTAAGTCTATGATTTTTAAGAATTATTTAAAGGCAATGGTTTGCATGTAAGTTACATTCGAAGCATCAGTTAGTCGAACAAGAAAGAAAGAACTATGACAGGAAATACTTCAAAAGTGACTTTCTGCGATATTAATTATTACAAAGTGTAAATAACAGCAGCTTTTACATTTTCTAAACTAATTTGTAAACGATAATATCTATATACAAAGAAGAAAATGTTATAATACGTGAAAGGCACTCTTGCTAAGTAATGTTTTTTAAATCATGTTACAAACGTAACACTGTAATGTTAACAGCTTTATACTGCATAATACATTCCATACTCCATCCACTAATCAGGTATCGTAGATTTAAGTTTCACCGTAATGATATTGATATTAGAATTCGACCTGTAGTTTTACGACCTGCGAAAGTTTTTCATTGTTTCTTTCATTTACATTTTGAACGATGAAGATTTTTCTAATTCGTCGAATTAGAATTTTCTTTTTGGGCTACGCACGTAGATAATCTTCTAATGTAAATTATTATAACAGTACGCACCTTATGACAAAAAAAAAAGACAATGTAAATAATGAAGCGTTGAATTGAACAGTATTGGGTAGAAAGACTGCATTTGCACAGGAGGAAACAGCACACGTCCAATCAGATAATAAAACAATTGATATAATTGGATCTAACTACTGCTGTGGTTAGCAGATAAGCATAGAAATTTGTAGATGTCTTGTACAAGCACGTGCTGAAACTGAAAACACACAAATTGCTTTAGGTATGTAAGTTTTGTAAAAAAAAAAAAAAAAAGTAAAACTGCACACTGTAATAACGTATCCGAGAAAAATATTGAAAATATTACTCTTGTTATATTTGGTAGGGATTCATATATTTGGTTGATAATTGTTGAAATGGAATTAATGTATCAGTGCGGATATCGCGTTTGTCAGCTTGTAAATTAGCTCTTGATTTGATGAAATTTCTATCGAGACAACGAACTGGAAGTATATTTGAAACGAGTGGAATTCAGAGTACTTATAATTTATAATCGAATATTATCAATGAAACAATAATGTTATGATACGCATATTCTATAAAGGAAAATCCTATATATATATATAAAAGTTTTTGATATTTATCTATTGCTTAAAATGCTCAAACAAAAAGTGATTGTGCTTGTACGATATAATCATACGATTGAAAACGCGTTTATTGCAAAACAATATTAATAAGCATCTTAGTACAATGTTATTTTCACCTTGAAATTAGTTATGACAGTTTTCTTCATTTTACTTGACTTATGTATTTGTTTCTAAGAGAAGCATGTAATAGCTATTCCGTAAAATTATACCTCATTATAATTTCATTTTTAATAATATTAATGCAACGAGTTTAAAGCTTCTCTGGTGTGATCAGTAGTTAATATTAATCAATAATAATAATAATAGTAATAATAGATGTGTACATGAATAATATATACGTGGCACGTGTTACTTTCTTTTTCTGCCACGTAGGTTTGATGAAAAGTAAATTTCTCCATTTACTTGTTAGAATTTTCATGTGAATTATAAGTGATATAAAAATATTAGAGAAATGTAGAAAACCACCACATATATTTACAGTTGTGCAAAGTGTGAGCACCATATAAAACATGCAAATGAAGTTGATGATGCAAATAATGCCAAATATGTTTGATTTCAAAGGTATATTAGTATAAGTCTGTTGAGTTTGATATGTATTGTAATGACTAATTAATTTAATTGAAAGCATCACAAACTTAATATTAGACTAATGTTAGCGCTCTTTGTTTCAAGGATTTAGTGCCAACACAGGTTGCATTGTGCCGTTTATAATTAAGTTCCACTTACTTTAAAATAATTGTCTCTTCGATTCTGCGCCGATCTATCTCGTATGCTATGTTTTATTCGCGTTAAATAATTTATTGTACGCATAAGTAGAATAATATTAATTGAATCTTTTCTTTTTTCGACGATCTTGCACAACAGACTGTTTATCAATATGGGTATATGTATCTATTTACAACCCTGGCCTTCCAAGTTAAAAACACGCTCAGCCTCGATTAAGTTATTTTGCTACTTTTATAAAAACTCGTAATAGGAAAATTTCTTAAGATATAAAAAAAAATAATAACGCTAATATTAATTAATGCTACTTAAATTAAAGATAATGAAATGTGAGTTGATCGTTAAGAAATGTTTGCACGCCTTTACTAGAGTTACCATTTTTTTATGTACTGTAAGGTCCGACTCTTATTCTCTTAATAATATTGAAAAATAATAATAATTATGTAATAATCTTATGAGAAAAAGATTATTACTAAAACAAGTTTACCTTATGAAATTTAACACAAAACTTGCAAGATTTATCTTTATTTCTGTTGCGTTTCCAACATTGTAGAATGTAAATGAAATCTTCTTCATTGAGCAACTCGTTTTTAATGTATCGTACCGTAGTTATCTTTTGCTTGATAAAAAAGAAACAATTAACAAATACATATTTAATTAACGTTAATATACTCGGCAATTAAATAGTAATTTTTAAATATAACTGAATAATGTAGTGATACCTACTACTGTACAGAAATACAGATATCCTATTTCATATTTTGTCGCTGTGTGATCGAGACTGAGGAACGCATGTATTGTGTGTAATAAAGTGTACAGTACAAATTATTCTAACACATTTCATTAAGGGGAAACAAAAAGAAAAAAAAAAAGAAAGAACAGGGAATGATCGCAACTTCCATCTGAAAGTTAATTATTCACAATCTTGTCAAATTATTAAATATTTTATAATTAATGTATTGTTAAAATATCCCTGGCCGACATTATTTATATTCCAGAAAGAAATATTTTTGTTTATGTAAGAGCAGTGATATAATCAGCATAATACTTTTGTACTGAATTGATATAATAACGCACTTTTTAAATTCATACAAAAAATATACTAAATAATTGTGTTTCTTTTGAGATATATATGTACATATATATCGCAAACGTTTTGCTTAATGTTAAACTTTTATTGTGTTCAAAATATTGTCTTCTACACAAGTCATCCAGTCATTAATGTTTTTTAAGTGTTCAACAAAGATGATTTGTAGAAAAAAATATTCTTCAGTTTACTTAAATTGATTATTGTAAAAGTATATTGGCTGTAAAATAAAATTACCTTGTATGTACTTAAAAAACGTGTTATATTATTTTAACATTTAATCATCAGTTATTATAAACGAAGATACTACGTTCCTTATAAATTTAAAAAACCACTTTTGATATTATTTCATAACTTTTTATACTTTTTATAATAACGTGGGCTATGAAATAATACAAAATATTGTGTATTTTAAATATTTATTCCTTTTTTTTTTTTCATTCAAAGGACAATTTGTTTTTATTATAAGATAACATTATCCTAAGCATTTTCGAGGGTTCCACACCCTGCTGTACCTAAATTACTCTTTATATAACATTTTTTTTTATGTCTTCCATCGGTTCACTGATTATTATTCATTCATAGACAAGTTTTTTTTCTTTTAATTGGCTCTGCAGTTCGATATCACTTATCGCAGTCAATTAATCATTGCTGTGTTCGACTTTATGTTTCTCCTGTTATTACATTTAGTACTGACTTTATACAAATTGGTTTCAAAAGGTTTATGGCTTTTTTATCGTCGGTGGTGAAGCGAAATATCGATAAATTTTCATTTACTCTAATCACTCTAATTTGTTTTTTTTTTCTTTCTTTCATTAATTTAATTAGGCATATGTTGAAAAATTAAGTTTCAACAAATATTTAGAACAGAATAGAATGAAATTTTTAAAGATAAATAAATATTAAAGCTAGTTACACTGAAAAATCGAGGAATAAAATTCTACTAAATTCGTGCAATAAACTTCTATCGCATAGTAACTGGAAGACACGAAGATACAAATATCGTGCCACATAGTAATTGTAACAATATCAAAACATGAGATAATATCAAGTGTGATTGTCGTCAATTGATATACTGATTATTATGAGACAAAAATTTCTGTTATCTTGTATTACATTAAAAAGAAACGTAATTTTATTATTTTTTTTAATACATGAGGTTTTAATTAAAGGCAGAATAGTAGTGACTCCAACTCTTAGTGGAAGTGTTTATTATCATTATCATTATACTTAAATTACATTGTAATAATTACACCAAGGTTCACTATTTCTTTGTACAAACGGAGAGGAGTCACTAGAAGCTACACAACACAATATAATGAATTAAGTCAAATTCTGAATAAAAAATATGTCATTTTAGACATATTTCCTGGAATATTTTTTCATTAAAATTCTTGGTAAGAATTTCTTTTTGTACATTTACCACCGACGATAAATATCACAAAACGAGGAAAGTTTACAACTCGTTTATCGACTCGCATAGTTTATTTTAATTAAGGGCCCTGCATACGTCAAAGCATGCATCCAAATCTAGCTACATCACAGGCGCCATGTCTACCTATACTCTCTATCTTATACTATGTTCAATGTCATACTCTGTGTTTACCATAAATGAACATTTTTATCCTTGTTCATTAATGATTTGAAATAAACTAAAAATTGGTAATTGTGGCAAAAATATTAAAAATATAACAACGCAACGGTCGCATACATACGTACACCTTACGCAGCACAACGGATGCAGGGCTCGTTTAAGGGGCTGCAACCTCAAGTTCAGAAATATACCTCATTCAACACTTTGAATACGAACTTTTGGAAAAATTATATATTATACACTGATGGATTGACTGCTATGATATATTTTTCTTTTTTCAATGAGCACTGCAAGATAAACTTGCATTTGTTAAAATGATATACGTTTCTATTGTTTGGCAAGGGAAACGTACAAAGGAAATATACATTTACTTATGTATGTGTATATATGTTTATATATATATCACATTGAACTTTTGATGGAACAGTTCTTCATGAGATTATTTATATCAGTCAATATTGGGACAACCAAAATTTAGAAGTTTCATTTTTTTTTTTTTCCTTTACAATGTAATACTTCGATTGAAGTAAAAATTAGGATATTTGTACATATGATAATGCAGTCAAAATACCGATAAATTTGTTGGAACGGGTATATGACAGAACAATTTTTTGCAAACGCCCCAAGGGCAAATGTATCATATGTAACAATTAGTTGATGTCAATCAATGATCAATTTCATTGCGTGGGGTATTGTGGCATGGTGTATGCTACCATAGCAGGTTGCTGACCTGGTGGTAATGGTGCAGTTGCGGTCGGTGGTGCGGCGGTCGCTTGTGCAGGCTGCCATGTACCTGCACCAGGGGCGGGCATTCGCATACTATTCATATATTGAGCCTGTTGTCCATAATATTGACCATAGTACTGAGCAGGCTGTAAAAATTGACCCTGCATTTGTGGATATCCTTGTGGATACCAATAACCCATTTGCTGACCATATCCATATGCGTATTGACCAGCTCCAGCTGTAACCTGTTAAATAAAACATTAGATGTATTAATTTTTTTTTCGTGATATATTATTATTTACATAATTTTTTATAGAATTTTAAACGACAATGATTTATAAACATATATGTACAAGTCTTTCTAATAATAAAAATATGTGTATATTAGAATAACCTGTTGAGCTTGGTGATTTGCATTAGGTCCCACACTATTAGGATCTCCATTTTCTTTTCCCCAAAAACATTTAACAATGCTACCATTAATTTCTGTATTATGTGTTGATTCTATGGCATGTGTTGCTGCTTCCTTAGTAGTAAATTTAATGAACGCATATCCTTTGTCTTTAAATACTCTTATATCTTGTATGGTACCAAATGGAGAAAATGTTTTGTTTATCAGTTCGTCTGTAATGCCATTTGTAAAACCTCCACAATATACTGTGCAATTGGTTGGACTACTTTGGTTATATACCTATTAACAGCAACATGCACAATTTAAAGAATCAATTCATATGACTTTATCAGATAAACTACATACAAATGTTTCCAAATCTTGCATTTATAAGACAAATATAAATTTGTATATTTCAATTATATATATATATGTATATATATGAAAACAACTGACAACAACTGTTCACTGAAACTCAAATCATACCTCTTCGTAGTTAGGTTTACTATTATTTGAATGCCGTGGCCTTTCAGATCTTGGTGGTGGCGGTTTCCTAGTCGACCAATTTGTCCTGATGCTTCTGGATCCAAGCCACTGACCATTCATTGCTGCTATCGCTGCTTCAGCTTCAGACTTTTTGACAAATGATACAAAGGCATATCCTTTACTTTTCATGGTTTGTGGGTCGCGAACAATTCTACAATTGCTAATTTCGCCAAAAGGCGCGAATGCTTCTTTCAATGTTTGTGTTTCAATTTCCGGTGAAAGATCACCGACGAATATGTGATGATGATTACTCGTATCCAACTTCGGCTGATTTCCAGGGCTCGTTGCCCAGTTAACCTTCATTTCCTTATTCAGGAAAGATCGCTTGTTCATGGCGGCTAACGCCGTAGCCGCGCATTGATGATTTGTAAATTCGACAAAAGCATATGGATCGTTTCCTGGTTCTCGTATAATCTTGCATCCTTTAACGGCACCTATTTGTGAAAAAAGTGCGCACAACAGTTCCTCCGACACCGAAGAGTCTAGATTTCCCACATAGAGCGTTCGTGGATTGCTTTCTTCGCTCATGCTCGCTCTTTCAGGACCTTTGTACTTCTTTATTTAACTAATTTCCTTACTTTCGTTGGGCTTAATTTACGGTTCACACGTTCAGTGCGTGGTACGTGCATTTACCTCGACCCCAGCATCAGAATTCAGATTTTCTCGCCTTTTCCAAAGAACACGGACGGTTGAACGCGAAGCTACACCCAGCCTCTACGTCATACTAACATAAAATGGCCGCTCTCCTGCTTCACTACTTTCCCTTCAATCATCAACATAAACGTTCAAATTTTACCAATTAATTTACTTAGGAGTATGCTTCTTTCACACACGTTCAATCCTTTTTACCTACCTATCTAACGCTTGTTAAATTGATTGAAATAACTTGAACTTTATCGGCTAAAGTATAAAGAACACGTGTTTTTGTATCATCCGTCGAAGATTTCATAACAGGTAGCGCGAAAACGCTTGTGAATCATTGGCCTACGAAATTCACTAGACAACCATTTCGGTAAGGCTGATTTTCATCAAATTTTATACTCTTTCTTTTTTAGTGTTGATATTTCTTATTTACGTTTTCAATGTCAATAATTGACAAATATCAATTATAAAAAAAGTATCGTAACTTTTTTTCGTTGGAATTAAGTAATGCTTCAAAACATTATTGAAACATATCAATTATTAATTATTATATATTATTTCAAAAATTATTATAATTTAAATCTAATTTTATTATTAAATCAATAATTTTTCATTATACTTATAGAATTTTTAAAAGCATATGTATATAGATCACGTAGTCCACACTCTGTGTTTTGGTTAATAAAACAAAATTATTTGTTGTATAAATAAATGTC
This sequence comes from Osmia lignaria lignaria, assembly GCF_051020975.1. Taxonomy (NCBI): domain Eukaryota; kingdom Metazoa; phylum Arthropoda; class Insecta; order Hymenoptera; family Megachilidae; genus Osmia; species Osmia lignaria. The sequence goes on from NC_135043.1 coordinate 10,647,680, forward strand.
AATGTATAAAGATGATTCAAATAGAAATGACTTTATTATTTAATTTTTAAAATAAATCGCGCCTACAAATGAATATTTCAATGTCAAAAAATATAAGAAAACAATGTTATACAATAAAAACAATACTGGTGTTGCATGCATTTTAAATGACTACTATGCAGCTGCTATTGTTTTATATATGTACAATTATGAAATAATAATCTTTGGATATATAAAAGTCTTTGGAAATAGTTTAATTTTAATAATTATATTTGCCAGTAGATCTACTGATGTAATCTATATGAACAATGATAATGATGTTTAAATTTTATTGAACTGCTTAACATATATTCCTAACTTTGATATTACAAAGAAAATTCTTAACTTCTGTACCACAGTTAAAATGATTATACATTATTACATATGGCCACATTAGTTAACAGAATAAAATACTTTTCTTTTTACTGGCAGCAAATATCTCATTTGTTATGCTTTAATATAAGCTGGTTCACTAATAAACATAATAAAACTCAAATTAATAAAATGAGTTATTTACAAACAGTTTGTCATTGTATACAAATTACTAATAATTCTATTTTTTTTTTATTAATTAACTATTTAATCATACATTTGTAACGTAAATAATTATTTAACGATTACTCAACATAAATTTTATTATTTGCATTAAAATGCACAATACTTTTATGTGCTGTTAACAAACATTTTATAAGAATTGCTCTTTCCATATTGCACTCAAACGTTTTCTTTATCACACAAATAAAGTTTTTCCCATATTAATGTTTCTTGCATGCCAGCTTATACGAGCAACAATTACAAGTGTATAAACTTAAATTGCATATTAATAAAATTCATTGGCTTGTGGCTACTCAGTCTTTACGACATATTAAAAATTATAATCTATACATATATACGTAGATTATATATATATATAGAATCTTCAAAAATGTCATGTTTCTTATCTATACGAGCGTTCATGCGTTAAAATTTGCATTATTTACATTAAAAATAAACATAAGAATATTAGATAACAAATTATTTTTATGTAATATAAAATGAATACTTATTAAATGTTTGTGATGATTTTGAGTATTACGATTTTAGGTGTCTGTACAACTTATATACATCAAGTGTAGAAAATTATTTAAATTGTAATACTTTGCCTTTGATTTGTTATGTTTGAAATTGGGTAACAAGAAGCTTCGTTGCTTTGGCAATGTCATAAGCACATGAACGTACTTGTTGAAGACACCGGTCCATGTGTTCAATATCGCTAGTATATCTTTGAAGACCAGAGCATTCTGCTTGAAGCCTTCCTGTATTACCGTTCAATTGGCGTAAAGCAGATCTAATATTTTCTTCAATGGGATTCTATAATAAGAAAATATTATTATAAATTCACATTTAACAATCAAGAATATCTAGAAAAATGTTTCACGTCTTACTTGAGGAAATATAGCTGTAAGCTCGGCAACAGCAACTCTGATTCTTTCTGCACAAGGTACAAAAGCTTCTCGTTGTTTTCGATCCTGCATAGCCATCCATAATTCCTGTATTCTTCTTGTAACTTGTTCAGTTCTTCGAGTAACTTCTTCACTAGGAGGAAGATTAGGAGCACCGCATTCCCACATACTTTGCGTGTTGCTTCGAGATATCGTCTCTTGATCTCGTTTTGACTATATTTTACATTTACGTATAAAAGTAATATTTCTACATAATGAAACTTTATAAAAGTTTCTGTGTTAATACCTGACAAATAGATGTGGACCATGAAGAAGGTTTTCTCAAACCTTCTCTTGTTTCGTACATAGATGCAGGTCGCTGATTGCTTCTTGTAAGAGATGTTTTTATATCAAGCACCGGTTCTAACTCTGGCTCTTGTTCACCACCGACATGACCATTAACGATACCATCAGTGGATTCTTTCATCTACATGTTTTCTATATTAGATTCTCAATCTCAAAATATGAAATAAATATAAAGAATAATCGTCTTACATGAATCATTTGTTTCAGTTCATTATTTTCACGCGTAAGTTGTTCTATAGTATTTTGTAAAGTATGTATCTGCTCACGGAGATCTCTGACAGTAGATTCAGAGAGAGTTAATTGTTTTTTCAAAACCTCTACGACAGACGGAAGCCCTCTGGCTAATGGCGCGAATGCTTCCTGAAATAGTATTTTAATATATTCAATAAGACTTTGCTTTTATATGAAAAAGAAGGATATTATAAGTCACTCTATGTGATTGTTATATAACAAAACACATAATCAATATATCTGTGTTATAAATTTTAGTGAATTATAAAGAGGTGAGATAATGCAAGTCATTATAATTTAAATTTATATAACTCTGGCAAAGGCTGCACATGCACTAACAGACCTGTGCACTTGCCTAATAGCACTGTCTACAGAAGAGCCATGTACTAAGCCGATTCCTTATTCTTCTTTTCGTAACTAGAGCCGGTACCTTTAATACGTTACCACACAATTTTATCTATTTTATAACAAATAACTTACGCCCATCTTTTTTATATCTTATATTTTTCATATTTATAATATTTCCTTATATTTTACGATAACGTAACTTATTACGTACCTCGTTATTCATTTTGAACTGTGTTGAATATTCAGGTATCGCATTATCTGTTGATGTTAACGCATAATCGTCGTCAGACGCGACGCTATCATACAAAGGTTCATCATCAGACATTTGTGACCGATATTTTCCAAGCTGTTCCTTGCGAAGCGCAGAACTGGCTGGATCTAATAGCGATACGTACATGTATAAATACAATAGACACTTTATGATATGTATAGTCTTTCACAAACCTTGTAACGATGCATTATTCGCAAGCATATGTCTTCTGCGAGCTTCAATAAGTAGATCTACAATAAGGGTCATAAATTCATTTAGCGTGAATCTCGCTAACTTTTGTCTACCTTGATTTCTTGTAGATGATAGTTGTGGATTCACTGGCAGAAATGGTACTGGACATCTTTCTGGTGAAGATGCAGTTGTAAACCAAACTATTCAAAAGACATAAACTTCAAATTGTTGTTGCAGTTAATAATTAATTAATTTATTATTTATATATTTCTATTCCTAGGTATTGTTACTTAGAAACTAAAATCTTAAACTATAACTTACCCCTCCTTCAAAATGATGCAATAAAAAAGTATTATATATTAATAGCATAATATATAGAAATAACAATAGTTTATTGCTAAAATAAGTTGTTCATTTGTAAGATGTAACAATTTACTTACTTTCTTCATTTTCTCGGCGATCCACTTCGTCATAAACATCCATGGCTAATTCTTCCAGTAAATGGTTTGATAACTAATCAACAGAATTTAAATATTATACTCTTACACTTCTAAAAAATATAGTCTATACTTACCAGTTGTAATCTATTTCGTCCTTCTAAACATAAATTACTTTGATCTCTCAATAATGTACATTCAGGAACAATTATATGCTCGTCCAATCGATGATCGGGTTTGCGTGAACATACATAATACGTCAGTCTGTCTGATACTTCATACATACATTCAACAATACGTTCTGATAATTCTATATACCCTGCCATTCTAAAAAGTAACAATTTTTTTAAATATATCTAACCAATATCTGTATAACAGAAAACATGTTGTTACATACTTTGCAATTTCAGCAGGTGTCTGTCCATTTAAATCAATCATACTAGGATTACCACCATTGGCTATTAAAAGTTCTACCTGTAAAGCTTGTCCTGCTCTAGCAGCTACGTGTAAAGGTGTTGTACCTTTTTCCTATAAGGACAAAGATATTATATTTTATGTTCTTATTGTTAAACTACATACTAATATTTTATTCAGAAGTACCTTGTAAAAATAACTTGGATTAGCACCTTGTGCAAGTAATCTTAAAGAAGTTTCTAAATTACTTGTACGAACACTACTATGTAGCTGTCTACTTAATTCTTCTTCGCTACAACATTCCTCTTTACTTGGACGTAATATGAATGCTAAATGTTGATGTTTTGCTTTAATAAAATCAGCCTTTATTGGACTATGAAAAACAATAATATGATTATTATTGAAATACTGTATTTTATATTATTTTAGGATGAAATTTATACTAACTGTAGCGGGTCTTTAGCCTGTGGCTTCCTTCTATTGATTTTTGAATTATTAGGATCTAATAGGGAATGTTCCCAAATACTGTTTGCTCCATTATCATTTAATGTATGTACCATCTAGAAAACATAAAGCATTATTTTTCAAATTACATATCAGAGAATGTTCTTTATTACTGCTTACTGACATTCAGTAAATTTGTATGCCAAATACTTTTGTGGAGTGATTTTATATGGGATATATGACGACCAAGACTACGATGCATACCACAACAATCATCACATAATAAAATAGCTCTGTTCAGTGAAGCCCATCCTGGTTCTAAAATCAATCATTATATTTGTTTCTTGTTATCAATAAATACATGTTAAACAACAATAAAAATCATACAATTAAAAGCAAAATAATCATAATGTTAATCTTGTTAAAAATGTATATGATACAATCAACATAACTTATCAATAATCAAATAATTAGACATAAATATCTAAAAAGGTATGTAAATATGTGATTTATAGTAACCTTTTCCAAATAGATTATACAATTTTTACTAACTAACAAAATACCTTTTATCAGCATCTGGTTATGCAATATAGTAAAGGATTAAAACAATCTAAAAAAAAGAAATCATAGATTTAACGCATGATTAAAAGAAAAGTACATTTACCGAGGGCTCCACAGTCAGCACATATATCCGTATTAACTCTATGTTTCGGTCGAGCCATTCTCTTTCCGTTTCTTTCGTCAAGGCACAATAGTAAGATTCGTTACAACAAATGTAAAAAGTACAACATAATGTACAGGTGGTTTTAAGACTAATATCAGAAATAAAATTTCAAAATGCGAAACATTAATTTAAATGTCATTATATATCATTATATATTTAACAATTTCACCATGACAGAAGTCATCCCGAACGAATCTGCAATAGTTGCACCATTGATCGAGCATCCTAAAAGACAGGCAATCATGCGATACACTTTCGCCTTACACTGCTTTACTCTAACCTATTCTGTTATTATGATATTAATAAAGTCAAAAAGTTATAAGAATAATGATAACTTCAATTTTCACGTATACAGTAATTAAAACAAAACCTTGAATAAATAGGATGTATGAAAATGTAAAATGTTTAGTTTTATTAGATGAAACCTTACATTCATGTACAATTATAAAATTCATTATGCTACATTAAATTAATATTTATACATACAATATATAAAGTAAATAAGTATATTAACAATTCTTTTTAGTTTGTCATATAATAAAGAAAAATGTTCATAGTTAAGATTCTGGTGATTCAGAGTATAGATTACTAAGATCTGTCAGTAATTTATTAGATATATATGTAGCATTGAGAATAGAATTATCTATATTGTCTATTTGACACAAAGGTTTAAGCTTTTTACCATCTGGAGTTTCTAAAAACTTCATAGTTGATTTTAAAGCCATATATTCTCTGAATGACCGTTTTTGTTTATACCGTTTAACTATAGGAGTCTTTTGCAGAGAAATAGAATCCTTAGTGGGTTTTGTATATATAATGTTAAGTTGCTTTTCCAATTCTAAAAAACTTCCATCTCCATTAGACATTCTTTTTACATTAATAAGTTCATAATTTTTTTTATCACTTTCAACATTTTGATTTGTATTTAAAGACAGTACATTTGTTACATTAATCCGTGAAGTATGTGCAATAGGTGTCCTTACATTTTCTTCCAATTGTTGTTCAATTAAATTATAAGTATCGACTTGAACTTCTTTAGGTGATTTCTCTAGTTCAATATGATTTTTTTTTACATCAGCATTAGACAGTGTAATTTTCTCATCATTTCCAGATAATAATTTTGTAATACACATTAACATTGATTTCAATTTCAATACATTTTCTTCTGTTACACTTAATAAATTTTTTAAACCGCATTCTAGGCTCATAATCTTATCTCTATTTATACAAATCATATTATTTTCAGAATCTACCAATTTTGTATCTTGTAAGATACTATGTAAACCTTGTATACATTCACCTTCTTCTGATTTTGTAAACTGTTCTGTTATTAAATCAATCTCATTTGAAGTACATCTTTCTTGTGGTGGGTTATTTTGTACAAGTAACTGATTCTCATTATTCATTGTTATTTCTTGATTGGTTGGGCGTGGAGAAATTTTTACTTTTGGTACAATATGTGAAGTTTCAAGACACTGTAGATGACTTGTATCAGTAGACATCGAATTTAAGTGGCCAGAAGATTTTATAATTTTGTTTTCACTGAGTGGTTTAATACTGCCAAATCTCATAGTGGAATTGTTAATTTTATGAGATTCCTTGTTTAGCTGCAAAATATTGACTGTTTCCGTTTTTCTCTGTTCTTTTCTAATAATATTTTCTTTATTGATAAGTGGAATTTTGTTTGGTATTACAGGTATTTTTGAATATCTATTTACTTTATCAGTACATTTTTGTAAATGTTTTCCCTTTATTGTATTTGAAGGCAACAACAAACTTCTTTTTTTTATTATCGAATCAGAACACTTTTTACTGATTGACTCATCAAGTGTTAATTTATTTGGTTGAGTTTTATTTTCATGATTGTTCTGTGAAGACTTAACAGGAAATTCATTAAAATTAAGATTTCTACGTACACATTTCATAACATTTACAGTTCCATCACATGTACCTATTCCTAATAAGAAAATATTAATTCATTAGTATTGGTCATTTATTTTCTTAAACATATAATTTTGTACCAACCATTTTGTTTACTATCTTTTTTTGTACTCTTTACAGTTGAGGATGGACCTAATCTTTCTGGTTGTATTTTCTTACGGGCTGAAACATATACCTTTATAGATTTAATTATAATATGTATATGCAACATAAAGATAATTGTAAATTTATACTCACCACTATCTTTTTGAACATTCCTTATATTTTCAGCCTGTCTAAGCAATTTTCCAATTTTAATTGGTTGTGGTCTTTCATAATCTATAGAATAAAAATGTTTATTATTATTTAATACTGTTAGTTCATTCGAATGACAAAATCTGATTAAAATTACCTTTTTTAGGTGTATTCTTATGCATCACTTTCGGGCAGGTTGAACATTCTGTCATTCTTAATCGTGAATGCTTAACTTTAGCTTTCCCCTTTTAAAAATATGTAATAATCTAATAGAAATGTTTATTTTTTTTTTTACATATTTTACGTATACTCACCGTGGAACTGGATTTAACGAACATTTCTTTGTTTTGTTAATTAATACAGTCTATGTCTTAACAACTTAGAGTAATTTTTATGAATGCACATTGATGCACATATTACATTATCAATATAACATAAACTTGAGGTGTAAAAACACAAACGGAAAAATTCAAATTTCCTACAGTTTAACGGATTGCGATCATAAAATATAATATTAGATAGATTCGTAAACGACAATGTTTTATATTGAATGGCGCGTTTACATTGCGCAGACTCATTATATGCCAATGAGAAATAGTAATTTTGAATTTTGTTCATTGTGTATTTACTTTATCACTTAAAACGCATAAATAATAAACATAGGTAAAATATTAACTAACGATTTTGATAGATCAGTATGCATATACAAAGTATATTGTGCGAGTGGTTATCTACTATGGGCAAACGCTATACAAAACATGAAACCTTTTGCGCAGATTTCTTATCTATAGTGGCTATTCTCCGAAGTCACATAGGTCGGCCATTTTGTTAAATTTATTTCTAAACGTATCCCCTCCAAATTGAAAACAACCGAAGGTTGACGCTGTTCTCAATTCTGATAAAGTATTTTTGGTTAGGTTAATAGCTGTATAGAAGATATTTAACAGTAAGTAAACCATTTTGATTACGTTTGCTTCTATTAATATTGAATCGAGGTAGAAAATGTCTACGCGTGCATGGAGAAATGATGCTTTAGCGTAGTTCGTAATGTGTAATTGGATGGAAGGAGGCTTGGCGTAAAGAGAGGCTATGGCTACTGCTTTGATCATATGTAAAATACTATTAGCTGATCGGTCACCCTTTGTTTTTTCATTACCGATCTGTGTGGCATTTTTTTCAGTTGATCTGTGCGTGAAAAACAATTTTGTCTTTCGAAATGTTTGTTATAACCTCCAAAGTCATAACCTATATAATATAACCTTAGATGTCAACATTTTAAATATTTCTTATTCAAGAAATATAGCAGAAAGATCTCCCAAAAATTCCAAAAATGTAATAGACACATAAATTTATATCATTAAAATGTGTATTTTCTATCTTAGACTTGTATCAAATTTTTTTTTATTTTACATGTTATAGTAGCAGTATTAAGATATATTTTAATAAATAGATTCAATTTATAATTATAATTAAAGACATAATTTTTAAGACAAAGTTATTGCTTAATGCTTGGAACTAGTGAATAAATACAACTGTTTTTTGTTATAAAAATGTGATATACAAATATTTTAATTCACATTATTTTCTTGTTATATGTATAAATTAAATAAGTATACATTTTTAAAAGAATATTGTTATTAAATAAGAAACATGTGTTTGAACTTAATTTGATCAATATTGTTTAATTAGTTCTGTTGACATTTAGTTAATGTTGTATGGTAAGTTTATTACATTTATTTACTTATATATTAATAGCATATTTATAATCATATATGTATAAATGTACATACACATGTAAGAATACATTTACATTACATCATTGTAATGTTTATGTATATAGTTATGAATGTAATTGTTCAGATCAATTGAAATAAAGAATACTTTTTATATTTTAGTGATTTCAGTGATCATATAATTTTATATTTAATAAAATGGATGTTGCTGGAGATCTAACATTACAATGGGTGGAGGAGGTGGGAAATGTGATTCACGAAGAAGTGATATGTGGGCTGGAGGCACAGTTAGTTGGAGCAGAAGAAGAAGTAATCGGAGCATGCGAGGAAGTTGCAGTTGAGGAAACAGTAGAATCTGTTCCTAATGTTACTCCTACAACCGAGTCAGAGATATTAATGGTACCCCAGCCCAGCGACATGGAATCTATTTACATAGTGCCACAAGATCAAGGCCATGACTACCTAAATATACAGGTTACAGAGGAAGTTATTGCAGATAATTGGGACAGATCTGGTCCAGAAGATGGGTAGGTTGAAGTAACATATACTTTTCATTAAATTTAATAATTTTTTAATTAATTAATTGCATATTTTAAAGGGTTGAGATATCAGAATCAAAAGTATCTCATGAAAACTTGTTGGAATATGATGACATGGAAATACCATTACCAATTGATCAAGATTCTTACACAAATAGCAGACCTTATCCGTGTGACTTCTGTAGTAGGAGGTTCAGAAAAAAGGCAAATTTAATGAATCATATGGTAGCACATCAGACAGACCGCCCTCATGGTTGTAACTTATGTGGGGCACGTTATGCAAGGAAATGTGATCTTATGAACCATTTGAAGATTCATGCTTATGCACCATCTAGAGATGGTTTGGAGGATGATTTAAATGATGATGATTCATTGGTACCAGAAGAAGAGGAGTCTACTAAAGGTAGACGTAAAAAGGTACAGTCAAGTGTACCAAGAAAACGCAAAAATCATTCTGCTCTTTCAAAACGCAGCATTGAAGATAGTAAAATGGAAATGGGCAAGTATGTCAATAAATCTTACGATTACGTTGACGAGGATATGCGTCTTTTGGAAGAAATGACTAGTAGAAATTCTGCACGTAGTAGTAATTATGCATCAAGCTCAAGATGGAATGATCAGATGTCACCAGTGTCCACTGAACCTCAAGCACCACGATGGCCTATAACTGATCCAACAAAACCATATGTATGTCAGTATTGTGGTGTTGGTTTTGCAAGAGAAAAAGCACTTGCATCCCATGCGCGTATCCACGGTGGTGACAGCCCATTTGAATGTACCACATGTGGTGATATGTTTTGGGATGTTAACAGTTTAAGAGAACACGTCCGTGTCAAACATGGTGGTGCACCACAGTCTGACATAGAAGAATACGATAATGATGCAACATACACAGGCGACGAAAGATTTGGCGAATTTTATTGCAATAGTTGTGGTGTTCCGTTCCACCGTTTGGATTTACTTAAACGTCATCAAAAGTAAGATTATCTTATGACAGTGAATAAGATATTTTTATGTACGAAAATGATTAAAATTCCGTTTTGTTTCAATTTTCTGCCGATTTGCAGGAAAATTAATAAAAGTCTGATATTAATTTTAATGTTGGTTACATTAGGATTCATGTGAAACAAGAAGCCGATATGATGGAAGGTCCAAGTCAACATCATGTTTGCAATGTTTGTGGTGAATGGTTTGAAGAGGCTTTGGCATTGTTAGCACATGCCGAACTCCATGCTAGGTATTATTCACTAAAAATCTTCAACATAATATTAAAAAATATTTGGAGAGTAAAAGATATTAATATAGGTAACAATTTGATGGAAAACATCATTTTTGTCTGTGTATAGCCGTATAGAACTTAAAACATACATCGACAATTAAGATAAATATTAAAAGATTGTTAAAAATTAATTTTTCCTTTCGTTTAGATCACCCAGTCGTCGATGTTTATTATGCGGTGAAAGATGTCGTGACGACGCTGAAGTTGCTGAACACGTACGGCAAAATCATGCCGAAGATGCTCCACCAAATACATGTACACTTTGCGGGAAAACTTGTAAAGATAAGCGCAGTTTATTGAAGCACTCGTGGGTGCATAATGTCGATAAAACTTTCGGATGTACAAAGTGTGGTAAACGTTTTCATAGCAAAGCCAGATTACGGAGGTATATATTAAAATTTCATGTCATGTATCATTAATATCAATTTTCTACTTTTTTATGCGCGTTATCACATTTTAGACACATGGTATCGCATCGCAATAAGATGGTAGCCTGTGACGAGTGCGGAGAAGAATTTCCCGATGGTAGAGCTCTCGTTAGCCATCGTCATTCACACAATAAGGAGTTAGGCGGTCGTTCTTTTCCATGTCGAGAATGCGGGAAAACATTCGGAAGTCGTAGTTCGCAGCAGATTCATATCCGAATTCACACCGGAGAAAGACCGTACGGTTGTAGATTTTGTTGGAAGGCATTTGCCGATGGTGGAACATTAAGAAAGCACGAGCGCATTCATACAGGCGAAAAACCGTATGGATGCGCGATTTGTCCAAGAGCTTTTAATCAAAGAGTGAGACATTTGAATTTAAATGAAACTTCTTTCATTCGGACACAATAAATTTTAATGTAACCGTGATTGTTTCAGGTTGTTCTCAGAGAACACGTACGAGCTCATCATTCAGGTCCTGATCCAAAATGCGTGGGTAGTATTACACCGTACTTATGTAAAGTGTGCGGTGATGCATACGGGACATCAGAAGAAATAGTTGCTCACATTGTGCAGCATTGTGATGATAATACTGCGCTAAGACGCCAACCGCAAACTGGACCACGTAAATATAAGAGAAGACGTAAACTGAAACCTCATGAAACTAATACAGTGTTGCGTATGAGCGAACAATATGACATGATGGAAGCAGGCTCTGATTCAGATGATAATACGAAAAGAAAACTTGGAAGGAAAAATAAACAACATCGATCGAACATTGAAGAGGGTTATCAAAATGTCCTGAAAAGTTTTGAAAGCTCTTTACAGAACATCAATTCGATTGTTAGCAATTCTAAATTAAATCCAGGAAAATCCAAGCTCTCTAAGAAGAAGCTTAAAAAAGAAGAGAAAAAGAATGAAGCGCAAGCTTCGTGTCATCCTGGTAGACCAAAAATGATTCACACCCAAAAAACAAGAGTGCCTGTAGAGATCGGTAGTGATGGGGTTAAAAAGGGACAAAAAACTAAAACTATGGTAACAAGGACGCCTAAAATGATGCCACAGGAACATAAATTAGGAATCTTCCCAGGTGGTGAAAGAAATAGGCCGAGAACAAAGAATGTTAGTTATCATATCGAAGGGAAATTTCAACCATCAGCTGCAACATTCCCAAAACCAAAGGATGAAATTCCAAGAACTCCGACACCAACGCATCAGACGTTACCAATAACACACATAAAGTTGGAACCTAATTTACAGAAAACACCGAATAACAATCATAGAAATAATAATGGTAATATTCTTGCTATGAACAATGAAAAAATGGAATCACCAGTTAGAAAAAGATCAGGTGTATTAAAGAGAATTAAGAAACAAAAGGATGGAATTAAACAAGAACCAATGGATATTGACCAAGATGAAATGCAAAATAATAATAACACTGAAAATACAAGCTCTGAAAGATTAATGGAACATACAGTGGATGGAAGCAATTTACAAGTTGCATTTGAAGCAAGCGTTACAGCCGAGGAAGAAAATATACTTCCTGATGTTGGAGATGTACACGATACCGAGGATGTTGGACATGGAAATGTCAAACTTAGTGTAAAAGTTGAATCAACACCGCAGCGAATGTTGGCTGTTCATAGTGTTATAGCACCCGTGGATGATATTCCAGAAACTATAATACCAGATGCTGTTGAGTATACATGTGAAATGTGTTCTGCGGTATTTTCCAGCAGAGCAGAATTGTTGGTTCATGTTCCAATACACATTTGATTTAATTTGTTCAATGAAGTTAAAGAAGGTATGCGAATTTGTTCTATTCTAAGAATACTTGTTTAATTAAGTAACGTTTTAACATGATCAATGAAAGTTTATCTGTTTATTTGAATTGGCATTATCTTATTATGCCGAAATGCCCTCTACTCGTTGCTCTATGAAGTGCACTAGATTTTTGTGTTTAACATATATTTTAAAAGTTGATGCTGTTTTTAGTTTATTACGGCATTCGGAGGTATGTAGAAATTTTCAAATGTACTCGTTTTCAATTAATCCCATCATTATATCTTTTTTATATTATTCGTGTTTCTTTTAAATTAAACAAAAATACTATTTGGCTCAAAATTCATATTGAATCATGGTGTAATGAAAAATATTACAAATATTTTATACGTTTACAAATTTATGAAACTAATTGTTCTGGTCAAAGAATCGACCATTCTTTTGCCATCCACAATTTTCTAGTAAAAATGAATGAAAGAAAAAAAAGAAATGATGACACGTCGTGTACATAAAATGCTAAGGCATTCTAAATATTTATGTGAATGTGTTTTATAATATTACTCATTCATATAAATTAAATTTACTCTGTACATTTGCTTTTAGCTCCTAAGTGATTAGATATGTGACAACTGATGCATTGAATTACCATAGTAGATAATTTCTATCCAATATTACTATCTAACATCAGATTGTTTTTCATGGATTTTTTACTTACAATAACATTTAAAAGTCCGAATAAGCTAATTTGGAAGTAATATATTGACTATTTGAATTTCCATTTGAAAAGAAGAAGAAATTTTTAGAGGCGCATAAAACGTGTGTCAGTTCACCTCAAAATAAATAACTGATATCATAATAAAGTACATAAGTACTTTGCATACGTTGCAAAAAAACATTTGTACAAATTGATTTTTGTACCATGAAATATTTTGTGACTGGAGAAACACGAACTCATTGTTACTGTTTCAATAGTATTCATTATGTAATAAAAATATGCTTATTATTATGGTATACTTTGTTTATATTAACATATCTAAGTAGTTCTAATGAAATTATTCAATCATTTTATTACATTTCGCATTAAATACAATGAATTGTATGAAACGATATCTGTAGAATTTTATGAAAAAGCAAATATTAAAACTTAAATGTTATGGACTTTGAAATTCTTTTACTTTATATACTAATTTATATTAGGTATGATCAGATCTGATTTTTAATTTTGTACAGAGTTCAAATTTCATTATTTCTCTTATTCATTTCTATATTTATCTTACATTCTTTTTAACATGTTCATTAGTGTTATCTTGTTACTTATTGCTAATGGGTGCTATCATTACATCACAGTATTACATCAAGTAGTACCATTGCAAACAAAGAAGATAAAAAATGTAGTTTCATAATCGAAGATTTTATATTTGATTTTATATATTCAAAAATTTCTTAGACAAATAGCATTTGCATCCTTGGTTTGTACAAATAAAAATTGAAGTTTCAAATTGCTTCAAAGTAATTGGATATTTAACAAATAATTCATATAATTTGAAAAACAAAATTTAGGATTCTTGTAGTATTTTTCTTAACTTCCAAATTATATATGTATATATGTATGTATGTACCTATGTATTTCAAAAGAAAATTAATTATATTTCAATGGCATTATGTGTGGCAATCAATCAAAAACAGTGTGTACTCTATTTTTATAGTCAAGAGATATTTTGAATATAACGAAGATTCTGATACTATTTGTAACATTTTGCAAAACAATGTATATACATATATATACATTTTATTATTTAATGTTCTTATCTGTATTTTAGGAATGGTGTCGTAGTACCCATTACTCAATTGTTTCTATATTTTTATAGATAAACAAACTGATTTAAAACAAATTCAATAAGTAAGTTAACAATCAGTTTTCTTTCTTAAAGAAGAAATTTTTTGGAAGAAGTACTTTAAAAATATATTCGAGTTAGCAGTTAATAACAGCATCATATTTTGTATGTTATGTACATACTTAAGGAATAACTACTTCCTTTAGTGATATGCGTAATTATATTGGGATTAAAGTAGCAAAAAGGTAACTTAAAACGTTCTAAAACTATTTAGAGGAACACATTATGAATCAGACTTGTATAGTATCAAAACTGTGGTATAGAATACATAAGAACAGGAAAACTATTATAAGACCAATGTAAAGTAACAGTTTTTTCGGATAAAAAAAGAATACGTAAATATATATTTACATAAGAAATATTGAAAAGTCGATTCATCAAATATCTGTATGTTCTTGATTTCAATGTTACACAAAGTTACATTCCCGTTTAATGGTAGCATTAACATTATTTAAGAATAATTCAAAAGTTTCAAAAACTTATTCAAATAACGTGTGCATAGAGCAGCCAGTGCAGGTAGCAATAATTGTAAAAAGTGCAAAGTCCAAAAATTTCAAAAGCAAAATGTTTAAGAAAAGTTAAAAGTAGGAACATGTACACAATTATTTCATTTCTTTTATTTTCCTTTTTATTAAGAAAATTAATTGCATGTAAGTATCCGTGGCTTTCATTTTTTATATCTAAGTAAATTAAAATAATTAATATAGGATATAATACTATGTTGCATGAGAATGTTTCAAACAGTTTGAAAAGAATTCTTATATGTATTACTTCAGTTGTAAGCTAAAATTTAAGAACATGTATAGATTTATGAGCACTAAATTAGTACCTCCTTAATAGAATTGTTTGTATCTTTCAGGGATAAAGTAGATAAAAAAGGAAGCTGTACATATTATTATCTCGGATATGGTACGGTGGTTTATTGTTAACTGTAGACATATTTTTTTTAACAAATTGCCAATAATGATAAAAATACAATTATGTCCGCACAAAGTCACGGATAATACAAAGTACATATAATAATAACATATGTACAATTTGTAAATATGTATTTCACTTATATATTTTAAAATTTTGTGTCATTTTTATCGTATAATAAATTTGACAAAATTATAGATTATAATTATAGATACATACGATATTATATATTCGTTTTGTGAAAGTACACTATCAAGTACACGATTCGTTTGTTTTTGTTTAAAAATGGGAATTTATGCGAGGTACAAACTGCGGTAGAAAACTGTAAATGAATGATAGTTACGTATAATTTTGACTTTATATTGTATAAAGTCTTGAAACTTTATATTATAAAAATTATAAAATAGTGATATAATAACAATGTTTTCACCATTCATAAAAATATGTATCATAGTGTCTATGTTTATGCTAAAATCAGGTAAATTTAAGATATTGTATCTTTGACTAGGGAATAAAATCACAAATACCATAAATTTCTTTCTCAAATCCCATACAGATAACGGATGCTATGACTAGAAGTGCTCCAGCAATGCTGGTTGATGAAGGACGGTCTCCAAAAAAGTATACTTGTACTACATACGCCAAAATAATGTCTAAGGATCTAGTTACTGAGACTTTACCAGCACCTTCTATTTTTAACGCATTAGTTACTAAAATTTGACCTGATAATCCAGTGAATGCTACTAATAATATTTTGCTCCAAGTAATCCAATCAACTGGTAACTTTGGATTTTGTTCATGATGTTCTGACACAAGGAAGAAAAAGGTCACTGCTGTAACAAGTGACCACCAAGATAAATTGAAGATTATTGCTGAATAATGAATTTCTGAACACTTTCTCATAACAACTATGTTAAGTGCTGTGAAGAAAGTTGCTAGTATAGCACATACATATCCCATTACATTGTATGGCTCAGCTCTATGGATCTGGAAAAAAAGAAACTTATCTTATATAAAATCGTCAGTTCACGAAGATCACACGAAAAAGATTTTTTTACCTGGAATAAAAATGGTGGTCTAGATACAAAAATAACACCCGCAAAAAGCGAACACATAACTAACACACGTAATACTCCACAAGGTTCTTTTAAAAAAATAAAAGATAGTGCAATAACAATTACTGGAGAGCTGAATATGATTGTTGTGGCATCTCCTATTGGTAATTTGCGAAAACTATAATATAATAATGATAGAGTTGCACCACCCACTAGACCCTAAAAAACAATTAAATACTTTATTAAGATTAACATTTGATCTAAGCTAACAAGTGTTATTCACTTTTCTTAATTATCATACCTGTAAATGTAACAGCATTCTTTGCCCTTTGGGTCCGAAAAGACTTGTGGAAACTTTACATGCTACACACGCCATAACTAACATTTGCAGAACAGATCTGATAGCCAGCAATATCATAGGATGTACATTTTGAACTGCTTTGACTAATGCAGAACTAATTGTGAAAAATGTACCTGACAGAAACGCCAAAAATACTCCAAACCATTTGGTACCATCCTGATATGTTTGAGCATTATTAGCAAATTGTTCTGTATACTGGTATGATGGATGAATACTGTTGTAAGAAGTAGTAGATCCAATGCTGAACTTCATCGTTTGCCTACTTTAACGGTTACAATACACGATTATACTGAACGAGACATTTGTGGTATAGTAACATGTACCGCTAGTACATCTGCCGTCTGATAGAATTAACATACAGCTTTGCACGTCAAACAGCTTATTAGGGATTAATGCTGGTAGGAAGATTTGGAAAATGTAACAGTGATCGGATTGAGATCCATCTGTATTGAGAATCTAATGAATGATAGAATTTCTTGAAAACCCATCAGAAATCAATTTATTTATTTATTTATATATAATTGTATATAAAAGAAATCAGTCCTTTCCAAAGTGCAGCTTAGATGTTGGTTGATCTACACGGTAAAGTGTATTACCCAAATTAAAGTATCCTAAATATTCTATAGTTTCTGGAGTTGTATCAATATGATAATGACCTCCTTCTCCATGATGAGAAAAGCTATGGAAATGTTGAACACGAAGATCCAGATCCTAAAGTTGTAATGTACATATAATACACTATACAGTACAATGTAGGAATATTTAAGCTGAAAAAGACTCAGAATTTAACATAATTACACTTACACTTTCAGAACTAACAAATGTACCAACAGCTATCAGGGGTGTTGACATGTTGAAGAAGTTCAACCAATTATTAAGCTGTGCTTCAGTATTCAGTGGAGTTGCTGAAAAATCCGGCATAACGTGTTGTTTGATTTTTCCATCATTCATTAAGAATGTTCCTCCTAGCCCTATAATTATAAAAATTTAATTATCTTCTAATTAAATTTAGTAATTATAAGATGATACTCACCAACAAGATTATTTTGATAATGCTGTGCAATTGCTTTCTGCATACATGCAATAAAATCGTCATTGCCGGTGCGTTTTTTAGCATGTACTTTTAAGACTTTACCAGGCTTTCCTTCGGTAACAAACAAATTAGCTAATAAAGCACACCTTGTTTCTTCATTAGGTAAAGTTTGAAGCACACAGCTTCCATTTGTTTTATCGACAGATGCAATACGTGTTCCACTTGTCACATTGGATGATGAAATGACTGTATTCATCATGAGCTAAGAAAAATCATTTATATGGTAAGTATGTTTAAGTTAGATATATTATGTGTATAAAATTGATGAATATACCTCGCAATTGCAGTTTAAGTAAGGCCATGGACCTGCACCAGCACCAACAACAAAGGGATCTTTATTGTATTGCAAATGATTTAAAAGCTGTTTGATGTCATACACTTTATTTCTTTGTACTGTAGGAAGAAGAAATGATGGACCACCAATTTCTAATAGCGTAGGATTACCTCCCAATCCTGATTTTAATATACCATAATATATTAGTTTCACATGGTATAAAAAAATATTCTGTATCTGGAACTGTCTTTACCTGGTGCAGCAAGTGTAAAAGGTTCTTGGGTCAAATTTGGACAATCAACAATTTCAATTTGAAATTCAGCAAAATTTTTAGCCAAGCCTTGATTTAGAACTGTTACAAAATACAAAGGGTATTATATTATTCAATTTCTCTATAATCTTTTATTATATATTAATTAAAAATTACCATTTTTTATTTCATCAAGCGAAGGCACATGCAGCTGCCTTTTTGTTATGTTGAGTCCACTTGCATTCAAAGTAGCCATAATTGTTGCATATGTTAATATGGAGTTAACTAAAAATTTAATTTTAAAATATTAACATTGCTTTAGAACAAACAGAACAATATTTTAAAATTACAAGAATATAAAATGATAAAAAGCTTTATACTTGTGATGATATAAATCTTCCTTTAGATAGAAACTGCTGAGTGTATCACTAGAAAGCTGTAAATGGACTGATAGAAAGTTAATGTGTCATAATAATATTGCATAGTTTGCTTTATCTAATCATATACTTCAATATGACCTTGAATTATAAGAATGAAACAAATCAGTTCTATGTAGTTTTTACTATCATAATTTCAATATAAAATATCTTATAAACCATTTCATTTTTTAAATTTATGTACTTCAATTTAAATAATTAATAACAAATTCAACAGAGGTAAATTAAACCCTAGAATATTCTTTGAAATTTATTTAAAAATTCTGTAAATTGCAAAATATAAAAACGGCAAAAAATGAAAATACGCTTATACAAATAGATCATTAAAAACTAACTAAATTAATGTATAGAAATAAAAAAAAAGATAGTAAAAATCTTATAGAACATGAATAAGATAATACGTTTGACAAAAAAAAGTCAAGTGTTAAATAAATAAGATAACAAGTCTTGATTGACGTCAAAAAGTTTGACGCTGGAAATTACTTATCGTTCTCTTCAGAGATGGCAACACGATACAATCGTAATTGAACATTCAAATTTTCGCGCGTTCGACACGCGGCGTCAAATCCTAAAACGGAAGTAGATTTATTTTAGTCAATCTCATATCAATAATTACAGTGTTATATTTAAATTCAATGCTACATTTTACATACCAGTTTAATTTACATAAGATAAGGTTATGCATTTCAAATATTTTTCAAAATTTCTCTTCAGATGATTGCAATGCAACGCTTAATAAAGTATTTATAATAAATCGAGTACAAAGTTCGAGAAAAAGAAAATGTACCATTGAATCGCTGCATTGATAACGTTAAGTATTAACAAAATTATTCCTAGATTACTTGTACCAGTGTCCTGATGCCTCTACGTGAAAAGTTGACAAGAGAGGGTTGGAGTACGCTAGGGTTGTGGATGCGCATTGGACGTCGAAGAAGTCTATCCCGTATCACTGGCATCGTTCCTGGATCGCATCGTCAGTATGCGGTCGCGCATTCCATGCGGGAACACCTGTTTGCTCTTTCGGCTTCTTCATCGCTTTTTTCATCTCAAATCACGTAGATATTTCCGTGTTTATTGACTCTTCGAATATGCAGCATATCGAAGAAAGACAATCGAAATCGTTGAACCTTTAAAAAAAAAAAGATTAAAGAACATTGTGTTTAAAATACTTTAACGTTTATCATAGAGAAACGAGGGAAAGGGGAAAGCGCAATACACTACTTGAATCAAAACGTTCGAATTAACAAATACCGTTAAATGATAAATTAAACCGGAAGTAAGTCTTTGGGATTATCGACCGAGATCGACAAAGGGATAGAATCGTTAAATATATATGCATATGTATATCGGTGTATCTGTGTAACCGCGTGGCAGACAAAAAGCAAGAGTATTGTTAAGGAGGGGAAAATCGAAAGAAAGAGCGAACAAGACGAAGAGTTTAAGCTACCGAGAGAGGAACGTCCTCGTGACTTCAACCACGTGCCTCTCGTGGTCCTCATTTAAATACGCGTAAGAGCAATTTTCTCTATTGACGTACGCCGGTTGTTCGCGGTTGCTCGTATTGACGGATACTCTTTTTTATTTGGTACATATTTTTTTAAAAATTTATTTACAATAGAAATTGGCATGCAATTTCTTTTTTTTTAAAAATTGATAATGTTTATCAGTCTCCCTTCGCACGCATCTTTTCTCAGCGTCAATGTAATCGATCATCGAGTTTACCTAACCTTTCCCCCTACTACCAACAGCATGCAACTAATATAAGTGTTACAGCACTTCAGATGGATCCTAGAATCGTTTTATATTGCATGCTATACCTGTATGATCCAGAAGTGTTTTCTTTTAAATATTCAACGTTTTTTCATCGTATGAATTTATGGTAGTTTCCCGCGTAAATCGAATGATCGTTTCGATTATTCATTTAGATCTCGATTTTTTCGTTTCGATTAATATAACGGACTATCGAATTTTTTCGTTTCGATTTATATGGCGGATTCTCGATCCTCATCTCCGGCAATTTCACTTTCAAGTGGAAGACAATAGTTTGCTTTTCCAAGACATTAAACTTAAGCGTCGATTAGGTACACTCGAGTCGAATTACGGTGGAGTTAATGCCCGGCATTTTAACGTAGAAACATGTTTCCCAGCTTCTTTTAAACTAACCTAGAGCCAACTGAACCGTTTACGTTTTCGTCAGAGGGGCTGTAATTGTAAGAAGAATACACAAAATTAACTTTTCAAAAGCTCGAGTCTAATGTTTTAAAGCATTGCAGGATAAAAGAAACAGAAAACCGATTGTTAGGCGTATTTGGAATCTGGGTTCAGGAATCAGAAAGACGACCCTGGTAGAGTTTAATCGTGTCTTCGAGACAACGGAGCGCATCATATATACAAGGTGTTACAAAAGTAATGGTTATGGCTTACAAGAGCTAATTTTCCATAGTATGTTCGATAGGTATAACTAAGGTAGTATTTTTTATTTTATTTAATATTATTTTTCTAGTATATAGACAATTAAAACACCATTCTATACTACATTTCAGAAGTAGCCATTAAACTATGCTAGTCGTTAAAACCTTAACTTGGTTAATTTAAATTAGTTTCACGACCGAGGTAGAGCGAGAAACGTCGACGAAACGTGTAGAATCATTTGTGTAAGGCAGGACCGTTACTTGCTCGACGCCCTGTACGTACATAACGTAAGATTGCAGCTCGTAGATTATTTGTAGTCGTTGCCATTGAGATGGGTTTTATACGAGCCCCTTCCCCGCGTACCTTTATATCGAGACTGAATGGACAGAGAGAGCAGTCTCCTCTATGAGATAATACGCCTGGTTGTACCTAAGCCATTCAGGCCCGAAGTCTTATCCATCGAATCGCGAGAGATCGTGGCGAGGTGAGGGTGGACACCGTGTTGGCCCCTGCAGTGTCATGCTCACCATACAAAACGAGTGAGTATATCGGTGGTTTGCATGCGATTACCTACCACTCAATTCATCGTATCAGCTAAGATCGATGCTTAAGCGTTTTTACACCTGACCGCTGCTGTTGTGCTTTTGTTCAAGCTTTTATTTCAACAAACTGGCCGCCATCTTGATGCCTTCCTCCTTACGCCAGCTACTATCTCCATCATGGTCACACAGGCTCTCTCCCCCGCTCGATTCATGACTTTTCAGCGGTTACCAAGCTTATACAGGCTGGAATTAAGTAAATATTCCTCTCGGTTAGGGGCTCGCTTCCCCCGTCTAAGAAAAGGTTTCATTTTCTACGCTACTCGTTCATCGTTGTTCGTTAAACACGTCACTTTCCATCAACTTTCAACTGGAACTTCCGGGTTGCTCGCAAGAGAACCCTTATGAATTTGAATGAAAGTTTCTGGGTTTGCAGAGTGATTCGTGATAAGAATAATAGTATACTTCGGTCGTGCCATTCGAGGGTGTGAAATTTAACACGTTGAACGCCACAGTGAAATCGGTATTAAAGCTCTAATTACTAAAAATAGTAATAATTAATTTTCAAATTTTAAACTTCTTATTTGCCATTTCACATTATTTGTACCATAGCAATATTACTTAAACTAATGTTTTTCTATTGTTTTCTTTTAATTATTCAGGTATATGTAAGATTAATCTCCATAAATAGACAGAGTTTCATTCAAATAATAATCGAATAAGTGATCTCTTGTGAGACAGACTTTCTCTTTACTAGGAATATAAGGAAACTCGTGCTTAGCTTCATTCATCTACGTCTTTAAACTTTCTTTCAGCTCTTTAGAAGAATTGTAACCCTCCTGCCTCCCTTTTCTCGATGGACTCATGGTTTAACGATAAGATGATACACTTTATGAGCGAGTACGTGGGATGACTCGAAAATAAGCGATTCCATAGTCTTATGTGATTACAAGATCCTTGATAAGAAGATAGTCTCTTCCGGTACAGTCTATCGATCGTTAGTACATTTCAAAACAGCCATTCTGTGATTTTAACGCGTCCGTTATAAATCTTTTCAATTTATTTTTATGAAACACTTTTTATTTCTTTTGTTTTTCTTTTTAGTTTACATTGATCATATTCAGATCTTGATCGTACGCACGAAGGATGAGTTGATGCAAACACGTTTTACGTTTCCAATAGAGGAAATTATCAGGAGTATTTCGCTTCAGCGAAGTTCCGGGTAGAAGCTCGTGACGAGATTCCTTCGTACAATGTGGATTCCCTTTGCATCGCGTGTAGTAACATGGCAATAAACCACTACAGTGGCGGTGCATAATCTAATGGCGCGTTGCCTCCCGCGACAAGTATGGGACAGTAGAGGGACGGCTTCTCTGTGGTTCATTAATTGCAGCTTGCTCTCTCTCCCTCTCTCTCCCTCTCTCGTTCTCTCACGTTGTTCCGATCGTTGAAGCGACAATAACTAAGGGGTTGGATAGGAAAAACCTTGGATAGTATGTCTATCGTGTGTACATCCTCGAAAAAGATGCTTTTCTTTTGTTTTTCATTATGAACAACCCTTTTCTTTTTTGTATCGAGTACATATCTATATGCAAAAGTTTATTTAGTCTTCTTTTTCCTTACTTTATCAACTGCAAGTCTTCAATTTTTTTCTTCAATATTCAGAATACTGTCTGCTAGATATTACTTTGGTCCTTCTCCCTGGGATCGATCGAGTCTGTTGTTTTCCATCGAACACGTACTACGTGTTGGTGAATTCCACTTTTCCTGAATCCCACGAGATCCTTCATCAGGTATGTCAACAAATTAATCGCGTGATCTCTTCCCATTCATTCTTGTTCATACGTAACGTTCATTTTACATTTCTCCGTAATAGCTTCGCCCATCTACTCTCCATTTTCATACCAATGGCAACTACTGTGTCTTGTATATTCGAATGTCCTTACAAGTTCATGGAAATGAAAGAAGACAATACACATGAGGTTTCACGTGAAATTTCATTGTCTTGTATCTTTAGAACAATGAACATTACCGATGACAATGGATCACTTTGTTCTCGTGCGGTTCACGGAAGCTCGTCTTTTGATACCTTCTCCGGAAATTGATCGGTGAATTTGATCTTCTAATTGTATACTAATTAAGACGTTGAAAGTTGCAGATATAATCTAGCGTGCATTCACGAAGGAGAGATAACTTTTCACATAAATTTTGTAGAATCAGTGGAACTGTGTTCCTTGAATGTAACAAAAAAATTGTAACGATCGCGAGCATTTGGTTGGCAATGTAAAGGATAAGAAACATCAACGGACTTGGTAATTTTTCTCGGAACGTATACTTTCTGACAATCAAGCACTCTATTCAACAGAGCTGGATTCCATTCGATCCTCCCTCTTAGACGTTTGATTTTCTTTAGGCGACGCGCAGAAAAAAGATGAACGGATCAAAGGAAAATTTAACGTATACTGCAATGCCAAAGGCGCTCTTTTCTTCACGAAGTAGCCTTGCTAGTTCGTTACTCGTTCGCTCGATTGTTTAATTTCCTCGGCGAATTGAAGGGAAAGAAAGAATAACGTGGCATCGAACAGCCGCAAATAGATATCGCTATAATTATAAATTGAAAAGATCGAACGCTTACATGTTACAGGGTCTTTCAAAAAAGGTGTAAAGTTGAGCTTTCAGAGTGGAAGTGTATTAGATCATTCTATTATTATATTCAAAATATTTATGCTATACGTATGTAATCATTTTTATTGAACTTTAAACTTTAATTTGATATTTAATAGTTTTATGTCATCAAATTCTATCAGACTTTGTATGTTTCAGGAATGGTTATTTGATATGCAACAGTGTGCACAGCCTCTGTGATAAAATTCTTCCAATAAGAATCAGAATATCATTAGCTGGTTAAAATGTCAATGGTTGTTGATTAAACAACCAGAAGGTGCACACAAAGGCTGGCATTTCCCCTGCACATTGAATTTGCGGTCTCTCCTCTTTGCACGCATACAGGCTCGCAACAGAACCAGCTCGTAATCTATTCTCGCGGGTCAAATGTGTATCTAACTTTCAATCGGTACAAGAATGGCCCTTGTGTACCGTGTAGTTGAGCTTAAATAGTCTCCTCTTAATGTAGTTAAGTGTAAAATAGCTCGCATAGTTTAATTACAATGCTTGGCCTGCTTGTTGCACGTACAGCATCGCCCAAAACTATCAGACCACAGGGTAGCGTTTCATAAACGATGCGATTCATTTATCAAAATATTTCAATGGCATTTAAGATAAAATAAGGGAGTATTATTTCCAGTGAAAGGAAATAATTTTGGTAACTTTCTGAGCGCGCCCCATGCGTACGTCCATTATTCATGAATTTATTATCATGAGGATGATCGACATAAACGTCGCTACGTATCATCGTTACGTTCCAGTTTTAGGGTGGAAATTCGGCGTAACGTTGAAATTATTTCAGCATGTCACCGCGTAATGGGTCGTGCGCGGCGGAAGTTAGTTCGGTGAGGAGTCTGTCGTCGGACGATGTCTCGGCTACCAAGGCGAACAGAAAGAAGTCCTGCTGGGCACGTGCCACGGATCCGGCACACCGACGTGGACGACGCATTCAACTGCTACAGATGCTTGTGTTGCCGTTCATACCGATCCTGGCGTTGATCGTCCAAACGGCCAACACCCTACACGACATCCTGATCTATCGGCAGGAGGTCTCTGACATTGAGACCCAGGTAACGGATGTGCTTAAACGTTTTCGATGCTTTATCTAAAGCTTCGTTCATATTGTTCTACCTCACAGTTTATAATTTAAGCCTGTTGATCTATGCTATGCAAGAGGAACCATAGAAAAATTGTATTATTATTCTTTTAAAATATCAGTATGAAACTTTAAAAATAATTGTTAAATGAAACAGACGTTTCCTAACTAATATGTAATTATGCGAACGGCGTAATTAGGTCGGATACGTATAATTCAGTGGCAATCGATCGACGATTCGTCTAAAAGTAACGAACGAATGAGTAAACATCTAACCACACCTACGCATTCGTCCCTTCGAGCATAGCGAATATGAAATCATCCACTCCTTCGATTGTTTCTGTACATAGGGCATAGATCACTCGTTTGTCTCTACGATAACGATTCTTCTTTTATTAGAACAGCGTTGGGAACTTAAAACAATGCATAACAACGAATAGAATGCCCGGAGATGTGACGCTGTTCGATGGGAGAACATATTCCAAATCAAAATTCTCTTCTCATGGGAAATTAAAATGTATTAATGAGTATTTTTATGACTTTCTCTACTTTCGTGAAACAGACACTTCAAACGGCACGTTAAGAGAAATATTATAAAAATGGAGACAATATTATATTGCAAGAGACGAAGGCTTTGACGATCTTCAGAGTATTGAAAAATTTCTAATTACCATCCCGTCATTTGCTAGGAGAAAATATCCAATCGTCGAGCCTTATTTTAGTATGAAAATTTTTTCAACCACGAACAAGGGTGAAATTAAAGGATGTTTAATCCACCAATCCCCTATCACTTACGTAACCATCGGTCCTTTGTTGACGAAACGTTAAGTTACAACGACCTCGGAGGGTTCAATTAACTGAAATATCAATTTTCTTTGAATAAAATTTCCAATAAAATTTTTCAAAAATTGTGAAACTCTGTTATAGATACGGTTTCGTTCTATCGCCCTTAAAATTCCATCAATTCCGGAGTGCCACTGCATTGTTAAGAACTCTACATGAAACAATACTGAAGTGCTTTCATCGATGACCAACGCATTGTTCTATGATAGAATTGGTGGTGAAGCTTGCGTTTGCAAAACGATACCGGACTTTTCAAGAAGCGAACGCGTAGGTGTTGAATTTTATTCGAGAGTACACCCTGTAGAGCGATGGATCTGATCGAAATTCATCGAAACAGGGTGTATCCTCGAGTGCACCGTTCGATCTCGAATTACCTGTTTGACGAACAGAATGGCGCGGTATATTACTACGAAAGAATGGACGCATTCTCTTCCTTGCTTGTCCTCGTCCCCATCTTCGTCCTCGGTGTTTGCCATTGTGGTAAGGGTTGCGGTACTTTTTATACCTGTTCGAGTTACTGCTCTCTGCCACGCCCTGCACAATTAAGATATCTAGAGGAAACGCTGCTTAATTTGCCTGTTTAATGACATAGAAGTACCATAAAATGGCACTTGTGGTACGTATATCTATTTAAAGATAAAAATTTAAAGAAAATTTTCTATTAATATTCTTAATTATTTTTATTGAAACACAGAAGCATTGCCAGGTAGAAGACCATTTAGATAACAGTTGAGTGAACTCTCTTGACCACCCTCTACGTTCCTCCTTTACTATCACTTCCACTTCTTCCCGGAAGCTTTGTAGACTCGGAACAACACTGGCCATTAGCTGGTAAAGTCTCATGGTCCATTTAATTTGTAATACCCTTAATAGCAGGACAAACTGGTCACAGTTTGAAAGAGATTCTTCTGAACCTTTTGCGGTTCGTTTAAGCAACTATCGATTAATTAATGTTTACATTGTTTTCAGGTAACAATTGCAACAGATTTGGGAAAGGTGGTGACACGGATGCAGCTTGAAAGATCCGAGGTCGCATTCTTCATCTACACCAACGGCAACACTCTAAGGTATCCGCATTGATTAGGAGAAAAAAATTGTAGCGGAAAATTGATAGCATTGAATGCCTTTCGATCCCCGGATATACGTGACTCAGAGACAAAAGCTGCTCCTCCCAAGAGTAGGAACCCTTTAACGTTTAACGTGCAAGCCCAATGAAAACAGATGGGCAACAGGGTGTTCTCTAATCAAGACGCCGTCGACGCGATACGCTTCTTTCTAGTATCTCAAGAAAAACAATAGAAGCGAGAGTTTCACGGAATGCGAGAACAGTTCGACGATCGAGAAAATCCAATTTCTACCGCTTGCGACTAGAGATAGGATATTAATTTTGATGCATCGATCGAATCTGCGATGCGCGCGTTAAAGACGATCGCTCGTTGTTTTCTGTAAATAGCCGGGGCAGAATTTGACCCAGCTTCGAAGCTGCAATCAGTGACACTCGTAAAATTCAAGGTTCGAAGACGGTGATCAGAGGCGTATGATCAACGAAACGTGACACGTTGACCTGACCCTTCCGCTTCGATTCTTTCGTTAAAGCCGAGGGAAACTCTATGAGATATTAACAAAAATTTTTAAAATAGCTTCACTAAAATTTCTGCCTCTTTGCGAGTGCAACGCGAGCAATGAAAAAGAGTAATAAATAAAGCAGCTTCACTCTCTTCGCTGATTTATCGACGCAACGTTAATACGATATGGTGTTCTGCATCTTTTCAAGGTCGAACTTGACGCAGAGGTTCGCCATAACCGATCAAGCTCTTCATAATATGACTACGTGGCCCTTGGTCTCGGTACCGAGGGACGAGAGCAAGACGCAAACCTATGACGTGGTCAGCAAAGAGGCCTTCCAAGCACGCCTCGAGGATTTCAGGTAACGAATCGATCAGCAAATACTCGAGGTCTTTCTCTCTTTACTCTGAACACCAGTCCACGTGTTTATAATGACGTCAGAGGATCCCTTTATGTGTCTGACGTTTTTTTCTTCTTTTTTTTAAACTTTAATTAACCCGCTGTGGATAACTTTCATCGCGTAATCGATCATAACACTTTGACTGGCGCGTCACTGGTGTTCTGAATGACGCGATATTAATCTGAATAATTTTTTAATAAATAATTAAAGCG
The DNA here is from genome assembly GCF_051020975.1 of Osmia lignaria lignaria. NCBI lineage: Eukaryota > Metazoa > Arthropoda > Insecta > Hymenoptera > Megachilidae > Osmia > Osmia lignaria. The sequence goes on from NC_135043.1 coordinate 10,676,476, forward strand.
TTTACATGTACTGTATTAGGTTCTGGATTTGGAAACATGGAAAGTCTAACTGGATTTCATGACATAAAAGTATCTCAGAGTAGCACTTACGATGCATCGATTTAAAGCTTAAAGTTTAATGAAAATTACTGTGTAAACGTTTTGCCAATATTCTTTATACAAAATGACTAATGGTCAATTAGAATAATGTAAAGAGATAATGACTGATTCGATTAATTAATGATAATTTTAAATGTCTATAAAATCTGACAATCAGAAGAAATAAGAAATTCTAATATGAAATTCACTGAAATACTATTCTAGGTGGCTGCAATACTCGGTTGTATGGAAAGTTACGAGGAAGGAGGCCTCTATTCCTCCGAGCTTTCGTTCCGACACTTGTTGAATTTCCATTCACCCTCCGAGCGAACAATTACTCTTCCACTATTCTTTAATACAACAAGAACTAAAACGTTTGTATTATGTATTCTTTAATTATCCGATTAATCCATAACGAAGTGCTTTTATAATAGCACCACGTCGTATTCTTCTTTTTTATATCGATCGGTTATAAAAATACGTATGAGGAATCCAGTTCTTTTATAACAGCAAGTGTCGAGGAACAGGCTCGTATAGTTATACGACAAAACGAATGAAGATATGTGACACCGTTTTCGTTCTTTTTAAATTTATTTTCTTTAATCCTGTCGGAAACGAAAGCGTCAGATTCGTCGACGCGTGAAGAGGTAAAGCCGAGGGTTAACCGAATGCAGTCGGGGTAGACGGAACAATATTAATGTCGTTTCGATCGGGAATATTTGCGGAAGTCACGTTTTTCATTTGATCCATTGATACCGACTTCCTCGCAGCGCACGTACCACCGATAAATCGATAAAAGGCACACAAAGTATCGGACGTGAACTATTCACGAAAACCCTACCCTTACATTACACAGGATGTTTGAAAAGTTCCATTTTCAAAAATCCTCCAATACTTCTTCAATACGTTCTGTGAAAATCCAGCTGATAATTAATTAATGTATGAAATGAAAGTATCGATAGGAGAAAACCTTCGCGATGGCACGTGACTAATCTGACCCGCAAACGACACCAATTAAAGGTGTTATATTTCCCACATAAATTATGTGGGGGTGACACGTTAATACGGTGGAAATTTCCCGTCCACATACGTAACCGCAGACATACGTTAGTGACACTCAAATAATCATTTTCAAGTTCGACCGAGTGGAAAACCAACTGTTTTTCAAGTTGTTACGATAATTACCAAACGGGTGCACCTTTGTTTCTCCCTCTTTTTTATGAATCATCTCTTTAACTCATTAGGTACGTATCACCCTTTTCTCTTAAGAGAGAGAACGAAAAGGGAAAGAATTCTTGAAATATTTCAAATCTTTAATCATGCGTTGCATTGACTCTCTGTATTTTATTTTAGATAGCTTAGCGTAAAGCTCTTTCTTAAAGAAAGAAGAATAGATACCAAGGGAAAAAAGGAAAATCCTCCATTGATCGAAGGTGGAGTTTCGCGTTGGATATTATACGGAACGTATGTCAGATAATGGGACGCATTTCTGTCAGCAGGAGCACCGGTAACAAGCCGCTAACAATCCTCTTCGTCTTCCAGCCAACATATTACCGTCGTTGACAAAGATGACGGATAGGGTGGATACGTGTTAACTTAGGTTTCATCGAGGAGAAAATAACACCGTTTGATTCCCGTTGTTCTATTAATCTTTTATCATCGGTTTACCATCTATCTATCTTGACGAACGTAGCTATTTATCAATTATTCTATAAACTATCTATGCTTGTTCCATCGTTGATAGAATTAGAATCGTTTAAATCGTCGCGTCGATGAAATCATTGATCCATTCTACTGATTTCACTTCGCTCCGATAGCGGAGGCTTCAATTACGTTTGTGCAATTTGAGAGAGGAAGCTAAACCTCATCGCTTCGCGGGGCTGTTATTCGAGTGAACGATCCAGATGAATTTACACCGGCCGAGAATAACGTAGGGTTGTGACAAATCTGTTGAAAAGGAATCGTATCTCGTTTTTCCTCTATCGCTGTTCGGCCTTCTCTGTCGAACTTACCTTTATGAGCAATGGATGAGGTTGTCACACATGAGCGCGTGACCGGCCATTTGGAGCGGTGAACAATATTTTTAGACCCCTCTGATCATCTCTCTCTTTTCACCCCTTCTCTACTTTCTCTTTGTCACTCTCTACGACTAAAAGCTGATTCGATGTAATAGACAGACAGACTATAGTAGCGTTTCATAACGAGTTGAGTTATGGTATGCTTTATTTTTTTTTTTCAGGGAATTATGTTAATCAGATGCGTATATGGAATTGGAATTGCAGGGTCCTCGTAAAAGAACTTTTGAAAAGAAGAATTGTAGTTAGGCGATGATGGCTAAATAAGTGAAGCGTTTGATTACCAATGCGAGGGATACACCCCTATATTTTTCACAAATTTTTAAGGAAATACTAGGAATGGTACTTTAATTAAAGATATTCTGTATTAAATAGGGACGTAGAATCCAAGAGATTTCCAATATCCAATAGGAAGGATCATGAAAGATATGCGACATTAATAATACTGGCGACTAAAAATGGTAAAGGGTTTCAAGTTACTCCACTAAAATAGATAAATCAAAAATACTGAAGTTCTATTTAACTAAGATTGGGGGTTGCAAACCCTCAACAGACCAATTATACACACCAATCCGATGAGTTAAAAACAAGTAAAGAGATTGAACGAAAGTTACACAATCCTTAGATTTCTTTGACAAAAGTACCCGTACGTGTTCAGTCAAGGGTTTCTTCCTGGTAATCAAACGCGGAAGGGATGAAGGGTAAAAGCAATTTCGCGAAGCTTCCTCTGGAAAAGTCAATTCCTAACGTATTGACAGGGGGATTGGTCCGAAGACTTTGAGTAAAAAGTTTGTTCGTTTCTCAGGCAGAAGATAAGTTCGGAGGAGAGCAGCATTATCGAAGTGCTGGCATGGTACACGAGCGTGAACGCGGCTATGCTGGACCACTTGACTAATCAGATCAAGGAAACGGATAACAGCGGAGTATGGAGGTAAACGTATGAAAATGTTAAGAAAACTTAATTTTATTTGACAGTTACTAAAGACGAGGATACGTTTGCGCGTCGTTTCAGGTATTTGATAGCTTTTAAAAATTTGCTGAGAAGCATCGAGAGCTTGGGTATTGCTTCCGTGTACGGAATCAATTACTTTGGACGTGGGATTCTTGTGGGTGACAATTATGTCAGCTACGTACGACACGAAGCACTTGGACGTGATCTCCTCAGCGGATCTCTCACATACGTGCCTTCTCTAAAACATTTTTATGCGGAACTCACCCGTAGTATGCCAGACTACGGTAGAATTAAATCTAGGTATGCAATAAAGCTACGTGAAATATAAAAAAAGGAATATGTAAGTCGAAGGGGTTGAGAACTTCCCCCGAAAAGAAGGAGGATTCTTCTTTATGTAAAACTGCATTGCAGGCGAGACGAGATCCTTCGTAATCAGAAAAGGGAACCGAGGTTGGACGACGCGATTGCTTATTTCGATTCGATGGCAACTTACGTGGACGAGCTACGTAAACTTCAGAAAGAGTTACGTCATATGATTAGGTAAATCTTCGTAATGGAATTTCGTTGCACTGTAATTCGCGTTTGCAGCGAAACAAACGGAGCCTGATACAACTTGATGACACAAAAGTACCGCGATTAATCAACGTAAATTGACTGGTATAATCGGAATTTAATCGCCTCTGTTTCTGAACAGGGATTACGTGAATTCAACGCTTCAAGACGCAAGTAACAAAGAGGTTGCTGGAATAGCTATAGTCGTCTTAGTATTGGTCGTCTCTCCTATTATTATAATATTAGTCCGCAACGCGGTTGCCACGATACAAGTAAATAATGCTTCTTTCCTCGACGAATCAACTTAAGAAACGAATAATGAAACGTATCGTGACAAATTTTAGATGTATGCAGCTAATTTGGCACAAAAAGCGAGGGAACTTAAACAAGAAAAAGGAAAGAGCGATACGCTGCTTTTCCAAATGTTACCACCAAGCGTTGCTCAACAATTGAAGCAAACGCAACAGGTATCTTAATCCTCTATAGTCCAGATGTGTCTTATAAACCTCCTTCGCTTTCATTGTCTTCTTGTTTAAAAGGTTCCAGCAGAATATTACGAGGCTGTAACTGTGTACTTCAGTGATATTGTTGGTTTCACTGAAATAGCTGCTGAGAACACTCCTCTAGAAGTAAGTTTCATAGATAGATACTCCAAAATTTAGTTGAATATAAAATTACTGTGTACCTTCAGGTCGTCACGTTTCTAAATTCAATTTACAAATTGTTCGACGCCCGCATCGAATGCTACGACGTGTACAAAGTTGAAACTATCGGTGATTCTTACATGGTCGCATCTGGTTTACCAGTCAGAAATGGTGAACATTCCGTCTCCTTCCTTTTTCTCCATGCAATTTAAATTCTTGTTGTTTCATCTCGTCTTCCTTTTTTAAAGGTGACAAACACGTGTCCGAAATAGCAACGATGGCACTTGATCTCCTGGCAGCCTCTTCGGTATTTCAAGTACCAAAGCGACCAGGTGAACGTCTTCAGATACGAAGCGGTGCCCACACGGGACCCGTGGTCGCTGGAATCGTTGGAAGCAAAATGCCTCGCTATTGCCTTTTCGGTGATACCGTGAACACAGCTAGTAGGATGGAATCAACTGGCGAAGGTACCTCTTCATCTATGTTTCTTAGATTTCTTAACAGAAGTTAATCTTCCTTTTCTTCGCACAAAGCTCTACGAATACACATCAGCCTGGAGATGAAAAAGGCTCTTGACGCTGTCGGAGGTTTCAAAATTGCCCACCGAGGTTTGGTGGATGTCAAGGTAAACGAAAGAAACTGTATGATGTTTAAATAAAAAAGGAAAAGGAAATAATAATATTAATTAATCAGGGTAAGGGATTAATGGATACCTACTGGTTGGAGTGTAAAGACGGCGGAATCGCTCGAGCAGCTGAACTAGACTTACCATCGTTCTTCGAGGATGTACGACCAGTTTTCATACGCCGTCTACGAGAAGAGGGTACCATCTGATGCGAACCATACTCCCGAAGGGACCTCTGGTACCTGAACCGCCCGCCCACTCCTTATATACGTCTCTCGCAACCCAATCTCATCGACCACTTAAAGAAACCTACCCAAGGTCGTAAGAACAGGCTATCCCAACCGAATCTCCATATCACACCGGTGAAACCACCTCCTCAGTCGCAGTCCAGTATCGAGTCTCAGGACTCGGTAACGTTCGAGGGAACACAGTCAACGACACCGTGTCCACCTAGCTATTCCCCCGCGAGTCAACGCAGTCTTTACTCCCAACCGAATCTACCAACTCTTCTGGTATCCTACGACAGGAGATCCGGTGGTTCTACCGATCGTCGTATAAGAATGTCCCAACCCACCCTGAACTCCAGTTTCAGTGGCATTAACTTTGCTGGAATGAATCGTGGCTCTCGACTGTCGTACACCAGTCTCAGGGCAGCTTCCGGGGATAACAGTATAAATGAAGAGGAAAGATTGTCGGCACCCAGCGTGCAGGGATTCGGTGGGAGTTCGAGAGGAAGCTTAACGATGGATCAAGCCTCCCCAAGATTGTCCCAACCTGACGTGCGACGATTCGCTCTACGGCACGACGTGCCGGCGAAACGGGAACGTCTGTCCCAACCGACTCTAGTCACCGGGGACTATCATCCTGGTCGTGGTCAACAGAGATTGTCTCAACCTTGCCTGAGTACAGGAAAAGAGCTTAATTTGCCGATGATGGTCTTTCACTCGCCCTCTCCGCCCACAATCAAGCACAAAAGATTCTCACCTCCTGTACACGTTAGCAAGAGGGAACGTCTGTCCCAGTTGGACATCGGTTCGAAGTACAGGAATCTGAAAGAGTCCACCGCGACGAAATTCAATAGGGATAGATTCTCGATACCTGAATTAGAAACGCAGAATGATCTGAAATTAATGGCTGGAACACCGAAACAAAGATTCAGCTTGGATAGCCAGTTGAAGAATCAGGATATAACTCGGTCCAGATTACTACCAATCGCTAGTTCACCCATCAGTGAACACCAGCAATCAAAGATCGAAGAACAGCCAGCTGTTCCCATAGGGAAAATGAAAAGTCCCACTCGGGACGGACTTGGAAGCGTACTGGTAGCAAGTGCAACTCCTATATTACCGTCGACCGAGAGACAATTGTTGTCCATCGAGGTGAATAAAAAGACCGCTGTAGTTTATTCAACAACGTCGACGACGACGACCGTGACACAACAGAAGAACCAAACAACGACGGTGGCGGGTAAGCTTCAAAGATCTATCTCCCCGGTTCCTACCAGGGAAAGGATGTCGGTGCCTGAGATAAGGAACTCGAGTCTACGTAGATTACTTGATCCACCGACGAGACAGAGGCACAGTATCACAGGGAATCTAAGACACAGCATCAGCATCATATCTCCCATCAGACCTCTGGATTTCGGTAAGAAGTCGCCAAAGCATTTATTCGAGGAAGCCTTGGAACGGTTCAGGAGGGACGAGAAAGAGGAGAATCGTAAAAACGAAATGTCTAATTCACAGACCATAGTGGATATCGTCGACGAACCTAAACACATTCAGAAACACTACTCGTACACGTACGAGAGTACAGATGATAATTCTTCTATTCTTGGTAAGTTAAGCGTGTCCGTGACACCCAAGAAAAAGTATCTGGAAAGTAATTTCGATGAGAACGAACAGGTGATCACGACGGTAATTGAAACGGATGTGCCTATGATAATGGCCAGTCCAAGATACATGAAAAAATCTTCTTACTCCAGCGAAGCACCGAAATGGATAAGGAAGTATTTAGAAAGCGAAAGTCCCAAAGGTGGCAGACGAGCGACCGGAAATAAAGAAAAGGCTAATCGTAAGAACAGTCGAAGGAAAAGCTCACTGGAATCGGTGGATGGCGATAACAAGGTAACAAGAAAGGTTCGCTCCAAGTCGGTTAGCAGCGGTGAAAGAAGTCCTAAGCCCAGAAACACCATCGTACAGTCTGATTTAAAGAACATGAAAAATACATATGTTAGGATTGTTCCTTCGAATAAGATACAAGAGAACAGGTACGAGGTGAAGATTGAAAACAGTTGGGCCGATGGAGAAATTAATAGACTGTACGGAGACGAATGCGACGATACGGACTCGGATGATTCCACGTCCATTTAAATTAACATAACGACACTAACAAGGAGTGTTAATCAAGTGTGATGTAATACTAGAAAAATATTCGACACATATTTTTTTAGCGACAAAGGATTGAAAATAGACTTTAAAGTTGAGGATGGAAAACTTATAGTAAAACAAAACTATACTGAATAAATAGTTTCTACCACCGTTGATTTTTTAAACAATGTCTAAGGAAATATGTGTTGAATATCATCTCTAGGAACACTTGGTTAATATTAAAGAATTAGAAAAAAAAAGAATTGTCAATCTAAACTAAGATAATATTTATAAATTGGTACAGCGAATAATGAAAAGATTTCACATTCTGTACTTAAGCCATTCAAATGTTATGACTTCTACGAAAAAATGATATTTTCATTATAGTTCACAGTGAACAAGTACCGATAGGAAAGAAATTTAATTAGCCTAAAAGCACGGTTCAACAATGAACACCTCCGATTTGAAATATTTTCTGACATTGTTTGTATATAGTATCGTGGATTGTACCTACTCGATACATGAACAGGAAAGAAAGAATGTCTATATTTATAATGATGACTTCTGGATCTCAAAATACATTATTTTCATTGAAATCGAGTCGAGGAGATACCGTGTAAATAATGAAAATTGTATTTGATTATGTTTATCTAACTGAATGTATAGTTAATGAATTTTAGAAAGGCCCAATTAGATACAAATTTTTTATTTCATTAGAATACGATTTTTTTCTCGTACACCACCGACTATAAACGTTACCATGATTTTATGGCATGAGTATTGAAAAATTGATATTCCTTTATATACTAGTCATCGATGAGATTCACGTGTGAATGCACTGTTTTAAATTTTATTTATGAAAAACGGATGGTATTCGAACAACTTTACATAAAAAGAGATTTATCAATTTATTATACTTCCAAAGACTCGGTTTTTCGCATAAACATTACAATGATTACGATGTTATAATATCGTAAATCTGGTATGAATGTAATAAATGCGGTCATGAGTGTGAAACTTAGTTACTGTTTATTGTTAGCATAAAAGATGTTAGTTCTTTATATATGTCATTTAATATATAATTAACGATGTTATGCATTAAAATAGTAATCAACATAAAAAGTATATAAAGTGTATTTAATTTAAAAAAAAAAAAAAAAAAAAAAAAAGACACATGTGCTCTCTATATACTACTTACTCCTTATAATTGAATTTTTGACTAAAAAATAAAGGAATAAAATTTATAAATTTTAATTTACTTTATTATACAAGTTTATTTCTTTTGTCACGATGCATATGTTATAAAAATTCTTGAATGTAACATCAAGTTTGATTCTTTGACACTTGAAAAATACAGGCAAGAAATTTTATCTAAATTAGATAATAAATATGTATTATTTATATTAAAAAACATAAGGAATTTACTTTACTGTATAAGTTTTATTATTGCCGAAAATTATAAGTGTATTTCATTTTAACTTTATTCACATGCGTGCGTGCATAGATGATTTCCTTTAATCGCCTCTGCACACAGGTGCACAAATCATACTATTATTGTAATTTGTACATTTTGACAACATACGGTACGTTTATAAAAGTATAACTTAACTGCGATTTCAGACATAGAATGCCATCAAGTAACAACCTTGTTGCGAAGACGATGCTCTTTCAAACATGGCATAGAACAAAAACGGTTGCAATTGTACTCGAATGGTACCTGACCAGCCATATTGACAGCACATTGAAAGCATCGTGAAACCACAGAGCATCCTTGTTTTAAAATACGTTGTTCAGCAGCTACTGCTCTCTATGGTACAAATTTACAGTTTTAATGACATTATTTCATAATTCAAACAACTATTGATTAAAACATTTACCTTTTCTCTATCGTTAAGATTAAGGAATCTCTGCTTAGCGTCTTCCTCCTGCTTCTTCAAATCAAATTCTTTCTTTTTCAACTTTTCTTTTTCTCGTTTCAGTTTTCTATATTGTCTCTTTTTTTCCGATTCCTCTTGTTCTATTTCATCAGTAAGTGGTCCAGGTATTTGAGACTTTATAATAAACAAATGTATTATTTTATAGATATTGATGATATTTTATTAAAGGAACATAAAGAAACAGTATAGTAAGTACCTTACTATAATTGAACTTATCGGGATTGGCGCCCATAAATCTCCTAAACACGTTTCTAGTTTCCTTATCGTTCGCTGCTGCATATGGAGTTTGTAATTTTCTATTTTTGTTACAGGGGTCTGAACCAGCTTCCAATAATCGCCTAAAATTAAATCCCTTAACACTTCTTCATCTCAAAAGAAGCATTTTACGAATAATAATGCGAACATACCACACCGATTTTAGATGCCCATTCAGAGCTGCTACGTGTAACATTGTATTACCATCCTCGTTGGGATCATTCACCAACTTTGTTACATCATTTTTATGTATGATCGAGTTACTCTCAACAGTTGTATCTCCTTTGTTCTGATCCTCCAACTCTGTATTTTTTTCTGCTTCCATTAGTAAGTCATCAATAACAGACGACAGTAGATCGTTGTCACCTACTTTGCACGCCGACCATAACTTCATCTTTGCGCTAATTAGCGATTCGTTCATAATGCAGTCTAGAAGAAATTATATATTTTATTAGCCAACCCGCATCTAAGATTGAAAATCTTAGATTCATTGTGTATAGTTGGTCGAAATCTCAACGAATGGCCTTTTTTTTTTTGCCACTCCCGATCTGACCGAAAATGGCCGAAAAAGGGTTGGCTCTAGAGCGAATCTCGCTCTAATTCATTTTAGCTTGTTATATGTTAAGTTCCTTAAATTTCTTCGACTACCGTCTATTTAACTCACCATCCTTTTTCTGTTTCTTTCTTTGACGTCGAGTTTTCTTGTTTTTCATATATCTCGGTACAGTATCTTGGAAAGCTAGTAAATGTTCATTAAATTCGATTTCTAATTCTTGCTCGACCAGAGTAATATCCATTGGTACACCAACAGTTCCTATCTGACTGTCCAGCTCTGATTCCGAAGATGACCGTGCTAACTTTGCAACAATATCTAAAACAATAAGATCCAAATTTTATAAATGTATAGTACTATTAAATTATGTATAGTACTTCAAAATTCGTACCTGGTAAAGGACGGCACGGACTTTTTCTTGGTTTCGCTCTATCTATATGAGACCGAGAATTTCTCTGTTGTCTTTCAGGAGATGGTTGAGCAGGTATTTTATTCTTATCGTTATCTTGGGGATTACGTATGTTATTGGCAGTAATGGAATCGTATTCTTCATTCTCAACTTTTTCCGAAGTTTCATCGATTACCTCAACTTTTGAAACTTTCTTCCTCAGAGGCTGTCGCGGTGAAATAGGAAAGCAATCCGTAAAGTCAGCTGCAGATCCTAAAATATACAGTCGCAAAATAAGTATAAAGACAACTAAGGTATTACGATACAACAGTAATCGCGTACCATAAATTTCCATAGTACTTAATATATCATACACCCTTTTAACTTCATTAAACGTTGCTCTACGAGTAGGGAACGGCAGTGGTCTTAGTCTTGCATCATTTTTATCTAAAGGCGGATTTTTTCCTCCAAATAATACAGTACGATTATACGGTCCAACCGCTCTGTATAGAATCAGAGAAGAATTGTTAATATGGGATGACCATGATTCGAGTATGTCTTGTACATGCTGAAAAATATGAAAATTTTAATATCCGTTTATGATTGTATCATCTGTTGCTTGCATCGATAAATAAACTACCTGAAGAAGCGAAGCTTCGTTATAACGACGCAAACTAGCACCAGCGCTTTTCGGATGATTAGTCGTACGTGAACTTTGGGCAAATCCTTGCTTGGCTCTTACAGTATAAAAATGAAAGGTCTTATGCACAATTGGTTCTCCATCTAAAAGAAAAAGTATTGGCTTATATAACGTATCGATATTTGCGAAAATAATATTTCGTTATAAATAACAATTTATACCTTGAAATACAGCAGCAGCAAAATGCCCCCCACCAATCATGATAACGGTCCACGTTGTTTTCCTCCCGCTGTTTAATGCTTGAGCAATCATCTCATTGTCTACCTCAGGAATTTCCTAAAATGTAATTGCATCTCTCCTGATCTGGCACGTATAGACAACGCCAAGTGATTCTAACAAAGTAGATCAAATTACAAGATAAGATCATAGACAAGGATGTCTAAGCTTATAACAAAATTCTTTTTCAAAACTACGATGTTTATAAACAAATGAACAGACCTTCTTATGATGGAGTAAACACCTGTATATACTGAATATATTTCCATCATCATTTTCAAAGAAAACTTTTGAATGACGATTAGCAGTGACCATTAAACTTTCAAGTTTTTTCCCTTTCACTGTTTCATCTGAACATTCTGTGTCTGAACTATCAGAAATTGACTCTGCATTCCTTGCTTTCCTCTCTGTTTTCTTGATCTTCACTGCAGTGCTCTTATTTTCCCCAAGTCCACTTGGAGAATTACCTGTTTCTGAGATGTAGGTCTCATCCTCATTTTCAGACTCAGCATCACTTCCAGATAAGCTTGAAACATCCCCTGCAATGCGAATACTGCTATATTTTTTATGTCAAAATCATTAATCCATTAAAAATTTGATAATTCCTTTGATACCTTCATCAGCTAAGAGACTGAACTTATCCTCACTAATAGGCTTCAATCCATTTAAACGTTGCTTTAAATTATACCGGTGCCAATCTAATTTGTAATGAAGTCTCTGTTGTGCTTTATCTTCAAATATTGCATTGCAAAATGAACAACTTAAGGAGTCTGATACAACTAAGTCATCTAATTGACTTAATACCTTTTCAGTTTCTGAAACTGAAATAATATGCACACTGTTATTTAAATTTTCTATAAACATATGGACAATCCAAACATTAATGTCAATGTCAAATAAAACAATTAAAGTCTCAACAAATTTCTGACTTTAAAGAATACAAATGCATAATCACTGTGATCATAATCCTACGAGGCAATACATGCACGTCATCGCTAATAAGTATTTGATTAAGATAGAACGTTTTAAGTAACATTACCAGATGACGATCGAGATTGCATGCATTGTGCAACTTTAATTCCTTTTGTGATTCTGTTAAAATCTTCCAGATTGTATATTTTAAACATTTGATGATCCATGACGTATTGCAATGTTTCAGCAGATGAAGGTGTTTTTGAAAGCAGGGTGGAAAATAAATTCAATGAACGGTTGACAAAAATACAGAAACAGTTGAAAAGCTCCCAGAACGAAAAGTTAGCAAGGCCACTCTACAGGCCGTATTTCGTGTTGTAACCAGTGATTACAGATACAAAAGGACTGGATATTTCTCTGTTCTCAAAGAATTATAATTTTAGGGATATCAGACACCCCCAGGTAAAGTTAGGTCTGCCTGTTCTGCACTGTTTTACCGACGCGGAATTCGAAGTTCGACCTCCACGCCTCCACCGAGTGTTTATTGTTCAAAAGAATAAACATTATAATCTGATTCTGTAAAATAATAATTGAGAACAACATTGAAAAGTATTAATTAGTTAATCAGTGATTTGTTGAAAAGGATAGTTTAGTAAAACAAACAAAAAATGGGGAAACGACAGCATCAGAAAGATAAAATGTAAGATATTCCACTAATGCTACTTAGGTTATAAAGAAATAACATATTTTCTTTTCTTTTCTTTTCTTAATTAATCATTCAATTATATTTATTGTTTTTGTAGGTATTTAACATACACTGAATGGACAACATTGTATGGTGGAAAAAAGTCAGGAACCTCTGAATCAAGTGAAGATACAACATTTAGGCGTTTACCATATGATCATTGTTGTTTAACTTTGCAACCATTTGAACACCCTTACTGTGATCCACATGGAAATGTTTTTGAATTAGAAGCAATATTAGAATACATAAAAAGATATAAACACAATCCTATCACAGGAAAATCATTAGATCCAAAAACTTTGATAAAACTTAACTTCTATAAAAATGTAGAAGGACAGTATCACTGTCCAGTTCTTTTTAAACTGTTTACCAAGCACTCTCACATTGTTGCTATTAAAACAACTGGAAATGTGTTTTCATATGAGGTATAAAAGAAGAATTATATTTTGTTTTTAAATGTTTCTTCATAAATATTTAATATATTACTGATGTTTTTAGGCAGTAGAACAATTGAATATAAAAACTCGTAATTGGAAGGATTTACTAAATGATGAACCTTTTACAAGGAAAGATATCATTACAATACAAGATCCGAATAATGCAACAAAATTCAATTTATCCACCTTTCATCATATTAAAAACAATATAAAAGTTGAAGATGAAGGTAATGTTTTAATTTCTTTAAATACAACTGTTGTGTATTTTAAAACAACTGAATGTGCTTACTACTGTTTCAGAAATGGTGAAGGACAGAAATAATCCCAATGCAAAACTAAAAACTGTATCAATGGAAACTAAAGAAATATTATTTGAATTGGATAGGGATTTTAAACAAGCTGCACCTAAGGAAGAAGTTTCTAAACCAAAAGCTGATAAATTTAATGCTGTTTGTATATTATTATTGATATATTTTATTCTAACATGATATTTATGTGATATTTATATTTAGGCACATTATTCTACGGGCGCAGTAGCAGCTGGTTTTACATCAACAGTTATGCCAACTGAAACCACTCACCAGGCAGCAGTTATAGCGGAAGATTTAGTACGATACGAGCGAGTTAAAAAAAAAGGTAACTACTTAAGTACCTATTCATCTTTCAATTAGATTAATTACATAAAATTGTTTTCCAGGATATGTAAGATTCCTTACGAATTTCGGTGCTTTGAATCTAGAACTGCACTGTGATCTTGTTTCAAAAACTTGTGAAAATTTTATAAAACTTTGCCAACGTGGCTATTATAATGGAACAAAGTTTCATCGATCCATACGAAATTTTATGGTAAATATAATTAACGTTTTATGTAGAAACTATAAGTAATAGAAACATAAGTGTTGATTTATTTAGATACAAGGTGGTGATCCCACTAATACTGGTAATGGAGGAACATCCATTTGGGGTAAAACGTTTGAAGACGAATTTAAACCAAACTTGGTGCATCAAGGAAGAGGAATTCTCTCTATGGCAAATTCTGGGCCAAATACAAATGGATCGCAATTGTATATAATTTATTATATAGTTTCGTATGTTCACCGGTATATGATATTTAATTTATTTTAATTACAGTTTCATCACGTTTCGGTCATGTAGACATTTAGATCGTAAGCATACTGTTTTTGGAAAGATAGTGGGTGGATTAGAAACATTGAATGCCATTGAAAAAGTTGAGGTAGACAACAAAGATAGACCTATAGAAGATATTGTCGTACAGAAAGCTCAAGTTTTCGTTGATCCGTTTCAAGAAGCAGACGAACAATTAATTGCTGAGCGTGAAGCCGAAGCAGAACGATTGGCTCAAGAAAGTGCGAGAAATAAATCAGATGACAAAAGAGGGAAAAAGGAGGACCTGAAAGTATATCGATCAGGCGTAGGAAAATACATAAAAATGGATAAGGATGAAAAGTAACATCAAATTAAATAGAAAATCACTTATATTAGATGTTTTTAATACAGTGGTAATCATTTAATTTTGTCTGTAGGACGGAAAAAGATGAATCCAATACTGCACCTGCAATTAAGAAGAAAAAAGTTGCAGCAAACTCATTTGGTGATTTTTCTTCTTGGTAGGAAAATTATTAAAGTATTAAAGATTAGTGTACATATATAAATTGTTTAGAATTTTAATTTTAAGTGTAAAATATTTTTATAAATATAGATCTACAACTTGATTATCACATGTATTTAAATTTAAAAAAGTATAAAATATGATAAATTTATTATTATAAATTAAACAGTTATATATAAACTTTATCCTGATAAATTGTGCGTTTGAATATTTTGTACAAGCTGGGAAAAAAAATTTATACGAGTATATGAAGGTTAGACAACTGTACTGGAAATTAAAAGCTGAAGACCGGGTTCTCCATATTTGATGTTTGCTTTGCTCAACTCGAACGGGTAAATTTAGTATTCATTTTTCACGTGTTTCGTTGCAATTTTAGGTTCAAATTATTGAAATTCGAGTGTAATTTGTGAAACAGTGCATATCAGATTAATATAAATTGAATATGGATGATTTAGGTGAGTAAATTTAAATTAAATCGTGTCATTTTTAAATAACCTCAAACCTAAATTAAACTGTCAGAATTATCATAGCGTTTTGATATGTATTTTTCGTTACATCTTTTTTTAGATCCCTGTTTTTATTAATCCCCAATTCCATAATCATGTTTTTAAGAATTATAAATGGTTACAATATGTTATCTTAATTTAATAATTTCATAATTATAATATTATTGAAAATATGATTATGTATTTATGTTCAGTAAAGCAATCTGTACAGATATTCATAAAAATGATATGAAAAATTGAGCACGTACAAATTTATTATGAATATTTGTAAAATGAGTTAATAATTTTCATTTTGTCTGTGTATATGATTTCATATATACTTATATAGCTATTGCTTTACGTTTGATTCGTATAAAATTTAGTAATAAACTCCAGATGTTACATAGTAAATTTAGAAAAAAAGCAAGAAAAATGTAAATACGTAACTATTATCTTAACGACCACGGGTCTATGGTAATTAGTAACGATTTATTGCGTCACCGTTAAACATACTACATACTGATTTACCCCTTGACTTCATTTACTTGATATACATTTCATTCAATCTGAAATTTTTTTAATTCAAGTATATCGGTTGAATTTATTATTAGTTGAACATTGACGATAAATTCCTTGCAATGATACGGCGCTTACAGTAGATTTAAAATGTCACTTTTTTTATCTCTGCACCTGATACAACAATTTCTTTGATAAAGTGGAATCTGAAGATAATACTTTGATTCTTCGAGTGTAATTATCATTTCCGAGATAGAAACTAATTTGTATATCAGTTAGCATTAAAAGTATTTGATAAAAAATCACGCACGATACGCGTAGATCACTTTACAGGAAGAGACCTTTAAATCAGCGTGATATTACAAGCGTGTCCTAAGTGTTCGGTGCCAACGATTCTACGTATTTTTAGTGTATTTCACGGCGCCGTTGTCCTCTCATTATTGCCGTTGCGGGGAGAGGATAGACGTAGCGAATGCGGGCGAGCGCCTGAAATACACTGGTGCATTTGAACTTCTCGTTTTCCCTTGGTCAAATTTGGTCTATCCGGTCTAGAAAGAGTTAATAATACATACACTGTTTAATTCTGATCCATAGAGCGTTAAATTCTTCCCTTGTTATCACACTGACAAAAAACTTATCCGTTTCACTTTTTGAGAGATGTTGGGAAGTTCGTTAAACGAGTGGTGCGCGCATGTGATCAATTTATGCGTCGCAAGATGGTACTGAAACAAATTTGTAAATAGTGAGAAATCTATCGATCGATCAACGTATCAATGCACTGTTTTATAAACAAACAGTGCAGCGATTTATTCGCACACACTTATACGTGTATAAAATTCGCCGACAACATTCAACAAGTGGCCGCTTGGTGTGTGCATCAGCCCCACCACCGCTCGATCCTCTACACAGCTCGGTCATTCGCGATAGACAGCGAAGAGAAGCATTACCACGGGAAAAGTGCTACATAATAATACCACGTTGGTGTATTCAATGAATTCGTAATTTCACTGTGAACACTGTGGCAAAGCTAATGAATGTCAGTGCGATTACAAGTGACACATTGAAAAGAAAGAAAAAGAAATTATGGCTATGGATCGAACGATGTACGGGAAGATAGAACGAAGCGCTATCTATCAACCCTATAAAATCACCATTAAGAAGGGTTCGCCACCTGGATGTGAGTTGACGTTTCTTTTAACGTTTAACCCATTAATAAACAAATTTGTGTATTCACAATATTTTGCGGGCCTTTTATGGTCATCAATTTTCCTCCCATTGTCTGTTTAGTTTCATAAGTAAATACTTATTTATCTTTTCTGCTGGGCGCGAAACTCGGGTGATTTCAAATAATAAATTGAATCCATAGTGCAGTTTAGAAAATTGTTTCTAACGCTTGCGACTGCACGCGCGCATATATGCGACCTCTTTGCATACGTAATCTGATTCCTGATCTGAAATATAAATTATAAATTGTTGTCAATAATTTTTGTTTTAACAGAAATATTTTAGATGAAAGTATTGGTTGCTGTGTGGATACATTATCTATATTGTTTTGCATCTCTGTAACTGTACGCGATATCATTAATGTGGACTTTTAAATTAAGCTCAATTGCTCGTGACGTAATGCATTTCTTTTTTTGTCGGTTTAAAATAGGCGTTTAAAACGCTCTGAAACAAATATGCTATATACGCGAATATTTTAGAAAAATGTATTACTGTTGACTTTAATTTATGATACCAGTTACTCAATTACTTGATTAATATTGCTTACGTATATTCTTTTTTCTTGAACTTTCTATCTGACGTATGTACCAGGAAATTATAATGCTCTTGAACTGCTGACGGATTTACATATATTTTTGGCATATTTTCAAAGGTTAATACGCAAAGTTACTAATTCAAACAGCTGCCAGTATTTCAAAATTGTTGAAAATTATAGTAAACTACTCGAAAAAAATATTTGTTTTTATATTGTGTGTCACCGCAGAGGGTGAATACAAATTATTTTTGAAATGCGCTTTTGATCTTGACCGAAAAGATGACTCAGTGCAACAGTTTGCAGAATTTTTTTTTTGGAATACCTTTCACCTACAACGTGGGTTGCCTTGACACTAAACTTTCTGAAATAATTGTTGAAGTCATTATTTACTGACGATCCTTTTTATGGAAATGTATAAAAAGAATGTGGTAGCTTGATCTCTACGCGTTCCAAGCGAAGTTTGAATTAAAAATACTACTTACCGATAGTTCGACTTGTGCCATCTATTTGGTAGCATTAGAAATAGTTTCAATATAATCTACTTTATCGGCATTGCAGTTAGATGTTACCGACAGCCGATGTATTAGCAAATGAATGCATATTAATTATCCTTTATCTTTCTAAAAAAAAATTAATAAACGGGTACTAAAATTTCTGATTGTTATGCATATGACGCGCATTCCAGTTGCGACATACCCGTTATTGGAAGTTCTTTTTTTAGAAAAAGTGCACGGAAACTGCGCTTGTTTGTCGTGCATAACATTACATTAAAGATCGTGTAACGATCGATCCAGTGAACGCGTAGGTATCTCTTCCTTGATCGAACCTTGGCTGATCCATATCAGGCACGACAGTGCCTACGCTTTTGCATTCGACGTAACTTCTCAAATAGATTCAACTTGACCTATTCTGTTCACGTTACAAGTTCCGACTATTAGGATGCACCGGTTTAGGTCGTTTCTCGTTACCTTAGGATTACATGGAAAGAAAAGTGAAAACAGAAGTAGAAGATTAGGTGATCGTGGTTATTTTTGGAGAGTTTGTCGTCATAAATCTAGGTGAAAACATTTACCTATAAGCATCATGCGTGTAAACGAAGGTGCGCAATAGAGATGGACAGCAGCAAGGTTGAAACGAGGAAGGGGAATAGGGACAAAGGAAGGAGGAGATGAATTCACGTAACACAGATTCTGTAGATGCAGCCTGAGAATCAACACGTGCTGCCAGTTTCATTTGATCCTGCAACACATTCGCGACATTATCGATAATTCATTTGAAAGGTTATTACTTTCTGTACTTACTTTCTTCATCTGGCAAGGTGATACAACCTTAGGGTGTCTTCCAAAACGTAATCTCTCAAAAATTTTGTTAGTGAATTTCCTTGATTACTGAGAACACTTAAATTGTGAAGTGGAATTTCTTTTTGGTCAGCATTAATTTCACGGAAACATCTGAAAAAATACAATACGCAATCATATTTTGAAACATGAATGATTAATTAGCTCTGGAGATCACTCATGTTTTAAAAAAACATGATAAGCCTTATGGTACCATCCGATGTTTAAATTTAAACATTTATTTTTATACTTATTACCGTTACAATGACAGTAGACGCTTGTTTTTATGCGAACTTTATAGTAAATATAATTGGCAAGGGAAGAGAGGATTTATTTTGAACGTTTCCTTTCTTCAAACTGCAATTTAGTCGTCGCTCTACCTTCGTCTTTGCATCTCAGTGTCCAGTGATTTTGATAGATTATTCTTCAATTCATTCTATCTTTCGCAGATATCTAGAAATAAATTAATCGTTAAATCTCGCGTTGCTCGATATATGTAAAGCATAATAACATGACCGAGATTATGAGACCTGTGTCACCAATCTCACCGGTTCGTTTGGCAACGATCCAAAAACACTCACGCTGGGAACAATACATAAGTAAGTAACTATACCATGAATTAACGTGTACGATCATTAACATGATTAATTCGTGCGTGAAACTTAACTTTACTTTTTAGGATGATTTTTTTGCCCCATCATCACAAGCTATCAACAGTTATCTACAATAACTCTGTATTACGTCATAGATCTTCTATTTCCAATTTCCAAGTAGCATTAAAATCTCCTTTAAACCCATCAGCGAAAGTTCTTACGACTGGTGTTCCGTTTTTTTAGAAACCCATGACGAAAGTGCGTTACGCATATCGCGCAATATTGCCGTTCGAATTCACTGTATGATTCAGAAGTATAAAATAGATTCGGGGAAGCTCGGCAGGCTCGTTGCCAGCGTCGAATCTCATTCAAGCGTGCGATCCCTGTTCCATTTGTTGATCCTGTGCATTCAAATTCAAATTTATGCTTTTGTTCTAAAATCAGTGTTGATACAATGATTTACATGAAAAATTCATATCTATAATTTACCAATGGGAACGCATCTATGAATGAAACGTATCATGCGCTCAGATTCTTTTCCTCGTAATCGGTTCTGCGAGCCGACTAGGCTGCTTTTCCTTTACTTCGAAGTAGCAACGAGTTCCTACTTCCCTTATTATGAGAACACTCCCTCCATCTCCTGTTCTTTCTCCTTCTCCAGTCCAGTTTGCCTCCTCCAGGTTTCAATACTCCAACTCCAAAGCCGGTCGTTTTACCGAGAACTTTATTGACAATCAGTACCGTTTTGTCGATCTCCACGCGTCCGCAGATTCCGTCCATATTTGCGATCGCCACGTGACGCTGTATCTGATCCTATCGCAGTTTATCGATCGGGTTAATATCTCGATGCAAGAAAGTACCGCGCACGGTGGATCGATTTATCGATGTAAACATCGAAGTGCAATCAAACCTCGATACATGTTTTCGTTGGGAGCCATTAAAATTTTCGCGTAGTCTGCAAATAATTTTTGCGTGTCATTGCGTGTCCGCATTTTATTCCCTTGCGAATAAATTTCGAACGCGTAGTAACATCGATAGACACCGTTTCCTGGAAGTCATCTCGCTCGTAGTTCCGATTCGACCGGAAGTGCGTGTCAAAGTTCGACGATCTGAAAAGCGTGGGTGTGTCGTGATTTGTCTCGCGATGGAAACAGAATGCAAATCGCAGGATCAGGATAATCTCTACGAAGCTTACAACGCGGAGCAAACGGAAACCAATCTTCCGAGTCTTGGTAAATGAGCAATTTTCTCGGGATTCGTTTACGACGCTACCTTATGCGCTTATCTTGAGGTTATACTTGTTAAACAACGCTCGCGTCATCGTTTTTTTCGTTGTTCTGTCGCAAGATATCAGAACAGTTTGGCTGTACATGCCTTACTGTACAGGCATCAAACAAAAATTAAGTTCTCTCTGTAAAATTGAATAAAGACAGGTCCTACACATGCTGTGAAGTAGTTCACTTCACCTCGATGCAATGAGGAGGTAAAAGCAATTAATTAAGGGGTGTTAAATTTCTGATTTCAGATGCGTTGTTAGCGGATTTACAAAACACGGTGTCATCGGAGGGCAATCATGTCGGTAGTAATGCAACTCCTGGTTACGGATCATTGAACGGGGCACGAACCACTGCATACAGATCCTACGATAATCGAACTTCCCCTCTTCCCTCACAATCGGTATGTACGCTTTGTTTATACTATCAATCAACAATCGAATGCATCCGCCGTATCATACCATTTAGCGCGGATTATTTTTTTATTAGATTACATAAGGTGTCGGTAAAAAAGTATTCGCATTGATAAAATTATTTTTTCTTGAATTGAAATTCAAGACTATCTCGCAAGAAATTGAATGATTTTGCATGAATAAAATGCTTTCTAAATGTAAACGTATTTTAAAAAAATGAATTTGGGTCGATAAATTATCTTTCGTCGCGTTGTAATATCGACGGACAGTCAGTCAGGTGTTAAAAGTTAGAAGCTTCTGCGATAGATGGCGGAAGTGACAACTATTTGGGAATAATAATTAATAATTAATTTCTTTTTTAAAAGTATTTACTTTATATTTTATATTTTCAAATATTTAAAATGATAATTAAAAAGCATTATAGAAAATATACAGAATCGATAAGGAAGAAATTCATAAAGCTGGCGCGGCGCGCCAGTTGCGGCTCTTTTTAAAATTCCGCGCCTAGTGACCTTCTCTCGATTTTCCATAATGTCTCGAAATAAAGCGATTAGTCGCGAATCCGTAAATAAAAATCTTTACGATCGTGTCCATTTAACATAGCCAGTTCAGAGAAGAATCAAACGATTCGTAATCAACTTTTTGCAACATATTTTTAGCGTCACTCAATTTATAAGGCGCGCTCTCACCTTACACGTCGAAAATAAATCAGAACCGATCGTTTTTCTTCCAATTCAAGAAGGAATCGCGTAACGAATCATGAAAAAAACAGACACATTCCAGATATACGTGTGACGCAGAGGTTAGCTAAAATTAGAATCGATATTGCCTCGAAAATCGACTACTCGAATCGCTCAGCTACAAGCGCTTTAAATTCATACAGGAAAAAAGAAGAAAAGGAAAACAGGTTCAGGTTACGCTTTCGTATTCAACGTGATATATAAACGCTTACATACAAACAAAAATAAAATGTCAAAAATAAAAAAATAAAAAAAAAATAAAAAAGACGCTATAAAATAAAATTTATTACAGGAAATATATAGAATGAACGTAGGAAGCTTAGCTGGTTTTCTAGCAGGGCTTGAACTTTTTATCGATCGCTTTTCTTGCGAAACACCTGTTACGTTTCCCGTTGTACTATCGATTCTCTTTTATTATTTAGACTTTGGTCGCTAAATTTTCCCACTTTGTGTGAAACGAGCGTTTCGCTTGCAGGTGCCAACTGCACAGTAGATTGAAACCGATGCCAAAACCGATATTCTTTATAAAATACAACTTTATCCGAATGTTAATTGCCTCGTCTGGTTCCGTTTGCCGATCGTTTTAAACGCGTTCCCTCTTCTTGCGTAAGTGACACTTGGAATGCCTCAATTTGAATACCGTTTAACGCGTTAACAGGTGTAAATTTATTCAAGAAAGACGAGAATCACCGTCACAATGTTTGCATTCTTTTAATAATTTTTCGCTTCTTATTTTTTTTTTTTTTTTTTTTCATTTTTGCAATATAAATCTGTTACAATTCCGCGGGTTATTTACAACTTTTCCGAGCATCTAAAGTTTCGACCTCGCGAGAGCAGCTTCCTCGACATTGCAGTAAATATAGCGAATGTCTTTTCGTACATCCCTGGAGCTTCGCGGTATAAATACATTTTATTGCACCTATGAACAGTCGTCGTACGTTGCCGAAGAAAAAACGTAGGCGAGGAGAAAAATTTTTCCGCGATTTTGCGGAAGGGAAAAAGCTAGAGCTGCCTCTATCTTTAATTTATATCCACCACCTGTCGCGTGCAGCGAGATAAATGTTTCCACGGTTTGACGAATGTTCTTCGCGTAAATCATCAAACGCCTCACCGTTTCGTCGCTGTTACTCGAAATTCGATCATTTTGAAAAATCAGTGATAGAGCCTACGATTCGTCTTACGGAGCGTAGATCTCCGGCCTTCGGTCGTAGCGTGTTATTTTCCCTCTTTCTGTGTTATTTCTGCGGATTCCTAGCGCGATTGCGAATTTCAAGGAACTTGCCTAAACTCTCCATCAATGCGTCGATTCATTCGATTCATTCGTTCCAATTGATTTTTCCAGAAGCGAAGGCTGAATTACTAAGTTTCATAGAATTTCGCTGAATTCCTTACCGATTCGATAATTCGTCACGATAGACTGCCGTTTATTTTTTCGTACGTCAGCCTTGAAGAAGAAAACGCGCAAGCTGCGATACGGATGCTCGGAGTTCCAGTTGGGAAAGATTTTAAACAGGGTTCTGCAGGATTCGATGTGCCGCGACACGTTTCGCCGCCGGTGGTTCGCTATTGGATATTTTTGGAACGGCAACTCACCAAGAACAACCTAGTTTCCATCATCAGGATCTTTCATTTTCATATACTTCTTCACGGAGAAAATGAAAGAATCGTTAATTGATTTCTGACGATCTCGGAGATCCTCCCAAACCACTTCGTTTCAAAGATACAGCATTAAATTTCATGTTAATACGACTAAACGATTCTTGATTCTTCAGTTCCTATTTTCAATATTTGAAACATTATCGCTGGACTTCCAAGAGTATTTCGAGATGGAGCAAGGCGACATTGGACACGTAAATTTAGCATTTCGAACACGGTTCTTTCGACGATTCTCGCGAGGAGACGAGAAGGAATGGGTCAGATTGGACCCGAGTTGGTCGCTTTTAAATGATACAGGAAAAGAAAAAAATGTTCTAGCCCGAGTGGCAAGTTGCCGCGAAAACGTATTATTTCAAAACATGATGTCATTAGATGGTGCGCGGAATTTGTAAATACATTATCAATTAGGTGGACGCGCGGAGGACAAGGCGTCATACACTTTTAATAGAAACTCGCCCGCCAAACCGACCAACGTTTCTCGTAGTCGTTCTAAAATCATCTCTCGAATCGTTGCAAATCTCTTCTGACAGATTGGCATTGATATTCGTATTGTTATTCGTACAGGAATCTCCTATAATTAAATCAAACCTATTAACTCGTCATTAGTTTCCTGGTTAATGAACTTTTCCAGCCGACTTATCAAAACCGAGAAGCAATAGAGGAGAGCATCGCTAGAAGCAGCAGCGGAGGGAAGATGCCGTCTCTGAACAACAATCTTTCAGAGTTGGACACTCTTCTCCAAGATTTAAGTAACGCTCGCTACAACGCCCACTATCAGGAAAGAGGTCAGGATTCACACTTCTAGTAACACTAGATTGCCGGACAAATAGATCCGTGAAAATAGGTATAGCACATATGGATTTTTGGAACTAAGTAAATGAGCCAAATTGACTCGCTCCGGCAATCTAGCGTTAATCGTTAATTCCTTCTCTGAAATATGATCGATATACATATATTCTGATATATCGATAGAGACCCGCGTATCCTCCGCAGGAATAAACGGAGACTCTAGTCCGATGCTTCGTTCTCCGAGCAGTATGTCAGCCTCCAGACCCACCGTCGATTCCTTACTCGAGGAATTAAGCACCGCGGTACCGAACGGGTAAGCATCTAAGTACTTGGATAGGAAATAAAAAAATGTTAAAAATTAAAAATTCGTCGTGATACGATCGATGTTACCAAAATGACCAAAGATATATGTTCGTCGTTGATAAAAGGGATTATCCGACGGATGGAAAGGTGAAAGTGACCATACAGGAGACGTCGACGGAGATTCAACCTGTGTACGATGGTTATCCTTCCAGAGTACATGGTTCGTTGAATCGTAGCGAGGTGCAAAGGGGATACACGAATGGTCACACGGCTAGCAACGCTACCAAGGAACTGGACGACTTAATGGCTTCTCTGTCCGAATTCAAGGTACACACCAACGTATCGGTAATGACACGGATGACTTTTGTTATTTGATTTTTAGATTATGTAATATCATCGAGTCGGCTCGATAAGCACCGGGTGCAATAAGCTTTCCTAATGTTTGCTTACTATTAAAGCCACTACTATAGAATGAGAAAACAGTGCCGTTAAAACTATTCCTGCCCATTCTTGGCTCCCTAGGTTACCAAAATAACCTCCATTCCACCATCCACCGATCTACCCACCACCTCCTCTTCTCTTCGTTCCCCGTCGCCTCCTTTCCTTCATCTACGCCGATTTTTCGTCGTGGTACCGGGAGGGAGGGAAAATATAGAGGGTGGGGATTACACTGATCCACGAAATCTCTCAAAGCTTTCAGCCAGTCTGCAAGCTCGCCTGGTACCAATCGACATCTCTCCTACGGGTCTTTATTCAACATTATTCTTCCTCTTTCTCTTTTTCTTTTTTTCCTCACTTTTACTACCTTGACGCACCTTGACATTCTGTCTTGAAATAACTTCAAACACCTCTCCTCGATTCTTCACTCGCTGCTTTCCCGTTACTTTGATCGAGTCGTTTTCCTGTTACCTTTATATTTGCCACGATCGTTACAATTTTCTGTGTCTACATGGGATTATAATAAATATTGCAGATCAACAGCGGATCCCATCAGCACCAGACGGTGACAGACTCTCCGTACGCGAAGCCGAACAAAGCGACGAAGAGTTCGCAGAGCCCGCAGCCACCCGAAGGCGCGCAAACTCGAATTCATATCACAGAGACCCACGCGACGCATCATTATCAGCAGCAACACGGGGAGCCGTATCCAAGCCAGCCAGCGGCTCAGACGAAACAGAATCAGTTGGATTCTATGCTAGGAAACCTACAGGCAGACATGAGCCGTCAAGGTGTGAACACTACTCAGAAGGGCTGCTGCAGCGCCTGCGAGAAGCCTATCGTCGGACAAGTACGAGAATCTGCTGCCTACCTTGATGGTTTTTCTAATTAATCAGTTTACACTACGGACGGATACGTGTAATCGGTTGATTTCAGGTGATCACCGCGCTAGGAAAGACCTGGCACCCGGAACACTTCACTTGCACCCACTGCAATCAGGAATTAGGAACACGGAACTTCTTCGAGAGGGAGGGACACCCGTACTGCGAGCCGGATTATCATAATCTATTCTCGCCTCGTTGTGCCTACTGTAACGGTCCCATTCTGGACGTAAGGAGGATGGATTGATAGTAGTTTAGTCTTTCCTTTGCCCGACGGCGTATCAGAGCGGTGGTCTTGTTATTTTCAGAAATGCGTAACCGCTCTGGAAAAAACTTGGCACACCGAGCACTTCTTCTGCGCTCAGTGTGGCAAACAATTCGGCGAGGAGGGATTCCACGAGCGGGACGGCAAGCCTTACTGCAGAGAGGATTACTTTGACATGTTCGCACCGAAATGCGGCGGCTGCAATCGTGCCATCATGGAGAATTACATATCCGCCCTGAACAGTCAGTGGCACCCGGATTGTTTCGTTTGCAGGGTAGGTTGTTCGCGCGAGCGTTATTCACCGTGTAATTCGTTGCGGCGACGCTCGAGAATTAACCCTTTGGCTATCGGGCGAAGAAAAGAGTAAGGAACTAGGGTAGCGAAAGGGTTAAAGGGTTATTAATTAATACGAATTTTGGTTTCTTTAAATCGTACCACTTGCAGGATTGTAAGAAGCCAGTTTCTGGAAAGTCGTTTTATGCTATGGAGGGCAAACCCGTTTGCCCGAAATGCGTTGGCGTCGATGACGACGAAGAAGAAGAAGAAGAAGAAGCATAAACGATGCGGAAGATCGCATTGTGATGCTCTTCGATTTCTTATGTATAAAGCCCTTTTTGCTCCCCATTGATATATGCTGTCAGACTCCATCGATGCGGAGTTTGCCTCTCTTCCCCCCCTCCCCCCACATACTTTTCATTTTTCAGCTGATGATTTCGAATTGGTTTTACAAAAGAAGAAAATGCACCAAATGCGTCCTCGTCGTTCTATATTCCGCTTCGAAATTATTTATTCGTCGGGCACACGGATGTACACCCCCGCCACACATACACGAACACATAGATGTACAGAACACGGAAACACAGCTAGGGCGATGTTGTTAATTTATAATATGCTATTCTAACGGTTCATTGATGCAGTCGGAATTGATTTACTGTCAGATTACACTTTTTAGCTAGGAGATTATTATTGTTATTAACAATCGATCGTACAAAACGCTAATAGCAGTTGTTAGTATTGTATGAAAAAATAAAAATAAATTAGGAAAAAAAGAAAACAAAAAACACACACAACACAAGAGTTAGCGTTCACTGACTCTGATGCTGTCTCTTGCCATGCGTCTTCCTTGAAGACAGGTATGGTTCGATGCCGGTGTCCTATGTTTTAACGATCCCATCAATACGTACAACTGCTACGATTAGTATTCGTTTCGCGAAGGGTGTACGATCGATGACGGCATAGATTATTTCATAGGTTCCACCATACCCATGGTTGTTTACTACTTGGATTAGGAACTGAATCAATAATGACTTATCAATTACCATTTACTGTTATTTTGTATGCTTCGTGTCAGAACACGAAGATGTATGTCTTTTCTCGAACAGTCATTTCCAAATGACATACATGTTTTTTCTTTTTTTTTAATTACAGGATTGTAGACAAAAGTTTCAAGGAGGGTCATTCTTTGATCACGAAGGTTTACCTTACTGCGAGACCCATTATCATGCTAAGAGGGGATCCTTGTGTGCAGGATGTCATAAACCGATTACAGGTGTCCATACGTTTATTTCTGTACATCTAGTCATTTTTCCAAGGTGATTCGTTAACAGTTGATTATTGTTTCAGGTCGTTGCATAACTGCAATGTTCCGGAAATTCCATCCAGAACATTTTGTATGCGCGTTTTGCTTGAAACAATTGAACAAAGGTACATTCAAAGAACAGAATGATAAACCTTATTGCCATGGATGTTTCGACAAACTGTTCGGCTAAGGTTTTACCGGAAAGTATTTGTATTTCTAATACATATAACAACGAACGAGCTGTTTCGCTTGGTATTACTTACCGTTTTATAGACAGCAGTACGTCTATATCTATAGGGCATGTAATCGTTTTAGTCGTTATGCAAAAGTACGTGTAATTTCACGATCCAAGCTTATTGATTACGAATCGAAACAGCCTTTAGAAATTTTTACAGATCTTAACATTGAATATGGTGCAACAATTCAATTATCATATATCGACATCTTATCCCTACGATAAGGTAATAGATTATTTACAGTCATCGTTATCTTCCATTGTCCTTAATAAGGACTCGTTGCTAATATTTTCATGCATATTTTGTATTATGTACTTTAATCATTGACCATACAGTTTAAGGAATAATAAAAGGTGCTAACTCGTAGCTTACTTTTACTAATAATGTATTTGTTAAGAGATTACATATACAAGGTATTAGGCTATAGGTTGGCATCGTTTGAGCAATTTTTTCCTTTACCAAAATGCTGATTGAGGCATAGTTTTTGAATTATTAATGAAAAATACCCCGCAATCAGAGCGCGCATAGTGCGCAGGCGCGATCTCGACAGTGCGCAGGCGCGACCTCGGTAGTGTCAGCTATGAACTAACGCACCGAATAGTTTGTCCGTGACCAAAATGGCGGGAGCGGTTGTCGTATCGTCGTATCTTACACTCCTGCAACTGAGCCTACGCATTTTAATTAATAATTCAAAAACTAAGTCTTAACGAGGGTCAAAAGATGCTCACCTGTAACCAAACACCTTGTAAGTACATTCGAGTATGACAGCTGCCACTTGAAAAACATTTATGTGTGAAATTTGGTATGTTGTCAAATATGAAACAATTCTTATATTAAATTTGATACAAAATGAAATATTTATAGGTTGTAATTGCAACAGTGCTTTTTTCAAACTGGTTGTTTTTATATGGTATTGAAATTACTATTTAAGAACCTCTGTTAAATACACATAAAAGATGCATAATAAATCTAATAAATTAAATCAATGAAAACTGAAACATGAAATCAAAACATGTATTTTTCTTTAGATAATGCATCTTTTTCGAATTTTTTTTATCTAATCAAATTTTTAACAGAGAGAAACATAAAAATAAATAGAAAAGTTATCATCTTAGACATATCATTTATTTGGCATACTGTTGCTTCGCACAGCAGTCCTCCGTTTGTTTCTGATAAACATTTAATACATATTATATACATTAACATTCCACTATTCGAAACATGTGTTTAAAAAAAATTGTTTATAAATAGTGAGAATTATTTTTTAAAAGAAATTTAAGTATACAAATGCGTATATAAAAATACGTATACAATTGTACACATAACACGTGCTACCAGCTCGTAAAAAAATTCGTGAGTAGTACTTCATCACGATTAGTGCTATACTGCTCATTTTAAAATAAGCTAAGAATGAATAAAACCGGAAATCAAACGACGCTCGAAGTACGTCTCGTATCATGGTTACGCATTATCACAGACACAATATTTCTTCCTTATTTCTACTGTCAGGCTAGCGTAGGAAATAATTCTGTAAAACTTTCGTGCCAGAGATCTGTTAAGTTTAAGTTTGATTTTTCATTACGCGTGTCGGGATTTGGAGAGCCATGCGATTCGTAGCCGCAGTCGGATGCGTTAGAATCTAATACGACACTAGTATCCACCGCAACACTAGTGTCCATATCTTCGGAATGTATACTTGATGGAGACATTGAATCCATGCTTGTGTAAGACGGCGACAACTGATTGGAATAACGATTTGGTGGCAGATGCGACGAAACCTCCACCGAATTAACACCGTCCGTGACTACTTCTTGAACGCACTCTTGAATGCTCACGTTGCTTTCGTCTCCGGGATAAATAATTGTTACAGAATTTGTGGCTTCGTCGTAGGTGCCATAAATTGTGTCCAAATCATGCGTATCAAGTTCCTGTTTAACTTCGACTTCTGATTTCACCGGTACTGGTGCCGTTATGTTTGTAGTAAAATGTGCGCTGTCTGTGCTAGAAACAGGATGCCATGATTGATGCGTACTTAGGCTTCTACAGGTTCTACTGGCTTCCACATCTTTTGATGCCTGCCCCACCATTCCTTTTGAATTGTCACGTTTCTCACCGGTATCTTCCTTGACTGACACCTACGCAAGACACAATCATCATGCCATTAACAAGAGGAAGTCTGAGTTGTAAATGAAGAATTATTAATTCAGAAATGAATGAAATATTCAATGGTAAGCAAAGATTCTATATCAGCGTGCGAAACAATGATTTTGAAGGATCATAGTATCTTGTTCTTTCAAACAATTCATTCATTCCTATAATGCAGACAAATTAGATTAATACGTTTTCCTAAAGAAACCTGTTTCATTGAAATACTCACTTGTTCATTTGTTCTATTAGAATTTGCTTCCACTTCGGCGGTAACTTCTCGCAGAAGACTTTCTGCAAGTTCTTCAAGTCGTTCGATGTAATCGTCTCCTTGGAGGTCGCCAAACAGTTCTTCAAGAGGAGGTAGATGGTCAGTATCTTCAGAAGAATTGCTGCTCCTGGGGTTAGCGTCAGTGACGGTGCCAGCTGTATTGTTCCACCCTGCTGCAGAGGGTGAGAGGGGGATACTGCAGATCCCAGCGAGGATACAGCACAGCCGACACGACTCTGGCACATGGAGCAAACGAATTCTTCCGATTTTTTTCCTTCTTTCTCCTTCCTTATCCTTTTTGTTTCAGTGACCAACAACTCGTTCTGCGACCTCAGCATAGCACATTCCTGCGATAACAATTCATTTTGTTCCCTTAAGGTCCTAACAGTGTCTTCCAACTCGTCGAGTTTAGCTTTCTTCCGGTCCCGAGACGTTTGAGCCGCTACCCTGTTTTTTAATTTCCTACAAAAGAAACGTGACGTTAATTCAACCCTATGACAAGGTACCATTTGATTACATCAGTCCTCTACTGTAAACATACTTTCTTTGCAATTTTTCTTCCCAGGTTAGATGGTCCAGTCGTCGTTTCTTTCCACGGACACAAACATCCTGAATTTCATCGTGCTTAATCATCTTCTTCGGTTCCATCTTCAATTTATCATTCAAAGCAGATGTAAAATTGAATTTCGGCACAGTTTTTGGTAAGTCGTTAATCGAGATAACGCCAGGTGCCTTCGACATGCCCTTAGGCAGAGTGATGATAACGCTTTTCAGTACGCTCATAATCTGCCATGCAATAGATTTCCTATTATCACTTGTTCTATAAAGTCACTGTCCGATATTTAGCCGCTGTTCTCATTCCTTGAGACGCCGAATAACGACTGATCCGAAACATAACACTACCCAGAAGGAAATCTCTTTAGGCGCTCACTGGCTGATGAAATCCAACTGACGGGCTGCAGCATTTGACCGGCGAAAGAACAACCTAGAATTGCAGCGTACTCCGACTTACGATGTGACTGGCTGAAACGTAGAACGTTACATGTGGTGTACCGTTATTGGCTGCCACGTCGACGCTTCTTCACACTCCTTTACCACCACTATCACCGGATGATTGTATACAGATTGACGTCATTCTTCACAATCTACGGTACTATCTAATCATTTTTTTTTTTTCCATCGTTTCCACCTCCGGTGTATGATTCATAGAACTTTAGGAATTTCCTCATTGGAAATTTAAATAACCAATTATATAAAACTTTAGTTATTCGCAAACATTTCTTCTATTTAAATGAGACTTAGGGATGGTTTGAAAATATGAAATTTTGAACTATTTACCTTTATTCAAAAGATGAAACATAGCACAAAGAATATATTTCAAGTGCAAGGTTTTAGAAATAAAAAGTTTTAGGCTATTGCGTTGTTTAATGCACTAGTGACCTCTTCGAGAAATTTACTACGTAGGTACAGTAGGTAATATACCTTATCTACATAAGATAAATAAGAACACTGTACGAAATCTACCATCACAGACTATAAAAAATCAGGAATAGGTAAAAAGTACCCATATGCCCAAAACGCGAAATAACTGCTGAGCAGCGGCCCCCTGTGGCTCGGGGGGCTTAGAATACGGCCACGGTATCCCCTGCCTGTCGTAAGAGGCGACTAAAAGGGGGATGTAAAGAAACCAATAAGAAATTACGGACAAGTATGAGTGGAATTAAAAGTACAGAAGCATATAGCATAAATAATATAATTGAAAATGGCGCGATAATGCGCTTGGCCGATAACTTTTCGTTGGGTAAAAAGGGACAGATCCAAGTCCCTAGATTACGCCACCCTCAATAGAGGGAAACGTGAAGTGAAGTGTAGTGAAGTGAAGTGAAGTGAAGTGAAGTGAAGTGAAGTGAAGTGAAGTGAAGTGAAGTGAACTGCTGGGCATTATGTTTATATAATATTCAATTGAAAATTAAAATTTTCTACGTTCCTAAGAACGTAGAAACAAATTTCCTGAATTACCACCGAAAATTGTCGCTCGATGAAAGCTGGACTTCTGATTTAAGTTGGCTAACCTGACGACGATTGCATTTCATAGATACCAGCCATTAATTTACAGAATCGACCACGCTGTGGCGGAAGCAGCGGGGAGTGGAAGAAAGAAATAGGGTGAGGAAGAGGGCGTTGCAAAATGTCGAGAGCAGACACGAGGGTTCGACAGGAACTTGGCTTTCAGTCGCAGCTCGGCAGTCTATACGGGACGATCGAGTTACGTATAGTACGGTGCATTTAACGTGCATATATACGCGTACGGCGCATGTATTAGTGCTCATAGGCGCAGTCTCGCGTGAGTACGCGTAACCGATACGCCGGACGAGTTGACACACGCGCAGCAATGGCGTACCCCCTTGAAGAAGCCTGAGCATGTTCTCGTCGAATATTCCTTTGTGTCGCTGTGTGTGGTGTGTGTAAAAGGGACAAATAATTGGAATAAAATAGGGCAAATGTAACCCGATGATATAAACGCGAAACGACATCGGGCGTATACGATATTACAGGCTTGCAGATACAGAGAGGAACGAACGTTACGCCCAGCTAGAGAACATCGGAGCCCATTGCTTGTTCTCTGATACAAAGTTGAATATCCGTTCTCACGGTATCGTCAGGTCATTCACGAAAAAGCTTCGTCAAGCGGAAATTGACAAGGAACATCCTGGCGTATGAAGGTTGAACGCGAATGCGATGCACGGATATAGCCGTCGGGGTAACAACGTTCGATGGGGTTTGTGACTGAGTGAAGTGGATTACTACGTGCGCTCGAGATTCGAGGGAAGAGGGAGGAAAAAATACGTGTCAGTAGAGAAGCTGAGAGATCGTGGTAGAAACGACAAAGGAAAGGGAAGTCAGAACGAAGAATCATACGGAACAGATCGATGTTGCAAGAAAGCCGGTTTCGAATCAGCCAGGATTGATCGTCGTATTCGTACTCGTTGTAAGCGTTTAACTACGACCTTTTTTCCTTCCCTCTCTCGAAATATGCGATAACGCTTCTTTACTCGTGTACATTGGGGGCTTCCGCCTCGAGGGCTTTCCTCGGTGTTGGATATACCTGCTTGGTCCAACCCTTGGATAAGGCGACCCTCTCGCAGCGATGAATCGTATCGTTCTTTTCTGTCTAGTTCGAAGATGCGTTCGTGACAGCGAGAAGCGCAAGTGCTACTGATACATCCGCATCCCTGACACGATTAGAAAACGAAACATAACGAAAGAGAAACGATCGAGAGGGAGAGAGAGAGAGAGAGAGAGAAGAAAAGGAAGCAACGACAGAGAGGGTAGTCGAGTTTAGGTGAAAAAAGGAAATTGCCGGAGGATCGCGAACTCGCGTCTCCGGCCAGCTGAGAAAGTTTCGCAGTCTTTACGCTGGGTGAGACGGAGTGCGGATCGTTATTAGGGAGAATAATCGCGAGGATCCCACGAAATGAAAGCCTAGCGTTCGAGGTGGGTTGTTCGTCAGCGGGCGCACAAGAAGGGACGGTTCGGCGGCGGAAGCCTGGATAGTAGGAGGTTTCCAACATGGCCGCCGCCTGTTACGAAAAGGAAGTGGTGGTAGGTGCCGCTATACATGGACACGGTCATCACCATCACCACCATCATCATCATCACCATCATCATCACCATCATGGAATAGCCGGCGGGTCCACCGGAACGCCTAACCCGGCTGGTGTGACGGGACCGGGAACCGGGCCAACCGGGATCGGTCCGCAGACAGTCTTGCCGGCCGCATCGACCGGCATCCTAGACACCACCTCCGTCGGTTCTAGCTCGACCGCGAACACGAACGCATCCACCACCGCGACCGCTGCAGCTGTCGCGGCCGCGACAGCAGCCGCAGCGGCCGCTGCTGTTGCTGTCACCACCTACAAGGACTACAAAGATTACTCGCAACCGCTCCACGTGGACTGCAGCGTCGAGTACGAGCTACCTAGCCAGGCAAAACCACCGCCCGGTGGCGGAGAACCCCTTCTGATGATCCATCCGTGCTACTATCGACGCGCCGAACGCGAGAGGAGAAGTCCTTTCGTCAACAATTTACCACCCCCGACAAACACGCCTATATCTTCCTCTCGACGGACCAGCAGGAGGAGCGCGTCGGCCGCCGTAGTCGTTGCCACTGCCGCTTCCGCTGTCGCGGCCGTTTCCTCCACGTCGTCGGTGGCACCGTCCTCCTCGGTCGCCTCCGTTTCTACCTCGACCGTGTCTTCGACTTCCGCCGCGGCCGTGTTATCAGCGACCGCGGCAGTGGTGGCAACGGCCGATTCCGGCTCGAATCTCGTGCCTACTGCCGGTCAAATGTCCGCAGCTATGGCGGCCTCCTATCGTGCCGCTCTCAACGCCGCTGCCACTCTCTCCCAGCAACAACAACAGCAACAACAAAGACGCCAACACCACCAACAACAACAACAACAACAACAGCCACAACAAACACATCCTCATCATCATCATCATCGACCTCACGTTCACGCTCCGCATCACGGTCAACAACAACAGCAGCAGGGTACGGTAACGCCAACTACTTCCGGCACCGAATTGATCTCTGCCGACGAGAAAGCAGTCATATCAGGTATTTATCAACATTACTTCCGCGCGATGCGCGCACACAATCATCAGCATCGGCAGCAGCAGCAGCAGCAGCAGCCGCCGCCGCCGCCGCAACAGCAACAACAACCGCAACCGCAGCAGCAGCAGCAGCAGCAGCATCGAGCTACTCATCAACTACATCATCAACCTCACCAAAGTGACAGAAGTTCCTCCTCGTCGGCTACGCCGGCGGTCACGTCGATCTCCGGCATTTTGCGGCAGAGTTATCAACAGACGTATAACGCGACGAGCTCGAGCTCGACGGGTCATCTACGGGCAGCGACGGCCTCGGCGGTTGCTCATCATCCGTACAGACGGCCGTCGGCAACGTTGCTATCGCGAGCGGCCTCGCACGTCGGGCAACAGGCTTCCTCATCTTCCTCCTCCTCTTCCACGTCCATCGGTGCTTCCAGTGGTGTTTCTTCCGGCAGCGTATCCAGCGTATACGCGAGTACGATACACAGGCATCATGCAACCTCGTTGCACGCCCTTCAGACGGCTAGTTTTTACGAAACGCCCGGTTATCATGCGCTTTTACCGCAGAGTTAGGTGACCACTAACCCGCTCGAGACCGACCCCGTTGCCAGCATTCATTTATTCACGTAATCCGGCTGCAAAGCTGTGCCTCCT
Source organism: Osmia lignaria lignaria (assembly GCF_051020975.1). Classification (NCBI taxonomy): domain Eukaryota; kingdom Metazoa; phylum Arthropoda; class Insecta; order Hymenoptera; family Megachilidae; genus Osmia; species Osmia lignaria. The sequence goes on from NC_135043.1 coordinate 10,712,486, forward strand.
TCCCTATTGTACGACTTATCTTTCCCAGTCGTTAAAAAGCATACGGGTTTGGTCCGTTGGTACACACGGGATACATCTCTCTCTGCGGTATATACCTACATACGTGTATGCGCTATATACGTAGAGATATGTATGTACATATATACATACGTATACCGTATATATGTACGTATCGTCGACGGAACGATCGTACGTGCCGTGTTCGCTTGTTGGCAGTGTGCGGGTGGCCGAACGGACCGGCAGAAAGCCGCAGAATAAACACACGAACGAGAGTACACGCTACATACATACACACAGAGCGTTGAAATCCAGGGACAGATGGAGGGATCGAGACAACTGAAAATGGTCGCGTCCGTACGCATCGAGCTATTCCATCCACCTGCGATACGTGCTACTCAGGTATAAAAATCCATTTACTTAGGTCCGTATTAACGACTTATTTTTAACCGGACAATATTTTCTCTGCTTGAATTCCTGAAACTTGAGGGATGCCTTTCTTCGACGGAAAAGCAATCCCTAATTCTTTTTTCTCGTCTCTCGAAACGCGCGTGTGTCAGCCTTTTCCCATCTTTTTCTCCATCCGTTCGACTACCGACGGATCGCAAACACTACTCGACAATAGTATTTTTAGGACCTTCGATCTGTACCACAGACGAAGACTTAACGAGACACATCACCGGTGTATAGTATTAGACAGAAGTTTTTTAAAGATTTACGCGATTAGTTGGTAGAATTCCTATGAGGAATAGTTTCGACGCTTTTTTACCTGTTAGGGATTACGTAGTCGAATACACGCCGGGAGGGAATCGGAGTAAGAAAGGATACGATTTTTTGCCAAATGATTTATTCAGAAGTTGACGTAGACTGTAATTTCGTATTAATAAACAGTGAGTGCTCTTTTATAGATCAGGGTGCAATTCTTGACCCGAGATCTCCGGACACCCGGTGTCATCGCTTAGCTAGTGCCTATTTACATAACCAACCACCTTTCAGTTACGATCCCATTGAAACTTAATTGACAATCATAGTAATCGCAAGTGCCAAAGTCCGACGATATCTAACGAAAACTTTATTCAACGTAACAACTTTGCCAAACAAATAGGAAGCGTACGTTCCCTTTTATTTCGATTCTTAGTTTTAGCGTGCACATACAGGAAATGAGGGTAACTGCGTCGCAACGATCGCGCAGAGTTGTCCTGTTCCAACGAAATTGCTCCTTCTCGCCCTATTCGTAAACCCTCCATCTCCCTCGGCCACGTTCCTCTTCGTCGTCGTTCTTTCTCTTTCGGTCTCGCGGAACATCTCTAGAAAGCCGTGGTCCGCAGAGCTGGGCAGGATTTCTTCTTTTTTGTCCTGCGCCCTTTTCAAAGAGCGCGCTCAAGGAGAAACGGACGGGGACCGTATTTCGTTACACGGTAACGATCGATCAACGTGACCGCACGACCGCACCGGCGGTACGGGCGAGCCGTGGCGAAGCGAGACGAAGCGAGGCGAGGCGAGGCGAAACGAGACGGGTCGGGACGACCGGGACGGGACGGGACGGGACGGATCTGGGCGGTTACGGGACGAAGGGAACGGGAGAGATACGACCAGACCAGACGAGAAGGGGGCGCGGTCAAGATGGGGATCGGTAGAGACGAAACTGAGAGACGGTTCGTAAGTCAGGGGAGGAGGGATGCATCGACTTGTACTCCAAAAACACTGACGACCATGTGGACGGGACGTTAGACAAACAGCCGCTAATGCGAACCTACCACTCCTACAATTTCACCTGTAGCCCTTAGGAAAGTTAAAAACCCAAGCCGGAGGGAGAATTTTTTCAGGAAATTTGTTAAATATCTTCGCGAGTAACTCGTTTAACGACGGCTCGATTTCCTAGAAAAGGGGGCTGAAGAGACCATCCGCCAGCACTACGCGTTTATATCTTCGCAGGAAAATCTCGCCGCGTAGTTTGATGACGTCTGAATAGATTCATGTAACGTCATAGGGAAAAAGAAATAGCGCGACAGCGGCAAAGAAAACCGGGTGGGGTATATTTCTAACGCGTAATGCGTTTCACACGACACGCATCGATGCCTGATGCCCTCATACGCACACCCAAGGCGCAATCGTACCTTCCAACCGGTCGATAACAAATACGTTTTCAAGTAGTTACGGATTGTCCGTACGGTAGAGGGTTAAACTTCATCCACTGATAGATATTTATTTGACGTGGAAGGAAGGATGGCATTATTGCGGCTCGTTGAAACCCCCGTCGAACTCGTTATATAATGTGACGTCGACATTAGGTAATTAGGAAGCGTCGCAAGCAGAAACGTTATCGCTGTCTTTGAAAAGGTTTCACTGGTTCGTTTGTCGGTTTTCTTTCTTCTTTCTTCTTTCTTCTTTCTCCCTCTCTACGTTTCTGCGAACAAAGAGGACAATTCGAACGGTCGTAGAACGTTATTTTTCCATTCCTCGTCATTCCACTTTCGAATTACATATCTTTCTTCGAACGGTTAAATCACACGTGTGGAATTCTGATTTTCGTCATTCGTCTCGTGTAAATCAGCCGTAATGAATAATAATTGTTGGAGAAACGAAAGTGGTGGGATTCGCTCCCCTCCGCGGTCTTTCTGCCGAGAGAAGGCTACCATGCTCGTAAGTGTACCCGAGGCCCTGCGTTCCTCGTTTCATCGGGTGCACGGGAGACCCCGGTCGAAAAGCAGCAGCCTCGTTCCTGCCACTCTCACCCTCTTTGCCGCGACCATCTCTCAGCTGAGGAGCATTTCCGCCCTGCTGTTTTTGCTCGTTCAAAGAGAACGGACCTCTTAGCGCTAAAGCGGAGGGAAGCAAAACGGATAGCCGGGCTTAAACACAGTATCCTCGACGAGTGTTCCACGTCTCTGTATGTGCACGCAAAAATATACCGGCGCGTTTTCAATTTACCACTATTTAACTCGTCGTGCCTGATTTTCGCAAACGAATCGTATTTACGTCTTCTCCTTCGCTAGGAATCAGTAGTTGGGTGAAGTTAAAACGAATGAATTAAACGGTACAGTTCTTTATTTCAATTTTCTACAAAGCTTTCAATGCAACACAACGTGCCAAAGTCTACGTTGCAGAAATTTTGCCTTGAGAAAATGAATCGTTCGATTTTTGGAAGACGACCTTTGTACATAGCAGTCTTTTTCTTCGGCTTCCTCGTAATCTGCCATCAGATACGTACGTACACAACCTCTTCCCGTCTTCTCCGATTCGTCGTCGTATATTCCCCGGTAGATGTTGAACCGCTTACTATGCAAAGGGTACGCTCATAGAATTCGATTGTCGGTGTGTGTCGAAAGAAAAGGGACTCGCTAGCGAACGAAACTCAGCGGGCATTGTAGACGTCGAGTCGGCGACGAGGCGGTCGAATGTCAAGCAGCCTTCCGATACCATCGGAGTTAAGCTTGAAATTTTTCGTCTCGCGTATATATCGAAAAACTGACGCCAAAATTCCTCTTCTCTTCCACCGATTGCGTCATGGAATATGTCTCGGCAACATTTGCTTTAGCGTTTCCTATTGAAAAACGTTCCTGTGCCAAAGCAGCCGGACCTCGCGTTATACTTTTTTAGCCCGTTCGCGAATGACGCACTTTAAACTGTGTTCCTTTGGAAATTTTACCGTCTAATTTTAGTCTATGCACCGTTTCGCAGGTCTGGGTCAAGATTAACCCGGTTACCATTGTAAATCGTCGAACAACGGACTCCAGGTCAATTATGACCCTGACCTGGGAGAAAACGCTTCGACTGAAATTAGGCAATAAAATTTGGAAAATTTTATTTATTTCAATCCACAATGTTAAGGTCAGTCTTTTTATGGTCTGCCGTTATTTTTTTATTCTCTATACATATACCGATGAACGTTATAGATAGAGCTTTTTTTTTCTTCCATGCCGGCATTACATCTTGCATTTACATTAGATATATCCGCGTTCATCTTTTCATCGAACACGCACGAGTTTATCGTTGTTACTATCTTAAAAAACCTTAGGGTGTTATGTAAGGGAACAGGGACGACTTTCCATGCGGCGCGCATCTTCTATAAGGGGAGATAACGCGATAGTAGCGCTTTACGGTCGGTAATGTAAGCGTATACTTAAACTGACCAGATTTTTCAAAGGCGAATTTAGTATATTTTTATCAAAGAAAGTATATGAAAAAAATAGATATATATTTATATCTAGTAGAAAATTTCTGTTTTCATTTTTACAACTAAAACCTGTTTGAAATTCTAGTAAACATATCCATTAAGAATGCAAACTAAAGAAGTTATAAATTTCTGACATAGAACAATAAACATTGCGAAAGACGTAATATTACGTCAATGAATGTGTTAATATCCGGCTGTTTGTGCGTTTAGAGTTGTTTTTCTTCAAATCTGTACTGTACTGAATAAATCAGTATTTGCGTCTGGTCACTTTGCGTATGCCTTGGTTACTAGAAACACGTGCGCTGTTTTTTCCTCGTCTGTCTCGATCCTTCTCACAGAAGTTCACTTATATTCGACAAATATTTTGTCTTTATCCCGCCATCCTGTCGTTATAGTTTAGGATGCAGCTTTCGGTGCAGGATATATTTCCAAAAAAAAAAAAAAAAAGAAGAAAAACTTGCAACGACACGTATGTAACGTCCTGACGGTCGTTACATGTAAACGCATCAAGGCGACACGCGTGCACTGCGAAGGAAAATAACACGGTACGTACGATCGTTCCGGTCGCCTCTTTTTTTCCTTTTTTCTTTTTTCTATTATTTAACATTGCATTCAATGAATGCATTCGTATACCGAAGCGATCATTTTCTCTTTCCTCGTTTCTTATCTTTCTTCTTTTCTACCCATCCGCCGTTCGTCCGCAAAAGTCTATTGTTTATCGTTGTAGTCGGCGAGAGCAAGGCATATATTTACTCTGTAATAAGAAAAAAAAAAAAAAACGTGCTTCCTCCATAAGCGGGTACGAAGAAGAAAAAAATAAGTCTGGCATCAAATATTTTGTCCTACGTCGCGTGTAACGAACTATACGTATACAAATATACATATACGGTAACAAGCTTATTCTCGAGGTACCTACGTGTGCATCGCGTTTAACCCTCAAGTACTATGGCGTGGTCAGATCTGACCCCGACGAAGTTCTCTACTGAAAAGTAGGCATACGTATAATACATGAAAACGCGGGAAAATATTCAAATTTCAAATAGCGATTAAGGAAGCGTAATTCTAGAAGCACCAAATTAATTTGTACACCTGTTATTTCTACGCCACGGTACTTACAAAAGGGTTAAATGAAAGAAGAGAAAAAATGGAGAGAGATGGAGAATCTGTGCTCGAACGTGCCTCGCCCTCCACTATACGAACGTATGTACTTTTGTGCGTACACAGTAGACGCGCACCGAATGAAAGAGCGATTCACGTTCGACGGGCAGCTAGGAGAAAAGATAGAGAACCAGAGAATAAAATGCATGTACATAGAAAGAGCACAAAGTATGCCACTTTGTACGAGAGAGACAGAGAAAATCTGTCCCTCCGGACGACAGATCTAGAGCTTTCCCTGTGAAACTATAAATTCCCAAGATTTTCGCGAAACGTTGCTCAGTTGCCCGTTCAGCGTGAATCAGCCTGGAAGTATGACGCGTACACGCGCGTCGCGTGCACGCGACACCTTCATAGTTCACTACTAATTAACTCGGCCTTAAACAAATGACGTAAACTGCCTCAAATTATTAATATATTTAAACGAGCTAGCGCCCTCACTACTTCGACTGAAATACAAAGCCTAATCCTGTATAATTAATATTATTATTATTATTATTATTATTATTATTATCATCATCATTAATATTATTATTATTATTATTAACGAACGCGGTGCGATCGCGTTGTCGCAAGTTGGTGCGAATCGCGCGGGGGAAAAAGAGCAACAGAGATATAGATAACGATCGATCGGAAAGAGTGTAACGTGTGTGCATTGCGAACAAAAAGAAAAAAAAAAAAGAAAAAAGAAAGGGACGCGAGAGAGAATGAGAGAAAGAAAGAAAGAAACGCGCAGTGTAGCGCATTCCTAAATGAAAACTATTCGCGTTTCACGAGCGAGCGGTGCAAGATGCGCAGGCGAGTGAGTTAGAGAAGGACAACGTGTGGAGCGTATCGATCCAGCCCGGTAACGTTAACTCGTCGTTTATCGCGATAGGATTTATCGGAGGAAAGGAAGAAAAAAAAAAAGAAGAACGTTTCTTTCCGTCGGCGAACAACGAGAGAAGTACGGTAGTGTGGGTCGGTGAAGAAAAAGGGAGATGAGAAGGGGTTGTCGAGGCCGCGACGTGTACCGAACGACAAGGGGAGATCTTTCTCTCGTTGCCCTCGCGGACGGAGATGCCTTCGGATAAGCGAGGAGATCGGTCGAAGGTAGACACGGCGAAAGGACACGAAGAAGACAAGTTCGAAAGGGGGATATACTTAATTTTTGGTGGTCGAAAGTTGATCGAGCCGGGACGAGGGAGAATTTTCGAATTTCTCGAATTTTCGGTAACATCCCGGGATACGAACCACTGTCGAAAGCTTTTCACGCTCCTTTTCGGCTCGAACTTTAAAGACGCGACGGCTGGGTGTTTCGAAGGACGGTAGTTTCTTCGTTCATGTATTATACGGGCTCGAAGAATATACACGACAATAAGGATCGTAGCCGGTCGAACCACGATCCATACCCCACGAGAGAGTTAATCGAGAAACGGACGAGAACTCCTACGGCTTTTATGGCTCAGCTCGTAAAGATATACCCAAGGCTTTTTCTCTGGAACTCGGGACCCCTCCGAACACCCGGTCCAGGAACACTGGGCCAGAAACGACGATGAGGACGGCGGCGACGACGACGGAGTTTAGATAGACGGACGGACGGACGGGCGGGCGGGCGGGCGAGCGAGCGAGCCGGGCAGGTACGTGGTTGTTGCTAATGCTTGCGAAGGGAGGAACGAGCGAGAGAGTGACAGCCCTGGCAGCAGGTAGTTGCGCCGGAAAGTACCGGCTGCTATATAAAGCGACCCGTGAAGCCCATTTTTGATCCATGATCCCTCTGCTTCCAGCTAAGAACCCGAATTACAATGTGCACCGTGGGTGGACCACCTCCCCTAAGGCCGTACGCGAATTTTTTCTTAAATCGTCTACCCTCTCGATCGACGATCTCTTTCTCTCTTTCTCCGCGGGCCGAGCGGTTGGGAAAGAGGGACGAATGAAAAGCGCCTAAGAAAGCAGCGCGACGTGTACATACCTAACAATGACCGTCTACCTCTGATGCACGAATTGTACGCACCGGCTGATTCGGTAAATATAACGTACTCTATTTTACGCTATTCTTTGTACGCGCTTCGTCGCACAGCCGGTTTATGCCCGGGTTTGCTCGATGCCCAGTGAGAAGCAGTTCTTTACCCCTGGTATTTTGCTTCGAGTTACCCCGAGTCTTTTTGAACGCCGCATCGGCCAGACTATTCTTTCATTCTTCTCTTCTTCTTCTTCTTCTTCTTCTTCTTCTTCTTCTTCTTTCTTAGTTTCTTCGTTCTTTTTTCCTCAGATTTACAATCTGTTCAATCGCTTGCACCACGTTAGGCAGAATCTTAATTCGGTTTTGTATAACCGGTAAAGTGCGTCGGATGAAAAATCGCGTAGAGCGCGGGGAGTTAAAACTCGAGGGTGCGAGATAGAAAGTGGGGGCGCGCACGAGAGAAAGAGAGAGCGGAAGGGGCTCGATTGCGGAAATCAGCACGCGGTTGTAAAAGAGGAGAGACATCCATGTGTCACGAACGTTCGGGATATTATAGGTTTATACCGTTCTATGGATAGTCCGAACGATTTGAAACGATGGACCACGCCCTCGGCCTGCCATCTTCGCTTCGACGAACTCTCTCTCGACGATCGATCCTTTCCTCGCGACAAGCTGGCAAAAATTACCACCGCAAAAGTCGAGCACGAAACGGGACAACTGAATACGCCCCTGGAACGAGCCGAGGCCTGCCTGGCTCTCCGGCCAATCGATACACACCACGCCGTATGCCTCTACCGTTTGACAACCTCCACCGACATTTCTCTCTTCGTTCCCTATTTTTCACCCGGTCCTATCTCTTTTCTGCTAAAATGTTTTTCCTCTCACGATCCTCTCGCAAAAGTGTCGCGGGCACAAGATCGGGCCGCGACAGTTTTGCAGGCAAGGCAGATGTTCCGGGAATTGACCGGCATTATCTGATCGGAACCCGCTCGGCTCTCGGCCGCGATGGGGATGAGAAAGGACACCGAGAGCGAGTAAGATAACAGCCTTTACGGAATTACGCATTGTTTTGTCATTTAACTTGGAATCGTTCAAATACACCAGAGATATCCAAGCCCGCTCCGGGCTACTCCTACTACGTGTCCATTACCCTCGTGTAGGTTGCGGCTTAGGCGAGGCAGACGAGGTATAGGGATACACAGCCTGTCCTCGTCTGTAACTCGACATCGTGCCCGGACCACAATCTACACGAGGGGAATAGACACGGAGAAGGGGAATCCCCGAGCAGCCTTGGACATATCTGAAATGCACTCACGGTTTAGTATCATTTTCATCGCAAGAATCTCGATGATCTGATTAGAGCGATCTTACGAGGATCAAAATGAAAAATCTAAGAAACTTTAAGTTTTCTCGCGTCGGTGAGTCATCGGTTCGCTCGAGTACGCCGGGTTCCGGGAAGTGACGGGGATGACGGCGCGACACTTTGCCAGAGACTGCCTTGTATATCTCCCTTCTTTACTCGCCGCTCTTAGATTAAGTAGAGCAACTCGAATCGTGACTCGATTGTTGAACGAAAAATAAAAGGGGGGAGGAGGAAAAATACTGGTTTCTTTCTCGTCGAGATATACAAAACGCTGGCAAACGATCGATTCGTCGGAAGGCAAAGTCCTGTGCGTGGTCGTCGTGGGTTGCCACGTGTCGCTCGATTCCTCCTTCGATTGCGTTTCGCGAATGCGGTTCCGCGTTCCGGTCGTATCCGATGTTTTTCTTCGTTTTCTTTTACCGCAAACAGAAAAAACAAATCGAGTGGTCGATATTCACCGTGACGCGATGGTGTGCCGTCCTGTCACGTCGCAGCTTTCCGGTTTCATCGACTAGCAGTGTGTTGCCAATCCCGGTGAACGAAAAGTAATAACGAGCAATTCTTTTCTCTTATAGTTTGCGTTTATATAAGAACTTTTACAATCGTTGGAAATCCACGTCTGTACAACGTTTGTTAACGACCCGTTTGCTAATCCTTTCAGCGCCAACGTAACGCGCCCATGCGTCATTTTTAAAATGACGCCGGGTCACTGCTGAGTCACGTCAGGTTACGAATCATTTTGAAAAGCGTCAGTCTCGGTAAGATACAAATAATTTACAAAATTCTTCGATTATCGCGCAGCAGGGCGCGGCCGCGAAAGGGTTAGGATACCGGTCGTTGCGTGCGTTATTTTTTCTCGTTATGCCGCGTCCACGTTGGTGATTCACGAATAGATCCTTTTGATATATACACTCGGATGCTGCGTAAGCTTCTCTTAGTTAAGGGTAGAGGTTGAAAGAGGAGCCTCCCATCGTTTACCTTCGAAGAACCCCCAGGAGAACCTAACCTAAAACCTTCTACCCTTCCATACAAAGAACAGGGACAAATAAGGCGAACGGTGGGACACTTCTTTTATACTTCTTCTTAACTAAGGGAAGTCTAAATTGCAAGGCGACAAGACCATCCTCCCGAGCGAACAGTGTTCCTTGATTACCGACGAGTTCGCTGGCGAACAGCAATGTGGACGCGGCATTATGGTAGGGGTTTGGCGAGCCTGCGGGAGCGTGTTCCATAACGCATGCACGCGAAGGGAGAATAGGCCGTTTCATGGCCCTGTCTCTCTCTTTCTCTTCCCTTCGTTTTTTTTTTTTGCCTTTTCTTTTTTCGTGATTTAACGAAAACAACGCCGTACATCGGCTCCGCTCCCTCCTCCGTCGGCGGGCCAGAAGCAACAAGATCTTTCTTCGGTTTCATAAAAGCATAAAGCAACCATGGGACTTCGTTGGGGGGGGATGAAGCTAGCTTAACCAACTACTACTCGTATTATCGAAAAAAAAACAAAAATGAAAAAATGGAAAAAAATAACAAGAACATACCTACGCATTTAAGATAATGTACAAGTCTCTAGTGTGATACATTTCTACGCTTATTCTCTAAACTGTAGTCATGAAGTCTAAAGTAACGATACCTCGTTGTGGTTTGTAAACGCGGATTAATGCAAAACGTAAGAAAAACACACATACACTCAATACAACGTAGTTCTATAATAGTAATAAAGAAAGCAAAGAGAGAACAAAATGCAAAAAAAAAAAAAAGAAATTAATTAAAGGGGAAACGAACAAAAGGAAGACACGTAACATGATCAAAATCCGCTTAGGCTGACTTTAAAAATGAAAACGAACAAAAAAAAAATTAAATAAATAAACTCGCGACAAGCGCCAAAATGTACTCGTAGAATGGAATTGTCCGGTGGCAAACGTCCTAATTAATCGCAACACTGAAATTGTAAACGACCGCCAAATACCGTTCGAACTTAAATACTGGATAATAAAAAAATAAAAAAAATAAGAAAACCAGAAAGAGAGAGAAAGAATGATAGGATGTGTGAGTCGCGGATCCAAGAATCGAATGAATGGATGATCATTTCAAAACACGTGTGGGTCGACCGATTCGTGTCAAACGTATGCATGTGTGAGTTTACGCGCAGAGTAATCGAGGATATATAGTGTTCGGCGTGTACATAATTCTGTATATACGAACGAATCACTGACTGTACAATACCACCCAAATATATTTATATTTCATGTTAAAACAACCACGGGTTACTATTCATTCGTTGCTAGTTACGTACATTAGCGTGTTGGTTGCACTAATGAATTCGCCGCTGTGTTCACAGGTGGATCGACTTTGGATCCAGCGAGAAAAAGATTCGAAAGAAAGAGATGATTGTGCGCGCGTGTTTTATCTGGAAAGAGGAAACGGTACGATTTTTAGAAAACTGAATCGACAGATTTTACTAACGGCAATATGACGCGTGCGTATCGTCAAGGAGAACCAGTCCACCAGCCTCGTGTACGGAGTTTAATCATTACAAGGGGTCTTCTTATTTTCGTTGCATCGCTGTCTTCCGTTTTCCTTGTTCCGTCGATTGCATAATACACGCCGTGTGAAATAATTTATGCGAGGGGTTCGTGGACGTCGTTTACTATTCTCGAAGAATTTTGTTTATAACTTTACCGATCCGAGCTTTTATGAGTTTAGAAGTCTGGGTCACTGTTGACCCTGGCTATCGAAGGGTTTAAAAATCGTGTTATTTCAGCGTACACTTCCTTCGTGCGTGTTTTTTTTTTTTTAAAACCGCACACGGCAGCGTAGGATCTTTTAACCTTTGAACCTAACCTCCCGTTCGAACCGAATAAACTTGCATGCGGAAGGCGTGCACGAGGCCGGATACAATGAAACACAGGAATCACGCTTCCTGATGCAATTTCAACCTTTGTCGCCATTATTTTGTTTTTTTTTTTTTTTATCGCGACGTTTCATTCTATTTAACGTTCCACCGTTTATTTAAATACGTCGTTGTTGTTCTTTCCCCTCGTTTCGATAATTCGCGCGTGTAACCATTTCGCGAGAACGGCTTCTGGAAATATCGACACGAACGACAGACACGATTAAATACACGGCCGCACAAATACGATGACTTTACGATTCTTTGTTATTCATGACATTCCGACGAATATACCACTTTCCATGGTACGGTTGCCGATGACGTCATTAGTCTTCTATTGTATTCGATGACATGCTTCTACCGAACTCTATATGGAATTATAGTTCCTTCGTGGATTCCGTGTACTTTATTCCGCACGTAACCGAGAGAACATGTAAAAGTAGTGTAAAAGTATATTTTATTAAAAATTTTTCTCTAGCAAAGTATTTAGGTCCTCCGTCGATTCGAATCCGATAGAAATCTGAGTAAGTAATCGTAAAGTTCGTTATGGTTTCGCGCACGATACAATGATTCTTGTGATAAGTACACCTTGACGTCGTATCGAGTATGTACTTCGGCACGATTGATGTCGATGGAATCGAAGCTCGGAGGTTGGGATGCAGGCGCGGTCATATTTCGAGCATCGAATCATTGATCGTCTCCTTAAATGAAAGAAGTCTGGTTTGAATGCATCTTTAAATGCATCTGGCCAGGTGGTCACGCGATAACCATGCGAAAATATCTCGACGCTTTCGAGCTGCAAATTTTCACATGTTCTTGCGATTTCCTTTTAGCATACCGCAAGCTGCTACGCCAGCTTTGTGTATATACCTACACTCGGCTGTTTCTCGTACCGGGAAAAGATCTTCTATTTTTCTTTATTTGCAAATTTTCACTCGGTGCCTCTAAAAAGCTTGTAGGAAATATGGTGGATATACTGGAAATATATTTTTGTCAGTCTGTAGGAAGTAGATGCTAGTCTCCGCCCTGGTACGCCATTGGATCGTACCTTTCTCGTGAAATCCGTGCAAAACGATGAAAATACCTCTGTAGGCATGAGATACCACTCTGAGATTGAAAAATGTACCCCAGGTTCGTATTTTAAAATAAGAATTTTTCGGGTCTTTGACTCCCTTGTGCAGGCCAAGCCCGTAGACCCTGGTATTCTCGACACGTTACGCCAATGCGGAGGCCTTGTGTACAGGACCCACATGGAACAGTGAAAAGGATAAGCATAAGGGTCTTGGGTAGTTAAATCGCTGTGTTCGCAGTTGGCTAGCGATTCGAATAACGCTTCAGGTAACCCAAGTGTCAATTCTTTCGCGAATCGTACATTCGAATGCATTCGGGACTTGTCAGAATCAGTCGACAACGAAGAAAAGAGGGCCGAATGGTCAGAGCGTACAAAGGGAAGCATAGATATCAGGGCAGATACAAAATTTAATGCTTTTTCATTCACTTTTCGTGTTTCAATCGAGACGAATATCAGAGGTACCTACATGATCATTTTTTCTCATTGACAATACAAATGTATCTTGATAGACTGATTAAAAATAAAATTAATATAAATCGAATATAACATCTTCGTTTCTTGCTCAAAAAACCTGTTGAAATTGTACTTCTCACGCGTTTCCAGTGAAAGTTTAAACCTTTCTTTGTAACAGCTTTTAACCTTGGCTATTGACATTAGCATTGACCTTGCGCGAAGAGGATGCGCTTTCGCGTCTAGTAAAAACTGTCTATCAATTTTGAGACTATTAATTTTCTCAATTCATTTTTGCCTATTTTTCTATGTTACTGTCTAATTGTGTCGAAGAAATATTGGAAAGTACAAAATAGATAATTATTTCACGGAAAGAAATTGAATGGACATGGTTTTAGGGAGGATTAAAGGGATCATAAATTTAAGGTTTAAAGGACCAACTGCTAGAATTATGGAAGAATAATAGGGGTTAATTTCATATCGACATGGAAGAACTTTCAGGTTTACGTCGGTAAGTTCTCATTCACCCTAGTCTCGTATTATTTGACAGGGTAAAGACTAGTTTGTCGACTGTTTCGAATTTTCGGATCCATTTTGTAACTTGTACCAACAGTGAAATATTCCCTAGAAATCTAGCAATCGTATTGGATCGCGTCTGCAGCGCGGTATGAAATTCTTTGAAAACTGACTTTAAATATTTGATTATTTTATAGAAACAATGAATCCTTTTATTGTAATTGTAACAAAAGAGTCCTAATAATAATATTGTAAAAAGTAGAAAATAGTAACTATGATGTGTTTCAGGTAAAAAATTTTGATATAATCGATTGGGGCGACATCTGTCTACTGCGTAACGTGTTGTCTGCTCTGTAATGCCGCAGTGCCTGAACAAAAGTTAACGAAAAGTGCTATATTAAATTTATAAACATTAAATGTGAGTCGCGAGTTAGTGTTGTGTATACTATGTATTACTTAGATATTACTCTGTTAGTAAATTTAAACAATTCTTATATTTTCATTCGGGCACATGTAATCTAACCTATATTCAAAGTCCGATCTCCACGATCGAATTTGCAAGTAAAACTTTGCTAAAGATGTGCATGTACATTAAAAATGTTATTGTCTACCTATAATTCGCAACATAATCTTTATGCATTTATAATATAATTTTAATATAAACCTGGTTGTATTAATCGTTGTTTAAGTTACAATTTTTCGTTTATTATACGTTGTGAATTTTCGTCACAGTTCCCTCATTTGTTTCTAGATATCTTTGTATGCAGATGTAGTTGTTATATTGTATTTAAAAAAAAAAAAAAAAAAATAAAACATTTTATATATTTGTTTTTTATGTTATAGATAAACATTTATACTGATAATGTGTTTTTCTGTTTTTAGAGAACTGCCACAGAATCGTAATCGTGAAATATCAGCTGTATTTTTGAAGAAGAATATTATTCAGTCTATCAGACAATTGTTTGGCGAAGAAGGAACCAAGTATACTATTGATATTTTAAAATATAATCCAAAGGAACATAGATTTGTTCTGAGGTGCACCGATGATTGCTATGTACGCTTAAGAGCATCTTTAACTGTAGCTGAAAAATACGAGGAAGAACCTTGCATATATGTAATTCATCGTGCATCACATAATTTATTATCATTTACTGCTGACAGTAGAAAGTACCAGCATTAAAATATAGAAGCTAGAACAACTTCTATCGAAAGGAAATCTAGTGTATTTTATTTTTATCTTCTAAGGAGAATTTTATACATTTTTTGTATGCTTCAAATATGCCACTAATTCGTAAGGAAGGAAAAGACACTATAATATTTGCATCAAAAGAAGATCATGCAACACCTAGTAAAATAGAGCTTCCAGAAGCAGAACCAAGTCCTGGTCTCTTGCTACCCAATGGAGAAATCAATTGGAACTGCCCATGCCTTGGAGGGATGGCAACTGGACCATGTGGTTTAGAATTCCGCGAAGCATTTTCCTGTTTCCATTATTCAGCAGCAGAACCAAAAGGTTCGGACTGTTACGAAGCATTTAAAACAATGCAATCTTGTATGGTACAATATCCTGCATTGTATCGAAGTAAGGGCGCAGTCCTAGACGAATTCGACGAAGAGGGAGATCCGATGGAAGAACACCATAAAAATGTGGAGGGTGGAGATAAAGTTCCTGGTGTAAAAAATCAAACGGAAAAGGAAGATATACCAGAAACTTCTAGTATTGAAAAAGGAGTGGAACGAACTAACACTAAATAAATGTTATCTCGCTAGTACAAATATCAATGCAATGAGATTGCATTGCAAACTAACTAAAGTAAATTTTTACCGAGACTTAAGGCAATAGGATCTCTGTAGTACTCGCAAGGAATAGATACGTGTGGGACGAAGTATTTTTGAAAGGAAATAAAGTACCCGCAAATACTGTTTTTCGTTTTCAGGTATTTGTTCTTAATTTTTCTGTAAAGATTATCTTATAGATGACAAAACGAAAATGATTTATTGCATTTGCTCGTAATTTTGATTTACTTAATTCATTAATTATGTATTTCATTTTTTTTGTCTGGAAATCAAAAGTGAATTGATATACATATTATTTCTCGCATTTTCCGTTGAATTCCAACTTATTGTACATACTTTGTACATTGTGATCAATAAATACTTCTTCGAATTAACAAATAACCTCTTTCTGTAGATGTAATGACGCACGGTTTGAGAAAGAAGATAATTTTTTGTGGCTGGTGATATGGAGTTTTTGAACTGCCCTACTTGTTTACCACGTGACAGCATGCTGTTGGTTGACGTCACGGCCGCAAGATGGCGGCACGGAAGCCGCGTGACGTCAGCCGTACCGTTGCGCCCCTCCTTCGCTCCAACCCTTTGGACAGTCGGTTTTTCGTGTATACAACTTCTACCAGCACGCCACGCTCGTTTACCGCCACTACCACCATTAGCAGCACCGTTCTACGAGCACCACTAGCTTCACCATCGTCATCGTCATCGCCATCACACCATGAGTTTGGCGTTCGTCGGGCATTTCGTGCGGATGAAAGAAGGATGTGTTTTCGTTTCGCGACGTTGATGCAACTCTAATCGAGCAAAGGTGACGTCGCGTATTTAGTGTCGAACGTATGTCGGTGCATCGATTTCAGCGAGGAAGCGAAGACGCGGAATCGGTGCGAGCAAAGTACGAGGAGAGACAATTGGGAACAAGAATTTCGTGACGAGTCGAGGCGGGAGTGCACGCTGGATACGTTCCTTGGCAGTGACCGAGAGTGTCCAAGGGTGTCGTATCATTCGAAAAACTTCCTCATATTTTTCGACTAACGATGGAATCGCATAAGAAAGAGAAGAAACACAAGGAGAAAAGAAGGTGAGTGGTATCATACTAAAATACAAAGTCAACGACACCCGTATGGATGTTACATCGTTTGCACCTCGGGTTTTTCATATTTTCTCATTCGTTATTTTAAACGTGTCATTAAATATGGTATTCTATATCGTACGATCCATTCGTAAACACTGTTTTGTACGTCGGAATCGACGGAACACCAAAGAATTGTATTCTGTTTGTCGCGCGCGCGCGTCTCGTGTTCTGTATGCGTGAGTGAATGCGTGCATGTTTGACGCAATCGCGTTTCCTCCGAGCTGATGGCTCTCCGTCTCTTTCTCTGTCTATCTCTTCCTCACCGTCTATCTATCTTTTTTCTTCCTCCGTTATTTTCTTCTCCCCTCCACCGGTTACAAGATTACTTATGGTCTCTTCTCTCTAATAATCCGATCTCTTTCCATTCGTTCTACATAACAACTGTACGTGTATGAGTGGACAAACAAAGGCGGAAAAAAGGTCTTCCGCACCGATAGAAAATGCAGCGATAATTTATCGGATGGATTTACAGTAGGGTCCGTCAGGTTTCTATCAGTAAAAACCTGCGGCGGTTTAAAAACGGTAGGGATTTCTAGGCGGAGATTCGACGATTTCTCTTTTTTTCTTTTTCTTTGCCTTTTAAACCGAGCGCCATTCGAATGGAAAATATACATGCATACGAATTCGTTCCATCATTGCATTTGACACAGATGTCCTTGCGATACCAAACTCCTTTGGGATAATTCCATTCTAAGGCCAAAGAGCGAGCCCCGTTGCCTTGTGTATTGTATATATCGTGTCGCGATAAAGAAAAACAAGGAATTTTATTGCAAATTGTGTTCGGTACTTGTTTTCGTTTCACTTCTAATTTTCTTTCGCGCGCATTTCGCGCCTTCGTTCTAGCGACGAGGTTACGAATTTGTTCGTTAGAATGGCGCTAGAGTAGCACTGGACTCGATAAACTGGCGAAATAAGATAATCGATCGCGGCCATAACCTAGAAACGCCAAACTTTTCATGGAAATTCAGATGTCCCTATGTGTTGCCCTCGCGAACGTCATTCTTAACAAAAAAGATAAAAAAAAAAAATTGTTAATGCGTAAAAGCGTTGTACACGTGTACGATAGATAAAACGTTTTTTCCCCGATTGGTAAAAATAGTCGAATCGTTTTTCTTCGAATCTAGTAAAATTCAGATAAATCAAGAGTACCAGCGTCACGCGTGCCGCGTATGTTAATTTAAAAGCGGTCGCATAATCAGAGAAACCACGGAGATAAAGCATTGCCTTCCCTTATTTACATGTATCGGCGCTTGCTCCGTATGCTTTTTTTCTTACTCTTCGATACATTTTCTCGAATTCAAACGATTATAATCGGACAAATTAATTTCGATCGAGGTAACAAAGAAGAATGCAGCGTGGAAGACCGTTTAATAGCGTTTAAAGTATGGTATCCGTAATTAAACGTCGTCGTGTCGAGTTATTACGTGAATATGTATGTATAATGACCATTCGTCGTGCGGTCAGCTCGGGGGTAGGGAGAAAAGAACTCTCTCTGCTTCAGGCTAAACGTAGGATGTTTCCTTTGCACGATACGAGAAACACATACGCCAAAAATTCAACATTTTATTGTACGTGTATTCTGGAGCAGCGATTCGACCTTCTGGAAACTTTCTTTTCGAATTCTTATATACCGTACAGGCCATTAACAAACTGTTTATACGTCCGAATAACTATTGAAGCTGAACTATTTTTAGCTCGCGCGTTCGTTCGTCCATTTTGTCACGTGACCTATCGAAGCAGTAATTTCAGGGAATTTTCTTGTTTGCCGTTTTCGCTTAATCATTACGTCTCTTGGAATTCCGTGTATCGAGGCAATTAAGAGAAACGAAAAACATCTGTGTATCTGAATATTATGCTCGTTATGAAGCGTCCTTATTTTTCGGTCAGTTCGTTAACACGCTGAGCGCCATACAATAGTGGCCGCATCGTAACAGTAATTAAATGTTAACAATGTAAGCGATTAATTTGCCAATTTAACTTGTTGATTTGCTTACAAATATTATTAGCATAATACTGATGTCATTCAAAGTTTGTTCACTATTTTTTTATATTAATTAGTCAACTGCTGATGCAGTGGTCAGTGGTGACCCTGATGACGTTCAACGT
This sequence comes from Osmia lignaria lignaria, assembly GCF_051020975.1. Classification (NCBI taxonomy): domain Eukaryota; kingdom Metazoa; phylum Arthropoda; class Insecta; order Hymenoptera; family Megachilidae; genus Osmia; species Osmia lignaria. The sequence continues at coordinate 10,731,074 of NC_135043.1, forward strand.
GGATAACTAATCAAAATTGTATTTTCAAAATTGGACTCGCATGGAAACAATCGGTTCACCTTCAATTTCAATGAAAATTTATTTTCGGGATTAACGGTAATCCAAATTCCAAGCTAGGGCCAATCGAGATTCTATATTCTATACGCGTAGGGGGTTGAAATGGTCCCAGGGATACGTGGGTCACCATTTCTGAAACATTTACGACCGGTTAGTGCCTCGAGCATTTTCCTAAACGATCAGCCTAACGCATACTTTACTACGCAGATACTTGGAGGCAAGTTTCGTTTCCGCATTTACTCGCGATAATTTACTTGATCAAGGCCGATCGTTGTAACAAAGTATTTATAGGCGCGTGCCTCCTTCTATCTCTATCTTACTTGTTGACACAGGTAATTCGACGCAATTTTCTTTTTGTTTTCATACAGTAGATTAAAAAATGAGATGCATCGCTATAGCGCCAAATTGACAAAATAGGGACTTTGAAATTCCCTTTTTTTTCTTTTTTTTTCTTTTTTTTTTTTCAGCAGATCTCGAAGCCCTAATATTTGCCAATGTACTTTCCGATATGTTTTCAACTAAAGATCCGTCCGGGAGGTCGGCGACGCACGGTACTCGGGCTTTAAGACTCCCAATTCTTGTTTCGTCAAATTTTACCGAAACCGTATTTTATAACTACCATGTTCTGGACGGTTTTCTAACCGTATCCCAAGAAAACCTGTTGTACAACTATTCCAATTGAATCACCACTTGTTCGCAACAAGTAAGGTACCTCTCGAGTCCTTGGACAACCTGCGAAACAACGTTAGAAACCCGGAACAGATATAATCGTTCACGAGACGAATCCTTCTTCGTGTCGTCCAACTGCTTGGTTCGCAGATCTCATCTTGTTGATAGCGAGACGTCGACGTCAATGCTCCTAGATATAGAAATTTAATCGGTAGTGTAAAAGCTGAGACAATCGTACGAATTCGTTCGACAATTGAAAAACGAAATAAACGTCGGTGAGCTCGATATCTGAAGGTATCGTTATCAGTCTCGAGAAGATATTCATCGTTTCCAGGTGTCCGAGCCAAGACTATTTGTCTTTCAGTATCGTGTCCAACAGTCGTACGGTTCGATCTCGAGTCGCGAATCACTCGGTAACAGGATTTGGTTACGAGACCACGAGGATGGTCTCTGTCTTTCCATCAGGGAATCGAATCTGTTCGAACGATCTGCGTAATCGCGAATTGAACAACAAATCAAGAAAGATAAGGCGTTTGAAACTCGTTCGAAGCAACGGAGAGGAAAGAGAGAAACGAAGCACGGAAGACAGGCGTGGTTCACGAACGAAGAAAGGACCGGGGTCAAGAGAAGGAGGAGGCAGAGCCGTAAGCGAAAGGAAGAAAAAGAAGAAGGGTCGTGGGTAGTACGCTAACTAAGAAGGGGGACGATAAAATAGGACAAGAGTTTTATTCGTCATAACTTCGAGTAACGGGAAGAGGAGTTCCAACCTCGTAAAAGGAAAAAAAAAAAAAGCAGAAGAAAGATCTTGGGAAATCGGGAGGATCCCATACCGATAAAAAGTCTCCGACGCACGGAGAAGGATTTGGAGAAAGATGAACGGTCCACGTGTGCTGCAGCAGATCGATGATGGGTTGCCAGATAACCAGGAGACCCCAGGTCGTTGCTCCGAATGGCTTAATGGACAGACAGACTACGCGAATTTCTACGACCAGGATGAACCCACTCTACCACCCTGTCGATTTACTAGGGGACCACCGATCCGACCCGTTAACCAGGATCCAGATCTTCAGAGATCTTTTACCGATCAACCATTCCCTACAGACTTTGCTACCCTGCCTTATGATTCGTCCCTACCTTGCATGCTACCATCCTTCAACGAGCAGTGTGGTCAATTTCAAAATTGTTCAAGATATAGAAAATCAGACCCTGTAGACATGGAAGATTTGGCAATGTACTTCGAGACAGACAAGTCCCAGACGAATTGTCAGGTTCGAGGCTATAAGCTGCCTGTCGGTACACAGTTTCGTCGGACCAGACCCACTTATCATGAATATTCAACGAAGTTGACCAACAGGCAATTCGATGACGCCTCGACGAACGATTTCGCTCGTACGGGTTGGATCGATGCGAGATTCTGTCAGAATTGTCCCGATTTGTTTGCTTTTTGCACGGAAGAACGATGGCTACAGTGTCCCGCGAGCGATCGTTGCCCCCTCTACAACGACACCGGTTACTACTCGTTCGGCAGGAACAATGTCCTGCCACCGTGTTTTTACGAGGACCTGCAACAAGAATACGGGTACAACGAGGACGAACAACTTCTCGAGGATTATTTGTAAGTGCACGGTCGTGAGAAAAGGTTTTGTTTGCGCGAGTAGCATTACGGAAACTTCTCCGCTGTGTACCGAGATTGTATCGCGGTATAATCTGCAATAACTTGACGCTGTTGAGTCTTATTAGGCAACAAGGGATTCTGTGTCTTATAGGCTTTCTGTTTCTGATTAGGGAAATTCTGCGGGGATGAATGTGCATAAAGTGTGAACGATTACACAATTGTTGTTTAACTTAAAACCTTTTCTTTAAAATGTGGATTATTATATCTTGGGTTTTTCCCTGGGATCTGGTGGGGGGAGCCCTAACCAAACAGCCCATATTGCACCTGAGCGCATTCTAAAGGTTCCAAGAATCTAGAATCGAAGCTCTCTTGGAATGAGAAAAATGCACACTCGATTATTCGTGCAACGTGGATGAATATGACCGATCGGTAACAGGAAAAATTTCGCAAGACTTCTTTCGATCGGTCCGCCATCTTTATCTTCTGGAATCGGTGGAAGCAATTTACGATTCGTATCTGATATCTTCGATCATCGTTGAACCCGTGCAACGTTACATCACTGTAATTGCCATTGACACGGACAGAACACGATGGAATGGCGTAAATATCACCTCTCAGCCTGAGATTTTTATCAATCGCGTTTCGTCACGTCTCGACTATCTCGAATGGTTGTTATCACCTCTACAAAATGACCTTCGAACAAGTCTGGTCTTTTTTTTTTTTTTATTTTCGATTCCTTAGAAACATTCCTGCGATTTCGGTTTCGTCCAGTTTTCTTTTCTTTTTTTTTCTTCATCGAATTAAACGAGTCCTCGTTTATTAATTTTTATTCGTATTGGGTTTGTAGTTACGAGGGTTGCGAAAGGTTAAAAAGAGCAACCAAGATGGCGGGGTTCGATTTTGTCGATTGCGATTCGAGCGTGTATTTCGTTCCAGGAGTAACGAGAAGAGGAAGGAAAAGTCTCGTGATGCTGCACGATGTCGTCGAAGCAAGGAAACGGACATTTTCACGGAACTGGCTGCTGCCCTTCCGGTCGCATCGGACCAAGCAGCCCACCTAGATAAGGCCAGTGTTATGAGACTAGCTATCGCCTATTTGAAAGTGCGTTCGGTAGTAGATGCCAGTGAGTACCATCAAGCCTTAACAACCTACTATCTTCTTATACGTATCCCGTTCCTTTCGGTCGTTTAATTCTTTTTTTTTTTTTTTTTTTTTTTTTGAAATTCTTTTTCAGTTCCAGCACCAGTGGCTAAGTCAGAGTCGTCGAACGAAATGGACGAGCTATTTTCTAAAGCCCTAAACGGGTTCATGCTGGTGCTGTCCAGCGATGGGAACATGATATACCTTTCAGAGAACGTTAGCGATTATCTTGGCGTTTCTCAGGTACCTCTCGTCTGATTAACGCTTTATTTACTGGCGTATGTTGTACACGGGAAAATCGCATATACATAGTCAATTGAAGAAAGTTATTATCAAAGATAGTTCAGCAAAAACAATTTCAACGTAACGATCAAAGCAAAGATCGTAATCTCCTACATCTAATCTCATAGATATTATGCAAACTTTTTCTTTCCTTTATTTTTCTGTACGATGTAGTTTACTCTAACGATGTAAATCTAACCCGTGAACACGTTTATTTATTTTCCTCAGTATACATGTGAACATTTTCAATTATAACTTAAGGCTGTTAATAGTGGATTTTTCCTAAAATTTAAGGAACTCTTAATCACTCGCGGTGTTTATTTTGTTTATTGACTTCATCCGTAAACGGTAGACAATATGCGAACAAAGGAAACATTTAAATGCTTATGATAATTCTTTGTTCAGATGGACATGATGGGTCAGAGTGTATACGAGTACAGTCATCCCTGCGATCATGACGAATTACGGGAGTGTCTGTCCTCGAGCCCAACGAAAAACAATGAAAAGCGTGTTTGCAGTTTCTTCCTGCGTCTGAAATGCACGCTGACCAGTAAAGGAAGGAAGGTGAACCTGAAGAGTGCTTCCTATAAGGTTGGTGATTTTTAAGAAATCTTTGAACCATGAAATTTACGAAGGGTAAGAGAAAGAACGATTTGATTCGATCATGCGAACAATCATTTTGCGTCAGGTGATTCACTGTACCGGTAGATTGACGTACAGTCGTGACCCTGTATTGAATTCGTTGGAGACCGAGGACGAGGAGGAGAAAAGCGAGGACGAGTTGAACGAACGCGACATGGGAGCTTCCTTGGTGCTTGTAGGATGTCCCATACCGCATCCCAGTAATATTGAGATCCCTCTGGGTCGTCATACTTTCCTCTCTAAGCACAGTCTCAGCATGAAGTTCACCTATGCTGATGAGAAGTGAGTGGATTGATTATCAATACATTTATTCACAGTATTGCGCACAGGGTGTCTTAAAAAAGAATTTACAGTCTTCACAGTGTGAAGACACAGACTTTTTATGATCATGCTTCACCTACCTTCAATGATTTATTTTTATTCAAACATTTAGTTCTCACTCCTTTCTATGCAAAAGACTTAATCATTATATTTGTGATATTTTAATTAGTTTCCTTTTGTTTAATCGATCAGATTGGCCGAGTATTTAGGCTGGAACAGCGAGGAATTAATGGGACAGTCTGTTTTCGAGTTCTATCACGCCCTCGACAATTTGGCTCTGGATAAATCTTTTAAATCACGTGAGTATAAGCCAATTGACGGTCATTTGAATAAATCTGCTCGTTCACGACCCACTACGCTATATTTGCCAATCGTATCGCTTTGATTTGTCTGTATCAAGACAGTGACGTTCTTAACGCGTCGACTGCCCTATGGGTGTCACTGGTGACCGATGCTAATTTAATATAATTTATTCAGATAATTATAGCGGCGTTGAATTTGTATAAAAATGACCAATCGTTTCAATTCCATTTACTTTCCTTTTTTTTTTTTTTTGCCCTCTGGCTATTTCATTCAAAGCTATTTTTGTATTCATTCACCTTGCATACGTAGCTGGAGGAAGATCCATATCTTGCATATCTTAAAACTGCCTTTGGCTCTTACATAATTGAAAAATGTATTGTATAAAGAAGCTTGTGAACGGGGCTAAAGTTACATGGTATTTTGAAACAGAAACTCGAGGCATTAGATTAAGAAATCATAAGAGCCTTAATCCTGCCTTGGCAAACTGGGTCATTTGTATTATTTTACTGAACACTAATTATTAATATAAAAAGAATATAAAAAGAGATCGAGTATCTCAACGCTTCTATTTCCATACTTTTATTTTTTCCTATCTTCCCGCTTAAAGTCCAAAGTAAACTTGTTCAAATTATCCTCGATATGAAAAAGATCCTTAAATCCCCGGGTGTTAAGCCTAGGGTTTATTTTCGACGGTTCACCGCGTGTAACATTTAATACGGAAGAAAATCCTGTCACGGGATTATCGATCGGGGTAGTTGTTAAACCAAAAAGAGGCCAAAAAAAAGTTAAGTCGTTGGCATTTGGTAGGGAGAATGCCGGTTTGGCGTGGTTTTGTCGGAGGAGCCGGGTGAATGACACCATAAAGGGAAAGATTTCAAGGACGGTGATCTCTTTATCAAGATTTTAGGGGCAAAGATTTCTTTTTTTACGAGTTCGTCATTCGATTGGTTGTCCACGATAGAGACGAGTTAAAATCTTTATTCCTGATTAATCCCTCTAATACCACTTATTTTCTGGCAGATATGCTAAACTCCTAGTTATGGAGGGTTAAATTTGTTAGCTGTCTATTTAATGACCCCTCCCATAGTCAATGTGTTAGTAGCCAAAGGTGGAAGGGGCTTTGCAATTTTAGCGCAGATCTTTCATCATCCAGAATGCGTTGCGTGCGCAATACCAATAGCGTTTTACCGGGTATATATAGAGGCAGGAAGAGCAACGTGCATTTAGAGTCCTTGCAGGACCTTGCACTGATATTTTCTTTTCTGAAATTGTTCCAGTGTTCAGCAAGGGTCAATGCGAAACAGTGGCGTACAGATTCCTTGGGAAACGCGGTGGATATGCATGGGTCGTAACACAAGCCACCCTCATACACTGCTCTAAACAACAGAAGCCACTATCAGTCGTCTGTGTGAACTACATTCTAAGGTAGGATTACATTTGATGCATTTTTATGTATGTGCTACCTGCATGAATCTTTTAAATAGTATCTTCCATCCTCGCTTCTGTTTTTCATTACTTTTCTATTGCATGATGTTACTTCTTGTTTGTTATATAAATATTTAAGAAATTTTACACCCATTTTTAATTGAAATATCTGTTGTTTCTTTTTTTAATTTGAGAAAATGATAGATTTTAATTGAAACTATAGTTCGCTTTAGAGTTTAATTAAAATTAATTAATTATTGACTTTTCTCTAAATATTATATTAAATTTCCAGTAACTTTGGCTTCAAATTGATATAAGTTATTTTGAGAAAGTATTAGCGTCAAACGTCTAACGAACTGCCATATAAATAATCATTAATTTATTTATTTTTTCGACTAATTAAAAAGCATCGCGTGGCTGTATAGAAAACACCGATATTACAGCTACGATAACGTTTTCAATTAGCCTTCGTTCAGCGAACGATGCCCACTAATCACGCAAGGTAAGTGCACCCTTTTCTTTTTCCCCCCGTTTGCATGCAGACCAACCCATTTATCGACCAATTTCGCTTCTGTGTTTTCTTGCTTTCCTCCCTTCTTTTTTTTTTTTTTATCGTTCCGCGTGGACGGAAGATACTATCCCAAGTTCTCCGTGCTTCGCGGTTTACGAGGCAGATTTATCGTGGAAATTGGTAGAGGGTCCTATCTGGCCAGGATCCCCTTCCCGCGTTTCATTCTCAGCACTCGGTTGCACAACACGGGTGAACGTTTCCTTGGAAGCTTGCGTCAGATTTATAGAAAGCGTTTGCAACCATGAACGTGACTCCGAATCATATGAGATGATTTGCAATTAACGGATGGCCATCGGCTCAATTTTTAATCAGACGATTGCGAGACCGGTAGAAAGGCAATTCTTTTTTCAGATTTCTTTTTAACAATAACTACCACGTTTTATTGTGTGTTCTCTATTTTCATTAATACATTTTGCGTTCGATGTTAATTATAACGCGCGCTGAGTGCATTAACCTTTTGCACTCCGGAGGCAATGATAAATTTTATCAATAGGTGTATTTCCACTCTCTATGTTTCAGTCTATCTATCTACACATTTGCGCTTCACAGCACAGCATAGAATTGCGCTAAATTAAATGAAAAGAATGCAGTCGTTTTATTGGCAAACATAAAAACGAATCCCGTTTATTTGCCTTTCGTTTTCATCCCCCAACGGTATTTCCGAGACGGTAGCATCCCCTTCTACGTACATATATCTCTCCCTTCGTTCAAGCGTAACACACCCTCAGGAAGTAAGACGACTAAGGCGAATCTTGTGGCCCATATAAAGAGGTCCCTGACACCCTTTGCCACCCCTTATCCACGAGAGCTCCTCCTTAGTTCAGTCGATCTCAGCCTACGCTCGTTGGAGAAATTTCATCGTTAGTTCTACTATTTGCTCCTCTACTTCCTGCCTTCCTTCTGGCATTCCTTTTTTTTTTTTTTTTTTCCATTTCTGTTTTTGCTGAGTCTATCGTTCCCTTTCACGCTATCGCTGTTCCGGGAAGCGTTTTATGTTTCTTTTATCGCTGTTGGAAAATTAGAAGTTTCCTTAATGGCTGATGGATCACTTTCAAATCTCTCAAGTTCTTTTTGTATTTTTATTAACCCTCGGGCGGCGGACCACGGAGAGAGCGACAATTTTAAGAACTTACTCTCGCAATACATTAAACTCTTATATATTTTGCAAGTTGACGGTCACGATCGACCCAGGCTCCGCTGTTCAAGGGTTAATTGGAGAATAAATGTGGAATACATTGCGTCGATGTTGCCGACAGCAGTGATTCGTATTGAAAAGGCAGAATGTTGTGTGCACGGTTAGTTACGTGCCAAAATTTTTTTTTTTTAACGTGCCAGTTTGTTGCATAACACGCAATATCGTAATTATGAAACGTCTGATATAGGTACGTGACAATGTTGAGGCTACTTTTTTTGTTTTGTTCATACACGTACGATACATCTTATTTTCAAGCCACAGCATTTTCATCGATTTTTCCAGTCTCCGTTTGCCAGAGAAGGTGAACCCTTTAAACTGGTACAAAAGCGATGCAAGGTTACCAATTTCAGGATTTTAATTACTTCTGAAAGACCTCTGTCAAGACTCGGTGTAAATTTTCTTGTTCTTTGTACGGTATGCTCGTTCATTAACAACTCGTAAACGAGATTCGTGATTATATAAAAGCCTTTTTATGTTCTACATTTCTATAGAATAATACGTCTTTATCTTTTATCGTTTCGTAACACATTGTTCAACTATTTATATCAAGATCCAATCATTCACATTCATCGCGGTTTACTATTGTACGTTCCTTGAATTGTTTCCCTGTCAAACACTGTCCCCGGGTAATTAAAATTATATTTACCGACTGGCTAATCAATATCGTCTCTGCAACAGGATTATATTCCAAGTTTCTCCGAGCCTTTCGAAGGCACAAACTCCCTGTTATACAACGTGCTCTGTTTTGAAATTGATATTTTCTTCCTTATCTATTTCATCGTGCATCACTAACGACTATTGTCACGCGTAGCTAACAGAACAGAAATTAATAGAAACTAACGAGGGTTGCTTTGTCATTTGTTTTCATAAAACATATAAATTTGGGATTAGGTAAAAAAGAATTCCGTTTCAACATCTCAAATACTTTAAGATCTACTTTAAGGGTTGTTCTCACCGGCGGAGAAATATAAAAAAAATCGTCCAATTACCGAACCGATCCGATCATCTGAAACACAACGAAGAAATTCATTGGTGCGGACTAACGAGGGTGGTACATCCCCGAAAAAAAAAGAGAAAAGGGTGGGTAGCGTTCGACAGCAGTGGGTGAAAGCGGAAAAAAGCGGAAAAAAGCGGAAAAAAGCGGAAAAAAGCGGGGGCCGAGTGAAAGCTGTTCCACGAAGGGCAGGATCGTGGGCGCTTGCGCGAATCGAGTACATCTCTCTGGGATGGATTCTCTTCCGTGAACAACCGTGTTCCTCTCGCGGGTCGTCGATACTCCTCTTCTTCGCGGGCAGCGTCGGTACGCGTGACCCCGAACGAAAGTGAAAGCCGCGGCCGAAGGGGAGAAAGTCGGGCGGCGCGCAAACTCACTCGTCAGATCCTCCCCAATTTCTCCGTCGACCGCGAACCAGCAGTCGTCGTGGGATATCGCAATTCGCGTCGAACTGTCGCTTCCTACCACACGTTTTTGTTTCTTTTTTTTCCTACATCGCGTTTCTCTCGACCGGGTCAAAATGGCCCATTAAATAAGACGCAACCGCGTTGTTTAAACGATCGAGAGCGTGGCATCGCGTGCATACCGCGCACCGTTGATAAACGATCGATGATGCTTCTTTGTTGAAACTCGACGAGCCACGGCGCAAGTCAATGGGTTCATTCAGAATTGGTAGGCTGTCTTTTTTTTTTCTCTGTTGTTGCTGCTAGTTGGTTTTCTAGTGAGAACAGTGGGGAAGGTGTTGCGTTGTGTTTAGTGGAAAAAAAACGTTCCTTTTTCTTTTACATTTAATTTTCTGTGATTTTTTCATCATTTTCATTCAGTATTATGGTATATATTGTGGTTTGGGGCTGCGTTTACCCCTGGGCAAAATAGACACGTGCCTAGGGCGCGCACGGGCATAAATAAGTAAATCTAACTCTGGCTTTCATTTTTAAATTTCTTTTAAAGATGTACATGTAAAAGGGTTCTATTTTGCATTTGTACGCCTAGGACTCGCACTCTATTCAGCTGGATTTATTTTCTATTTTTAAATTATGTATTTAATCGATACAGTTTTTATCTTCGTTACTTAAGAAATAACGGGACTTCAATAACTTAGCACTTTGGACACCCTGTACATATTAACACGCGGATATACGGTGCTTCCGCTGGAATACGATAGTAGGCTAGATTCTTTTTTGCACGTAGACGGACTGGTACCCGAGTAATTTCGTAGGATTTTAATGGATATTCAACTTTCTTCTGCTCGTTTTTTATGCAACATCCTGCTATTCTAGTATGGTGCAAATTTGTGATTAGTTACAAGTGTTATTTCTTACAAAATGCCAATTGTAATTCTGATTTCAGAAGTCCGCGATGACAATAATTTACATTTTTATCTTATCGCCTAAATAATTCATGGCCGCGTTTTGTTTGCCATTAAAATTTTTGCAAAAATCTTGTTTAGAGTGAAAATCAAATTTAAGCCCGATGCCTCGAGTTTTTCTCCCATTTCCTTACCGATAATTCGTCCTCTTATCAGCGGCAGATAAGCGAGCGAGAAAACTGTTGGATTGCGTGTGCGTACTTTGTTATGATTTACGAGCGTTCGTCGAACGTCAGAAAACGCGATGACCGCGTGGCGTTCGCCTCTGAAAATAATCGAGATCTCGAACGTCAGCGATGAGTCGTCGCGTTATATCGATCCTGACCCGATTACCACTTCGATGCTCGATCGAACTTCGATCATCGTATTAATTAAACTTTCCATTTTCTCGCTTTCTTGTAACTTCATTTTCATGCAAATGATAATTAGGTTCTTCTTTATCTTTTTTTTTTTTTTTCTTCTTTTTTTGCCGATCAATTTGCGACGAGATTTCGCGAGTCTGTTTCCATGGAGAGACAGGAATCGCGAGCAAAGCGACCTTGACTGCTATTCCATCGATTGCATAAGAATCTTTTTTCAACGGCCGTAGAAACGGTACACGCTGTAGTACAATACTAATCGCGGCTCCGATAAGTCCTATAGATCATCGGTGCTTCGTTAGATAATTGTTATTAATTAGTCGATAGTTGGTGATAATACAAAGTCTTTAGAAGGCGGGTTATAAAAGTGCATTCGAGGATGATGCATCGTACGCGTCATACGGTATCTGTATAGGGTAAGCACCGACGCACCGGGTGCGTCACATCACTTATCCACGTAGGGAAATCTCGAGCGTGAAATTTTTTTGCAGATCCATAAAACATCGAGTAATTCCACGATCTATCGTGCATGCGCGAACTTCTGACAAGCCGTTATCCGAGGAGAGACCTTGCGGTTCCGATTGAACACACGTAGCGCACGTGTCACCGAGTTTCACAGATTTCGATCGTTTCCGAATCGTCATTATCTCACAACGCGTGACCGCGTGACTGTTTTCACCATGGAAATTTTTCTAACCATGGAAATAACTGTCCGTACTGTCTCGAGATGTTAGAAATTGATTTTCAATTAGTCAAAAGTTTCCATTAAAAGTTTCCGATCTTGGAAACGAGAGATAGCGGCGGGCAACCTGTCGATTCAATTACGTAGAACGCGAAATTATCTGAACGGTCGGTTGTTGCTGCCTCGTTATTACAGCTATCGATGCGAGCTTATAAAGAATAACGCGGTGTTGCGTGACTCGTGATCGTGTTTCCACGTTAACGATCGCTCCGTGGATCATTCGTCACGATCCAAGGATTTACGGCTAACTCGATCGGCATCGATCCTGCGATCGAGCAGGCCCGTCGAATGGCTCGGTTCGACGTCCTCGATTAAATCTTCGATGCCGAGCAACATGTATTTTTAAATTCGTCCACGATTTACGAGCCACCGCTGCCACTCGAGCCTGATACACTTTTTCTTTTCATCTTTGTTTTTCACCTTCGAAAATGGGTTAACGATCTGAAAATATACGTGCCCCAGAAAGTTTGAAAACTTTTCCTCTATAACGTTCGATAATTAATTGATTCGATCAGAAGTTTGTCAACGGTGTAATTGTCGGCAGAGAAAATTTTGTCGTTTCTATTTCTTGCTCTTTGGAAGATTTTCAGTGGAAGTGAATTTAATTTTACGATTTGAGTATAAAATTTCTGTTTATTAAATTCTGAATGTTGAAGAGTTATTCGTGGTCGTTTCGAAGAATTGTGATTGATTAGAAGGGAAGCGTAGAAATGTTTCTAGGCTTCCTATCGCCCAAGGAAGTCAGCTTTTCCCTGATATCGGGGTCGTAAGCGGTCATAAAAGGGGACACGCGTTTATCTCGATCCCTAACGGAGATTAGTTTAATCTCGAGGGAGTGAACGTCCGCGGTTTTGCGCTTCCTTGGAAAAAATTGCACCCGGGGAATACGGTTATCGTAGTAGGAGCAAGGGTCAGGAATATGAGTTCAGAAAATCAGAAAAATCAATGTTATTCAAAGTAACTTTCGCCAACTTCCGCTTTAAAAATTTAATACTTTTCTATTTTACCTTAAATCAAATCGAGATTTTTAATATCCTCAAAATTATAAGAAAATTAATGGCGGTACAAGTTCAGAACAGCGCGTGTCAGAGGATTTTGATAAAAGCAGGACATCGAACTCCAGAGCAGAGTGTCGCGAAAACTCACGAAAAGGGGAGCAGTCAGGGTATTTTCGTTTCAACCGACCGGAAGACAACTCTCTCGGATCATCTGTCTCTCTTCCAACTTAATTTCCCTCTCTTTCTCTCTCTCTCTCTCTCGTTCTCTTGTTTGTTTCTTTAATTCCTTCCCTCCCATATATATATTCGTCGTCATTATTCAGCTCGTTCTCATTATCTATTTTTTTCAAAATTATTTTTCCTATTTTTCTTTTCGTCACCACGATTGGGTAAGCGGTATGTCTGCTGATATTAGCTCCAACGTGGGTCGGCTATCGAACCAGTCGACTTCCTTAGCTGTTACGTTGGATTTCGTAATTTTCTGGTTTATCTTCGACTGGCAAAGATAATTCTGCGACTCGACAAGCGTGCTTTCAGTGGATCGCGAGCCGACTCGTGGGAAGCCTCGCAAAGCCTTTATTCATCAGTGTTTCTTCAGAAGGTGTCTTTAGTTGATTTCGTGTAATCAAATCGGTGGATTAATTATTTCACCATTTTTTTGATAAAAGTACGTAAGACTAAAAGTGTTTCAACAGCCCGGTGCCTCCTAAGAAATATTTCTTTTTATAATATTTTATAAGGAAAGGTTTAATGTCTTTTATTCGATTATACATCGATATCGTGACTCAACATCGGTTTCTTTTTATATCCGTTTACTTCTCGTTAAAGTGTATTTTATGTTACAAATCAAATCGATCTTTCCTAGGGGAAACAGAAATTTTCCGAATCCTAATTTTGATAATATTATTGTTAAAAGTAATTTAGAAACAAAATAATATAAGTTTTAATTATTAAATAATATAGAATTTGGTATATAATTGAAAAATACGAATAACGAAGTAAATGGTAATTCAAATTTTCCCGCGTAGAAGTTTGTACCCCAACGGCGGGCCGCCGCAGGTCTATAAATATAGGGCGAGAGATACAGCAGTGGTCATTCTCCCCTGGGATGCCTACGGGGAAAGATGGGACGCAGTGGCATCGCCATTTTTTCTAGGAAAATTTGATTTTATCGCGGGAATGTAGAGAATTATAGAAATGATTGCTCACGTATTACCAAGTATTTCTTATGCGAAGAGGTTAAGTCAGAAATTCGTAAAACACAGTCACGTATAAAATAACGCGATAAAACGATGCTGTTTCCGCAACGTCACGCGAGCAGCATTCATTAACTGAAATTTTATGCGTGTCAATGGTCGCACACACATAACAGTCTCCCCTCTAAAATTCTTCACCGTTGAGATAACTTGTATTCAAAATTTGATCATTTAAAAAAAATTATACGATCACGATTGTATACTTTATCCTTTTCATATCATTCGATAATACTTTGTAATATCTTTAATTGTTTATTCTAATAGAGAAACACGTGATATCGTGAAAGAAAGATATTTTCTTTTCACGACAAAATATTCCAACACAATGAGCGTTTAAATATTAAACACTCTACTATACTTGCAAATCGATTACTTGCGTAATCACTGATAAATAATTCAAACAATCGCATCTCGTGTATTTAATTATCGTGATAATTTGTACGAGTTATCGATATCGATTCGGTCATCGATTCTCAGAATTTTTGGAGATTCGAAATTAGGAGAAATTCAAATTACCATATTTATTAATAATAAAAATCAAAATTTTAATCTTAATTTTTACATATAAAACTTTTTAAAATTGTAAGATCGTTTGTATCACTCCCATCGATGCTTATCGCTCAAGTGCATACAATAGATTTTTTTTTTTTTTTCCATTGTTCTTTAAGTCTCCTTCGTTCGAAAGACCGTAGTCGTCACTAAAAGCGAGAAAGACGTCTATTTAACGACACGGAGCGCGCGAAATCGGTGCTTGCTAATCAAGAATGGCTGAATGACGAATTCGCGACGCAGACGCTCGCGCCGCGCCGCCTCTGCGGCAAGTGCAACGAGGAGTGCGCTCGTTCGACGATACACTAGCCAGTGCTCGTGCAACATTTGCAGGGATAAGTGTCGGTGTACAGTGGAAATTGTGTGTCGTTCAAAACTTTAGCCGGAAAGGTGCGTCGAATATTTTGTGCGATTTTTATCTTCCTCTGTATCAACTTGTTGCTTCGTTCTTTCGTTTCGCGTGTCTCTAATTGTACCAGGATTTTCACGCTTATCTTATAAGAGCACGTTCACGAATGTTACATAAACATAGGCTTGGAACAATTCTTTCTTAAAAATTATGTTACATTTATCGAACGGTGTAATTATTAAGACAGGTCGATGACATTTGTTTCTGTATAATCTCTAATTAAAATCTAATTTTTTCTAGTGTCTCTAAGATTTCAAAGAAATTCTGGGTCGAAAGTTTAAAATTGCAAATTTTCTTCGATAAAAACGGAAGGAAAGTCAAATTCCCTAGTGACTGTTAGTGACAGTGACTATTTGTTTTAATTGTGTCTCTGTAGAAAATAGTGATTTTTTTGTGTAAACCTTTTCAATAAACATCGATTGTGATTGTATCCGTTTGCAATGACAATGACATATCTGATGTGTCAGAGTTAGTTACACTTATTTTGTGAATCAGCCTCTCTCAGATTTCTCTTGATTCTCATTCTTAGTTTTTTAATCAATGACGTTGATCCGACTGTTTACACACTGGATCATTGAAGCAGGAGAAAAGGTATAGATAACGGGCGGCGGAGGAAGAGGATTTCTTCTAGATTTCTCAGCTCCGAAGGTGTCGGATTTCGATCGTGGTCGGTTCTTCCTGGTCACGGGACGTGTCGCTGAAAACGGCGTAAACGTCAAGTGAAACGTGACGAAACGTTGACGCTTGAGATATAATGCTGCTGAAAAGTAGTTAGCTCACTCGCTCCTATTTTTCTCCCATCCTGAACATCCAACGGATGACGCGAGGCGATCGCGCGAGCGAGTCCGCGCGTTCGAATCGCGCGATCGGTTTAATTCTCAGCTGGAGGGTAAGACACGACGATAGGAGCGTTCGGCGTAGGCTCGTGCTGTTACGTAACAGCTAACTCCGCCTATTATTCGCAGGGACCCAACAGTCACAGATACAAGGTGGAGAAATTTTCTTGAAAATTATAGCAATTAAAATTATCACACTGATGGTCCTTTAAATTGAATTAAATTCTTGAAAACGTGGGTGTAAATAGATTTAATTCCAGGTTTATCCTTATCAGCACCGAGTACACACCTGTGGATTTAAATGCCAACTGGGTATTATAGTCGCTCATCAGATAAGAATGGAAGCGCAAACTTCCATTTGTTTAAAATGCCTTCTTTCTGAAATATCAACACGTTTCGTTTACATTGAAATTTGCATATTTAATCAGCATCTTTCTCAATTTTTCTCTGTCACAAATCAGTGATACGATACTGGTAGTGATACCGAGATTTTTGAGAATAGAAATGGATAGTTGTACCAGTACTAGCGAGAAAGTTATCTCGGGTTCGCAGCCCTCTAGCGGCGAACGCGCGTACCATCGCGCACAATAATCTTCCTCAAGCGTAACCCTTGTCGTTTCTCATCGAAATCGTATCTGTCCGCGTCCCTGGACGTCAGAGAGAGTGTGACTCGTTTGTATCGTGGCCAAGAGTGAAGTTTTGCGCCACGATATTACGGAATGTTATTTTTGCATGGGTAGACGGAAGCGCGTGCCGTTTTCCTCTTCAAGGGCAGCCGCGAAGATCGTGTCACGCGTCTCCCTTCGATCAGAGCTATTCTAGGTACGATTTCGTCTCGATTATCCAGTTTGGTTGTTTGTTATTGGTCGATCGTTCGATGCCAACCAGGTGACATAGCGCGGATCCCTTTTTTCCTCTCAGGGCGAGGAGCGCGAACGAGGCAAAGGCCGCGAACGAGAACGCGTGTCGATGAAGGTGCGTGCCAACAATCGTTGGCAGCTCAATCTTTCCTCTTTCTCTTTCTCTTTCTCTCCCTCTCCGGGTCTGTCCTTTGAAAATTCTTTTTCTTCTCTACGAGAAGGGTTCGACACTACGATTCCCATGGGGGCCATCGGTGGTTCGCGGCTGAAATTCTGTAGAATTAAATTATTGGAAATAGAAAGTAGGTTGCCATATTCGATATAGCAACCGAGGCGTTGAAAAATTTTCTTTAAGGATCAGATGGTTGATCGATAAGGGAAAAGGAATCGACATAATAGGGAAGAAAAGGCGGTTACAGGGAGAAGAGGGGACACTTGGTCCCACGTGCTCGATTGCACAAGCAACCCGGCGGTCGACCATCGCTCTATTTTTAACAATACCGGCCGCATATTTAACTTGCACCTAACTCGATACCTCCTCTTCGTTCATCCCACGATTTTCATACAACGAGCTCCATTTTTTTTATCTCGATAGATCGAGAGTGCAATTTGCGTGTAGCGACAAAGAGATGACCCCACCCCCAGCTGTCCCCCTTTGGGGTCCGCCACACTTTGGGCTTACGCGAATCAATTCGTACATGCGCTATGAATATAATCCGAGGTTATCGAAGAGTTACGTTAGTAATTTTCTAACAGCATAGTTTCAGAATTTTTCCTCTATTGCATTGTCTGCGTACTCTTCATTCAAGCTATCATCGATATTAATACAAATTACATTGATTATCTTTGGCGCAAACAGATCGGATAAACATCATCGAACTGTGTCAGTCGTCAAGTGTCAACAAGCTTCTTTTCTTGTTATTGATCTATTCCCAGGTTCTATTTTTCATAACTCCCGCGTTGTTTATTTAATTTATTACACTTATTGGATTCAAGGACTATAATTGTTATTCATAAGGAAAATGTGATTTAATTGCCAATTAAGGAAAATTCTTTTTACGAAAATTCGCGGGGGAGGTGTGTCTTGAACTCGGATGCTTTGTCACCTGAACCATCGTCGCTTGTACGAGGTCGCGCAATTTATTTTCCTACTTGAACCGCTCGGCGGAATTCATTTCGCCGGCCAAATTCGAAACACTCGAAGACGAACGACCGTTAGCCAACTAAAAATAACCCCCACTCGAAGCCGCGTTTTTTTATCGTGCTATGTCGTTATGCAAGCCGATTCGCAAAGCCGCGACCGCGACGCGAACTTCTCTCGAAACGCGATAGCCGCGATGGAATCCATTAGCCGACGTTCGATCGCTCGATCGCCCGATCGATTGCTCTCTTGCTCGACCAACGAAGCGATACGTCGCAAAGTTGCGCCAACTTCTTTTTCGAACGAATCCAATCGAAGGTGGAGAAGTTGGAAAGATAACGAAGAGGGGAAGTGGATTAGGAAGTGAGTGGCGGTGTGAAATTTTTAATTAATCTCTTTGAAATCTCTTTTCATACGAAAAATCTATCAGGGAAATAACGCTTATTTACACGCGAGCTAACAGACGCGAGCACATCCGCGCCAGAAGTTTCAGCAGACGGCATTCTCGACGAGATTCTCCTGCGTGATTTCCACGCGTTCGACCGACTATGCTCCTATCGTCCATGTTTGGGGTCCCGCTGGTCAATTTACGACAATTACCAAGCCGTTGCGACTGGTTAAAGTCGGTTACTGCTCCAGTCGACGTATACACGCCGCGGCGTGACGAAACGCGTCTCGAATTGCTGGCCACGCGTCCATCGATAAATATTTTATCTTGCAAATTTTCAAGCCGTTCTTGAAAATTTCGCCCACGAGGTTCTTAGACCGTCAATATTTTCAAGAGCTTGAAAATTTTTTGAAAACTCGACGTCGATAGAAATTCAACCTGATTCTTAGCCACACTCGCGTCTGGTTTTCTCGTCGCGGAATTTTTCCCGTTTATCCGTTTCCCTCCCCCGTGAAAATCCTTGGCGGCTCGTTTACATGCGCGCGATTAAGCCTCCGCTCGCGTTTCTTCAGCCTCGATCCTCTTGTAAATCGCGAACAGCCTTAACCTTCGCGATAACCCATATCACACGATGAAATTAACTTCAACAATTTATCTACGTACATATTTGCTAGCATTTCTACATTGTTCCCGGCGTCGAGATGTCTCATAAACTCCGTCTACGCTCTTTTACGAGAGCGGAAGTAGCGGCTGTTTGTTCTATTAACGATCAGGTATTAGTTGGACGTGGCTAACGGGAAAGTGATTTACGAACGTGTAGTGGAACATCGTCGTCTCTTCTGTAACATGCTTCTTCTTATCGTGAAATTACGAGATTTATCTGGCTCGAGATATACCTAAATAGAACGACTGATTATGCGTCTGCTAAATTGATCGGGAACCCTCCTTTTAACCCTTGGATAGCAGAATCGAATCTTTTCTCGTTTAACGTATCATTTAAGTTGAATTTAAGAAAAATGAAAATGTAGCGAAAAGGGAACCGTATCCCAAGTACCGATTGCTAGTAGCTACATTTCGAGGATTCCACTTTTCCCTATGTCTCTATTTTCCCTAGGAAAGCCAGCTTCGATCGCGAGCGTACCATTGCACCACCTTCTGTAGGTCAGGATCACCGTTGACCCAACCATCTTAGTTTAACTATTAATAAGCAAGAATGATTTCTGTTAGCTCACCCGATGTACACAGAAAAATTCAATACTATAAAATCTGACCCAGATGATTACAAGTTCACGGATCAATCTTTTTCTCCGGTATTCAATGGGCGGAGGAAAATTTTTATTAGAGACACAACGACCATACTTTTATTACACGCGTAGCAGCGTGTAATAGTTGAGTTAATTTTAATCCCCCCCTTCGGTTAATCGTGACCCAGAGCTACGAGACGTAGACGATGGAGAAAAATGATATTGGAAATAAAGATGTAGCGAAGGATTTGCGTTCATGGTTGGTCATAGGAGAGCAGTGTTTTTTCCGAGGCCTCTTGGAGCGAGCGCACGCGGTTCGCAACCTCTGCCGGTCCGATCGAGCGCGTAATTGTTACGTAAGTGTATAAACTCGCGAGCTAAAAGCCGTGGCCATGTGCTTCGCTCTTTCGTACGAGGGTCAGGACCCGAACGAGCCGATAGAACGGGGGGGAGCTCGAACATCGTTCGCGGCCGTTCAAGCCTCTTCTCTAACTAGGCCGTCGTCGAAGATGCTCGTCGCGGTTTATTCGAGCGACTCGGCTTTGATCACTGGCATAGATCTTCGAACGTGTCGTTGTTCCGTTTGATCGTCGCGGTATAAAGTTGGACGCGTGAGTTTCGTTGCGTGAACCATGCTACCTAGGCAGACCGCGTGGGGCCATTCTTCAGTCTCCATCAGGTAGGATTTCTGATTTCAGCGGCGTGGAACGCGAGGATGAGGTGTACAGCGCGAGGCAGCTCGCAGCACGCGACACCGAGAACGTCGTGAAGCCGGACAAGGTAAACGTCGGCTCGAGCGACGTAGTCGAACCGACCCCGGCGAAGCTTCACCTGCAGCTCCGAGTGAATAGCAACAAAGTCGAGGAGGCTGTCACATTCGACATCGTCGATCGCGAGCTTTCCGTGACGGTCGATCAACAACCGGAACTACCGTCGGCTACCTTCGAACCCGCGAAATCTTTGCCAGTGACCGCCTCGACTTTCCGTCTGGCGGCTAATAAACCGAAGAAGGGATCTCCTCAGCTTCAGGACGGCTCGCGGAAGGATAACACCTTCCCGAGACCGGTCCACGCTACAGAGAAATCGTTCGTCGGTGTGCAAGCTCTCAAGGACTCGCTCGAGGAATCGCTGAAGGAGAACAACGAGCCGAAACGGAAGCAGCAGAACCGTCAGCAGCCGACTGGCCGAACTCCGTTCGTGTTCCAGGTAAGTTTCGGCTTTGTCCCATGGGGTTACGCTGAAAGTTTTGAGAATCGATGCTTGAAGGGTAAGAAAGAGAGGGCTTAGATCTATGGTGTTGTCCACCGGAACTAAGAGAAATACCAGCACGTCATCTGCTTTACAAGCTTTAGATGCAAAAGTAAGGACTGTGGCGTGTTTTTGGCTATGATTTCTCAAAACCTTCGGCTTGAATCGACGCATCATGAAATACGGCTGACGGTGTTCGGTCTGCTCTAGGGTAAACCTGCAGTGGAATACGATCCGGAGACAACGGTTCGTCAGGACAGGCCTCAGACCGTGACCAGACACCTGTTCGCGCCGATCACCGCGCAACAACAACAGCAACAGGAACAGATACCCTGCAGACCACCGCCGCAAACTGCAACAGCGAGCATCTTCGCGCCTCGTACCGAGGACATGAACAAAGGCTTCTTAACTTTCAGCGAGGATCATCCAGGCCTAACGAGTGGGTGTATTTTCTCCTTTGAAATAGGGAACTTTGTCCAAGTGTCCTGCTGTTGACGCTGCTTCAGGAATTTACCGCGTGTCTGTTGTAATCCTTAAGAGTCAACAAAATTGTCCAATCTAAATGACAAACTAATTAAATGACAATCAACGGCTGACATTTGGATAAGCTGTTCCCAATTTCCTAAGCGGTTTGCGACACAGCTTCCTCTGCCTACGAGTTTCATCTCTCTCGCCAGCCCGATAATCATTGACAAGTGTTGCAATACGCAGCTTCGCGACGATAACAGAGCCAGCAAAAAGGACAAAGAGAAAGAGATAAGATGACCAAGGGGGGAGGGAGAAGCATTCGTAACCGGCATGAACAAATTCGTAGTTAGACTCGGTAGCAGTAAATCTTGCCGCGCGGAAACCTGAAACGCGAGACGGGCTGGTTATTTATTGTTCCGGAAGTAAACCGGTCTTATGAGGCGTTGCTCGATCGATGTTTTCGACTCCCGATGTCTGGTTACAGTGTTGAAGGACGAACCGGAGGATCTGACCCATCTGGCGCCTACACCTGGTGACGTCTGCGTCCCCCTGGAAGACACCCCATTCCTCTCCGACATGCTGGACGAGTTCATCCTCGCCAACGACAGCTATTGTCCCCTGCTTAGCCCCGGCGGTGCCCTCGCGCCTGAACTAAGACCCACGGATTTCGGCGATCCTTTGAAGGACGCCGACCTGGGGGATTCGAGGAACAAGAGCCTCGGGGTGTCTCTCGCCGACAGCGACCCGTTTATGTACGGAGACTCTCCTGGCAGTCCTTGCAGCATCGATCCGAACTCGGTTTCGCCTACCCTCTCTAAATATCGTCAAGTGAGTTTTTTTTTTTCTTTTCTCTTGACATCTTCCAAGGTGCCTAAGGCATTTGTGGATCCAAGGAGGGAGTCCATCAGATCACTCGAGAGTAAAACTCCTCTCTGTGAGATGTTGACTTTTACTCTCAAGAGGATCTGTACCCCAAACGGTCTGCCAGGTAGCGATGTCCCACTAATGTCCTTTCAGTCTTTGGGAACAAGTCAAGGCTCTCACGAGGTAAAATAGGAATTGAACTAATTTTATTTTCTTTTGTTTCAGAGTCCAGAACGAAGTATAGACTCGCTAGGCAGCCCAACAGCTGGCAGTGGGGCGGATGGATTATCAGAAGACGAAATGTTAATGTTAGGTTTGAGCGACAGCATGGCTGACGATGAATTAGCACTCCGAGCACCGTACATCCCGATGTCCGATCAGGACGAGGCACTCGACTTGCTGATCAGTAACAACATGGTTATGTGGAGCCCACCACATACGACGGATAAAAGTTGTCCAAAATGGTAGGAAGTGCTTTCTTCAGGGACAGAAGAAAACCTAGAACGTGTCCTAACTGTATCTCAATGATCTCTTTTACAGGATGCTAGATGAAAAAGAACAACGAACGTCCGATTCCAGTTTAGCACAGCTCTTAAAAACGGACCAAGTTGTTTCCAGAAAGTACAACGACCATGGAGGGGGCCTGGTTAATCCGGTTCAGGTTCTCGGTCAAATACCTCGGAAAAGTAAGTTTCCATTATACCAGCATAATCTGTACGCGAAATTTCAAACAGAGGATAATCAAATTTTTGTCGCTTCAGACACAAATATAGATAGCTGTAATTGGTCCTCCAAGCTGGACAGACCAACGAAACGTATACACACTGCCTCCTCGATGGACACGATAGGCAACGACAATAAACGTATCAAATGCGACGAGTCCACGAAGCGCGGCAGTTTAGTCCTGGAGGATCATCTGTTGGGTAAACAGGTTAGCTCGAGGAAGACGCCTAGCGTCACCGACAGTCAGCTTCTTCGACGTTTGGTGTCCCAGCAGCAAACGGCCCTTAGGAGCAACGATTACTCCAACGAGTCGTTCGACGATCGACGTAACAGGGACCGGATGCAAACGGAACCGGAGGTGGACGAGACCGAAGTGGACCGAGGTGGTACCAAAGGCGGCGGGGGAGACAAGTGTCGTCGAAAGGGGATTGAAAACGGCGACGCGACCTCTAAGCGGAATCCTCCGGCGTGCAACAGCGTGCTAATGAATCTCCTGGTGTCCGGCTGCGACGTGAGTGCGGGATACGTTTGCTTCGCTAAACCGAAGCCCTCCAAGAGTATCGCGAGCGCGTGAACCATTTATTCCTGACGATTCTGTCCATTGTCTTCTTCATGTTCAAGGAACGTTCGTTCAGCGTCTCGAAATGTACATTTGGTTGAGTAAGCAAAGTATCGACCGTCCCTTTGGATCGTACCTTTGTTCATAGACTCTTAAGATTGAGACGGTCGATCGCTCGCCCACGCACTCGATTACGTTTCTCTATCTTTTTCCCTTTTTTTTTTTTTTTCGGTTTTCATCCTGTAATACGGTGGATAGTTTGAAAACGAGAAACGAATCGCAAGATGGATAGGCCGATGAGACAGTGAAGGATCTTACTATGCCTACTTGCCATCGAGATGGACTCGATAAATATTTCTTAGCGGTGCAATCGCGATTACTCGTAGCTGAAAAAGGGAGATCGAACCGAGAGTATTAAGAGTTGAGAAATTGGAACAAGTACAAAAAAAAAAAAAATATTAGAAAGAAATCCGTGTCTCCTGTATCCGGGATAGATTGAATTTGGAAGAACGGATACAGGAGTAGCGTGGAATATTACGAGACAAAAATGTAACTTTTTTGCTCGTTCCGTAGTTCGTTTAATCGTATCGCTCTTTTAAAGTCACGTTATGTATTCTACTTGAAAGTATATGGAAATTGTTGATTGAAGATTGTCAAAATACATTGAACATTGAACATCGAATCATCTGAAATTTTGCTGCGTTTCGTTTCCTCCTTCTTTCTCATCCCTCCGCTCCAGTCGCACTCCATCAAGTACACACCGTGTTTGTTATATTATTTTTTACAAATATAAGTATCTATTCGAAGAGCATATATTGCGGGCAATAAAGAAGAATTATCGATACCGTTGATCGCTGGATTTTCTTGTGTTTGCTTTACCAAATGATCGTGTCAGAAGATATTGCACGAATGATATTTCCTTTAGTCTTAGATAATGAAAATTCAACGATAATATATATTAATTATTATATGGTTGCTCTTTGAATCGATCGAGGACAACGGAATGATTAGATTCTTTTTTTTTTGTTACACATTTAGAATCGTTTAGAGTAATTCTTATCAATTGTAGTTTTATGATAATAGACTATGGAGTGGTAGGAAAAGAATACGTTGAAATCCTATAGAGTGGAAAATATATTTCTGTATTTTAAAAGGAACAGAATAATTGTAATAAACGCGACGATGAATATAAATACAGTAGCTTGATATTAATATTATTTGTATCGTAAAATTTCCTATATTCTCCTGTTCTTTCACACGAAACGCAGCACTCCGTCGATTCGTGATCAATTACGAAAACATTGATTATTATGGAAGTAGAGTTGCGAAACAGAGACCTTTGGAGGGCTGAGGTTCATCTTTGCGTTTTATTGAGGAACTTAGTATTGTAACTTCTATTGTAAATTTTATAAATCTTTTACTCTCCGAGTTGTAATGTTAAGGATACACCAACATTTTCCACGAATTCTCACTACTAATCTTGAGGGACTGGGGTTGAAATTTAAGAAATTATTATACTAATTAAAATTAGAGTAGTAGCAATTACAAAAGCAGGAGGGGAAGAAGGGTCCTTGAATTCTGAGTCCCATTAGTGTATTCATATCACCCTCATAGTTTCCTTGGGTTTCTAAAAAGAAATACTAAAGTACTAACTATAAATGTGGAATTGTCAGATCCCCATAACAGCTAATAAGAATTGTGGAACTTGGATAGGTGGCATAGTGTCATAATGGTTTCTATGATATTACTAATCTGTCTGTTTAATTTTACAGGAAAACTTGATGGATTCACGCAACGTGCCAACGCTGTATCCAAAACATTTGACAACACCTCTGTCAGTGAACCTGGAGAACCAAATGGTGCCTCAGTGTCCCGATTCTGTTGGTTCCACCATATCATCATCCTTCGACCAATTAAGTCCAGTCTCGAGTAAACAACTGTCCAACACATTCATAAACGGAGGTACCATTGTTTCACCGTCCTCGCCGATCATGTTCGAGAATTTCGACTATGATTCAACACTGTCCAACAGCGGGTTGCTACAAGTGCAGCCAGACCTATTTGGAACTCTGTTAGATCGGAATCTCGTTTAAAAGCGTTCGCTATGTGCACCGAAGTGCTACATAGCTCATCAAATTAGATGAAAAAAAAATAAGGAGAATATGAAAATGGAAAAGAGGATTGCAATATGGTGTGCAAGATTTTATATGTAAGATTGGTATTGGTTGCGGGCAATTAAAAGCTAGAACGACGATCCTCGAAGATGATCGAGGCTTATGGTATCGTACAGAGATATTGATATTTTTTCATTGGTGAATTGTGCTACAGTTAGTCGGAGAAGTTTCCGTACACCTCGTGTTAGAGGTTCTTGAATTTATTGTATCATTTTTGTAATATTATATTGTCTGATAAGCCCTGTGACCAGTAACTATTCTCATTTTCTCTTTCATATTTCTTTTTTCAAACAAATTCGAAGGGGACGAAAGTATGATATATGTAATATAACCAGTACCGGCTTGGGGGCTCTAATCCTTTTTAAATCTAATTTTTAAAAAAGCATAATAAGAAAATGCACCGTCGTCGAGCTGGATAATTTTTATAATCACATATTTTTCTTACAGTTAACCATAATTTTAATACAATTGAATAATAAAAATCGTTGCAATGTAGAGTAGCAAATTGAAAATTGAAAATTAAAAAAAAAAAAAAAGAATTATATAATTGTATTTCTGGTAGTAATGCTGGGATTGTACATATGGTTGAGTAATCTTGGACGAAGTGTACGGAGACTTTTTTTTTTATAAGGCTATATAAGTCGTGAATCGTTTTGAGTCGCGATTTTTCAACGATCGCGATTCACACGCGGAAAGTGCCAATGCATTTTTTTAGAGAATTAGTCGTTTAGGAAGAAAGTGTCCCGCTCATCAGTAGGGACCTATCATAAATGATCTTGGATAGAATTCGTTCATAATTCTCTCTGTCTGATTGATTCAACAGCGTAGAACGAGTGTACGTTTTACCTATAATTTTTGTAATATTGTCGATTAAAAAATAATGAACGATTGTTCGATAGAAAGAGCTGTTACCGCGAGAGAAAGAATAATGATGATGTTGAAGGAAACGCGTGACACTCGTTTCTACACTAATGATCAAAAATTGGAATCCACTTCATTTCTAATTGTCTATTGTTAACGTGTTAAAAACAATGGAAGCAATTTGTAAATTTCTAAAATTATATAGATTCTAAATTAGAAAATCAAAGACAAGTGTGCAATTCTAAACGAAGTAAATTTAACAATCTTTCATTACATATTTGATAAAAATGTTGGTTGTAGCGTCAGAAGTCGATTGTCTCAAATATTTTTGATCAATAGTGTATATAGTTAGTCGTCTGATAAGACGTTTACGATGAACAGTTTCGTGATAAGACCCATCACGGAGTCGTCGGTATCGTCGTCGTCGTTGTTACTGTTTTTCTTTTTTCTTTTTTTATAGTTTTTAACGAGGCCAATCCGATAATATCAGTTGTTACTACCATATATAAATATATAAATATATAAATATATTATATATATATAAATATATAATTGTATTATGATTATCATTCACTGGAACGCTACTATAAATGTTAAAAAATCATGCATAAGCATTAATAGTTTTTAATTATTAATTACGGCTACTGTAACTAATTTTATTGATTTTATTATCGTCCGGACTTTCTTTTTCTCAAACTATCACAATCGGATGGTTTTATTCCTCATAAATCCTGTCTATATTACAGTGTTGGTAATAGATTGATATCATGAAACAAAAAATTATATAATAAAGAAATAAATGGTCTTTCTAATGCGCATTTTAAGAAACCAGCTGTTATTATTTCATTTCCTGTATTCACAAACGTATGTTTTAAAAAAACTGCCAAAACCTAAGTACTTTATAAAGTTCAATCCTAGAGCCATCTACAATCGGGGTCCTCGAAACCCCAAGCGGGGTCCGCAGCACCCCAGCGCTAAAGGTTCCACGGGGTCTTCGGAACCCCAGCACAGTAAAGCGCTGGCGCCATCTATCGGCGAAAGTCGCAAACTAGTCGACAAGCAGTTTGCTGTACAGGGGTTCCGAGGACCCCGCTTCCCTACTATACTCTATTTTTAATGCTTGTAACAAATTAGTTCTTTTATAATTAGCAATTTTATTTCTTTTATGATGTGAGCCGAAACTCTTTATTAATTTTTTATAATAAGCAGATTATGTGATAACTGATAACCGTAATTGATGGGAAATCGTTTGTGATTTGCTAATATATCATTTTCAAAATAATTTCTTAATTATTTACAAGTATGTTGTATAATAAATAATTGTAGAGCGCATGGGCTACAGATCCGGTCGTACCCATCACTATTCCGAACAAGTGAACTTCATGATTTGTTCGTTTTTCGTTCTTATATTTCGCTAGATCCGGTCAAACCCATCACTATTCCGAACAAGTGAGTTTCACGATTTGTTCGTTTTTCGTTCTTATATTTCGCTATTTGCTTGTGGGTCCCTGAGAACCCCAAGATTGCATTCGGGGTCCTGAGAACCCCAAATATGCATCCGGGTCCCTGAGAACCCCAGAATCGTATCACGGGGTCCTAAGAACCCCAGAATCGTATCCCGGGGTCCTGAGAACCCCAAACTTGTATTCCGGGGTCCTGAGAACCCCAAATTTGTATTCCGGGGTTCTGAGAACCCCAGAATCGTATCCCGGGGTCTTGAGAACCCCAAGTTTGTATTACGGGGTCCTGAGAACCCCAAGTTTGTATTACGGGGTCCTGAGAACCCCAAACTTGTATTCTGGGTTCCTGAGAACCCCAAACTTGTATTCTGGGTTCCTGAGAACCCCAGAATCGTATCCCGGGGTCCTGAGAACCCCGAATTTGTATTCCGGGGTCCTGAGAACCCCAAGTTTGTATTCCGGGGTCCTGAGAACCCCAAGTTTGTATTCCGGGGTCCTAAGAACCCCAAATTTGTACTGGGTTCCTGAGAACCCCAGAATCGTATCCCCGGGGTCCTGAGAACCCCAAACTTGTATTCCGGGTTCCTGGGAACCCCAAGGCTGTATCGCGGGGTCCTGAGAACCCCGGAATTGTATCATGGGATCCTGAGAACCCCAGGATGTTAGCAGGGGTTCTCAGGACCCAGGGTTGGTAACCGGGGTCCTTGGCACCCCAGGAGGGTACTCGGGGTCCCTGAAACCCCAGATACCATATTGTCGGTATGTAATGAGAGTCATTGGTGCTTTGGGGTCTCCGAAACCCCGGATAATGTCAGGACCGTTCAAAGAGGGGTACAACCAATATAAGTTTTTTCCAGAGTTTATTTAATTTACTTAATTTATTTTTTTTTGCTTATTAAATAAGCTCATCAATGCGGATAACATTTATAATTATATTCCACTCCTGGGTCCCCGCCGAGGACCCCATTTATTTTACTTTTTCCAGTTCTTTATATAATTTTATCCCTCATTATAGGCCAAGGCCATCTCAGGAACCCATACATCCCTGCATTCCTTCCATCGCAGCATTCCTTACATCCCTGCAATCCTTGCATTCCTGCAACCCTTAAATACCCCCCCTTTTTTTTTTTTTTTTTTGTTAACGTGGTGGAAATCTTCAGAAAGACACCTTCAGCCCCCCTGGGGAGGGGCTGGAGGTAGTGTGGGATTTTTACCCACTAAAACCACCACGGTGGCCTGCAGTAGGGCGGTAGGGAGGGTCCTTTGACCCGCTGTCATGTGCCAAACTCCGCCGACATCGGGGGCCACACCCGATGCCGGCACTCCTCGAGCCCCCTGCAATGGAGACCGGGGCCCCAGCCCCGGACCCCTACGGGATTCCTTTACATCCCTCGTTTCGTTACATCACTGCATCCCGTACATCCCTGCATTCTTCTCAACCCTACATTCCTTTCATCCCTACATTCTTATCATCCCTACATTCTTGTCATCCCTACATTCCTTACATCTGTTCATCCCTTAAGTCCCTACATTTTATCATCCCTACATTCTTTCCATCCCTACATTATTATCATCCCTACATTCTTTTCATCCCTACATTCCTTACATCTCTTCATCCCTCCATTCTTTTCATCCCTACATTTCTTACATCTCTTCACCCCTTACATCCCTCCATTCTTTTCATCCCTACATTCCTTACATAGAGAATTTCGCTAAAATTTCGAAAAAACAGCGCCCCCTAGCGGCCAAAATTTGAACTAAAATTTCGATGTCGAATCAGCGCCATCTGGTTTCGAAAAAAGGAACTAAACCTTGCCGAAATTTTGGCCCTCTAGCGGGAAAAATTTGAACTATAATTTCGATGTCGAATCAGCGCCATCTGGTTTCGAAAAAAGGAACTAAACCTCGCCGAAATTTTGGCCCTCTAGCGGGAAAAATTTGAACTAAAATCTCGACGTCGAATCAGCGCCATCTGGTTTCGAAAAAAGGAACTAAACCTCGCCGAAATTTTGGCCCTCTAGCGGGAAAAATTTGAACTAAAATCTCGACGTCGAATCAGCGCCATCTGGTTTCGAAAAAAGGAACTAAACCTCGCCGAAATTTTGGCCCTCTAGCGGGAAAAATTTGAACTAAAATCTCGACGTCGAATCAGCGCCATCTGGTTTCGAAAAAAGGAACTAAATTTTGCAAAAATTTAAGTATAAAAGTATGTTTCACGGAACTTTACTTACCTTTACTTACCTTTACTTACCTTTACCCAAACCAGTGTCCATAAGTAGTTTATTTATAATATATTTATTATAAGGGTTGAAAGGATACGAGGGATGCAGGGAGAATTCAGGAGTGTAAGAGATATAGAGGGTACAGAGATATAAAGGGTACAGAGATGTAAGGGATGCAAAAATGTGAGGGATGCCGAGGTATAAGGAATGCCGGCATATACGAGATGCAGGAATATAGGGAATGTAGTGATATAAGGGATACAGGGATAGCACGGGGCGTTCCACTATTATTTTAAATAATAAAGATACAAGTTTCAAGATAAAAGTAATTCTGTAACTTTAGTAACAACATCAGTATGACAAAGTGCATTAATAATATCTTTGGATAGTTTCTGAGTTGCAGAACTGTTTTGTACAACAGTGTCAATTTCAGAATGATTATTTTTTAATAATTCAATACTATTCTCAGGAAATCTTCTTCTGTTCGTTTTCAGAAACTCTTCCAATTCCGATACATCAAGCTCTTGGAGAAGTTTCACATAAACTGGATACTGTGCTGCTAAATCTGTAGCTGTCCATGTACTATGTTTCATCTTCTTAAAAGATGATTCTTTAGTTTCCACATTTTTGCACTGCTCAAGGGCAATATTTAGCTGTTGAATAAAATAATTTTAGTTTTTAATATTTATATTAAGAATAATCATTATTATAATGTTATAATTACCAAACTTATACAATCAGGTAACGTACAGCCAGCTTCATCAGTAATATTGCAAATACTTTTTCCAATTCCAGCCATTATTAATTTAACAACAGCTTCCTTAACTCGTGACATATGATCTTCCACTATTGGTAACCATGTATTTACACTAACAGTAAGATCAAGTGATTCAACATAATGCCACCAACCAGGAGGAACAAATAACACATCTCCTGGCTCAAGAATTACCAGTTTTGGTTTCTCCTGTATTTTTAATACATTTATTTCATCCTCTTCTGTAGGGCAGAAAAAATTATATTTACTGTACACTGTAGACTCCTCATAAGGGATTCTTGTTGGTTGAAGAAATTTACTTGAACTTGGGGGGAACAATAACCATTGTTTCCTAAAACAGTGTAAACGAAAGTAATTTTATTATCTATATAATTTAAGAAATTAAATGTTAAACTGAGTACCACTAACTTTCCATGAATTTGTGCTATTAGATTAGAGCCATATGAATCTTGATGACAATTTGTATGAGCACATTTGCTTCCAATCCAGAGAGTAGAATCAGTACCATCTTTATCAATACCAAATCTTTTCCAAGTTATTGAATTTATTACCTCTGACTTATCTTTGAACCATTCTTGCATATATTTATAATCAAAATAATACCATTTTGTGTCATTTTCATTCATAGTTATATGGTTAATAAATTCTGATAGCGTCATTGAAACTGTAGAACAATTTTCTTCCCATTGAGGATCCTGGAAAGTATGACATTTTAAAACTTATCATGTAAAGAGGAAATAAGAAAGTTTAAATAATAATTTACCACAGATCTGGCATTATAACCAACTCGAAATGGTAACTTGGTGTCTCCTAGTTTTTCAGTAAATTCCAACAAATTCCATTCAAATAATTTCCATGCATATTGACCTTTTGTATCTTGTAGTATTCTTTTAAATAATATTGGTTCATTAATTTCCATAATAGCTTTATATAAAATTTTATCATCTGGTAAATTCAAATATTCCATCGTTCATAACTTTTCAGACTATCAGCAGCAACCAATAGTTACCACTAATTACTAATTCATACGTGTTTAAGCGACACAATTGTATGTACTCTCCCTTCAATACTACCTATTATGTCATATAGTTTGGCGTGCATGTAGCAATGTTAGATATAATCTTCAATACAAAAATAAATATTAGGTTAATTATATTTAAGATGTAGATTGTTTTATGTTAATGAATATGCTGACAAAATAATAGACAATTTTAATTATACTGTAACATTAGTTCCATTTCTTTAATGTACTATAGAAAGTCTTTAATAATCTCTCATCCTGTTCACCATGGTGACGAATATAGCGATGAGGTTACATTGATTTTTCCTTAAAGTTGTTTTCACGTAGAGATAAGGATATTACAAAATGAATGACTCTGTTAAAACTTGGATAATTGTGTTAAATGTGTTGTATGATAACGATGAAATGGTGATGGATAGAATAAAGTTATAATCTTTTATATATGTTGATATTTAATTTGAACCTTACCGTCAATTCATAGCATATCAACAAATGCAAAGTTGTCAATGTAAATTTTTTAACGAAGGTAAGCATCAATACCCATGGATTTAAAAATAAATAAAAATAATAATTTAAATTTATTTTATAAGGTATATTGATTCGTTGATCGATATGAACGTCAAAAATACTAGCGCGGTTCTTTTGATTTGAATGCTGTTGAGTTGAAATTTGTTTCTATATAATTCTTAATTGGTTTAGTCTTTTCTAATTTAGAAATAACTAAGGATGCACTATAATAGAATTTCAATTATTTTAATAGGTAATGACTGAGCACAGGGGTAACTCATTTTACAATTCTTGTGTAAAAGTTCCAGTGGATCCTTACAGTAGGCAACCAACACCTTCTTATGAACGCCCTAGACCTCTAAAAAATAATAAAGACAGCAACTGTAAAATAAACTTTGCAGAAAATGATCAGTTTCTTAATGAATCAGAGGCATCAAACTCTAGAGAAATTGTTGACAATTTCTTGGAATTTTTAGAGAGTATACCAGATTATGGTCAAGTTCATCATTTATCAAATGAGCAATTTAAACAAAAAGTAGATTACCTGAAAAGAAAACAAAGATTATTATTAGAAAATTTACAAGATACGCTTACTGCACAAGAAAATATAAATGTGTCTAAACTTTCAACATCAAAGTGTAATGAAATACAATCAAAAATTAAAAACAAGAATGATATTAATGACTTAAAATTGAATGGTAAAAAATGTTACTTTGAAGAATCTAGAATTTCTAGTCCTATGTTCTTCTCTTCTGATAAATTTAATGGGCTCACAGAAGATCAAGATCTTTTTACAAATAGGTATTTGTAATTGAATGAACATAAGTACATTTTATAATATTTAGACTGTAATGTCATTACTTTCAGATGCAGCAGAAGAGATAAAAGAAATGAAAAAGTATATTCAGCTAGTAAAAACTGTAAAACATTGAGTAGATTAAACAGTGATGATAGTATGGAAAGTGATATAGACAGTATAGAAACAAGAAGTTTACCAGCTAGCATTACAAAGGAATGGCATCCTACTGTTCCTCAACCATTTAGTTTTACACTAAGGTAATAAAGAACACAAGTCTTTCATGATATCAATGTAAGAGTTCAATTACATGAATTTTATGGTACAAAATCTACAGAGAGGAAGCAGAAAAGTATATGGCAAATGTTGAAATCGGTAAAGAAGTAAAACAGAAAAATTTAGGGAATAATAAAAAGAATCTTTATAGGAAACGACGTGTAAGATCAATTCCACTTACATCTAAGATTCCTTTATATAACAAACTACTAGCAGAAAAAGAAGAAAGGTTTGTTTTTTCCAAATTTAACATAATGATGTATAATAACATACGTATAGCTCCTTTGGTATCTATGTTTTAGGAGTCGCATAGTCCGCGAAGAAAGTGCTCTAAATTTAATGTCTCAAGTTCGCCCTTTTAGGCTCGAATGTGATCGGCGAGCTTGGAGATCTTTAGCAAGATCTAGTCCAGAGCTTCGTGGCAGAAGCGTTAGCGCGAATGCGAAATTTAAGGCAAAACCTGTACCAAAGAATCTTTTTAGTACCGAGATATACGATCGTATGCTCGAAGATGAGTACTACAGGTCAGTATAATATACGTAGTGAGATCATAGAATACTTATTGTACCAGTATATTTTATATAATGTTTAGGCAATTACAAAAAAAAATAAGAGCTGCTCAACTGATGAAATCTTCTTCCTTACCACCGTCAATGGCGAGACGAGAGCGCGTCAAGTCTACGTGTACGCGTTTGCGGAGTACAATGATGAACGAGAATACTGAGAATGGGAATACTTCGCGACTGTCAAGTAATACTTCAATACCATTAGAAGGATATAGATCTATGATGTCACTTTTACCATTACGGGGAAATAATTTAGCGGCGATTTTAAGATGCCAGATGTCACGGTACTACAGAACTACGTATACCTTCGGTGACCATGCATCTTTATTTATATCTCGAAGAAATGAAATCAAACGCTTTTATATTCATGTTACAGGGAAAAACTAGAACGTGAAATAAGAGATAGAATGGAAGAGAAACGAAAGGAGCAAGAAATGAAACTCAGAGAATCTTTAATTGGACGTAATCCGGTATGGAGAGCCTTAAGATCAGCAGCAAGGTATGATTTATTGAAAGTAAAGTACTCTGTACAAAAAATATATCACGAGTATGTTCATAAATTTCAAATGTAAGGCACGAACACGAGCGAGATCTTAACATTAGAACCTCGCTTCGTCGCGATGAAGCACGCGAACAGGCAGAACGACATCGTTTGCAGATGGAAATGATGATAGATCGTGTGACGCAAATACCAACTCTTTTCGAACGTCATTCTCAGGTGAGTGAAACTCACCAATTCACTAGATAAATGTCAGCTAAATGGATTATTTATGAAAATGCTTTCTAGAGTTATCAGTCGTTGATAAAGGCACAACAGAAGGATGGTGCAAAGTTATCGCACCGCAGGAAGAAAAAGAAGTCGCATAAACATGCATCCAATAGCGTAGATTCGTATATTAATTGCGAAAATGTTTCTCGACCGGATTCTGGATCGATAACTAGTTCTTCAGGAACTTCATTGTCCACAAGTCAGTCGACTAAATCGTCGAACACAGACACATCGAAGGTTTCTGAAAGATCTACAACTAAATCTCAAGGTTCATTTTCCAAGAAGAAGGGAGATCGTAGTCAATTAAAAGTTTCTATAAATGAGACTGCGGAGTTAATTGAAGATCATGACAGAAATGAAAAATTACCTGATAACGAACATTTCTATAGCGACAAACACGAGGAAAGAGTATTTAGGGATGATGAACATACACATAAAGATAATTATTAATCATTTGTCAAGCAAAAATTATGTAAAAGTTTTAAAAGCAATCGTGTCTAGTACCTGTAAGTTTCTAAACTTTATATTTAATTCTATACATGTATTAAAAATAGAGATTCAATTCGTGAAAATTCATTGGAATATTGTTAGTTAAAAAACTGGTTCGTGTGAAACATGTTGAATCGTGTATGCGATCAACATGTGCATATACATATATACAATCATGTATAATCGTAACATATCTATTACTGCAAGTAAAAAAATTCAAAGATAAAGTAGAATGCTGTCTCTAGTGCAATACACTGATTGCGTTAAAAAAAACAAAGGTTCAGCGGTAAGTTATCAGCTGTATAATTGCAACTTTATCAATAATTTAATTCGCGTATGTTACTTTACTCCTTAATGATGCTTAGGATCCAGTCCATGTAATATGTAACCCTGGTATAAACACCAGGAGCTCCTTCTGTACCACAATTATTTGGCCCAAAGCTAACAATTCCGTACTGTACATATTTTACATTGCCGTTATATATTTCAGGAGCCTGAAGCGGTCCACCGCTGTCTCCCGAGCAAGAATCCATTCCTCTTTTACCACCAGCACACATTTGTTTATACCAGATTTGCGTCTTTCTCTTATAAATTTCTGCACACTCTTCGGTATTAACCGGTGACAATTGAACCTGCAGCAACTCTTGACTGCGTGGTCCAAGGTCTGTGGCGCCCCAACCCGTTACTGTCACCTATTAAAAACACGAGAATGAAACGTACGCATACCGGATAAAAAGATGATCAATCGGAATTTACTTTTCTCTTGCTCAAAGTGGTGGCTGATCCAAACGGCATGCAGATCGGTCGAACATTTTGTGGTCGAAAATCAGCGTCCGCATTCAATCGTATCAAAGCGATATCGTTGTGTAATTTTGCTCTCGAGTACTCTGGATGAGAATGGGTGCTTTCTATACCAAAGTCTTGATACCTTTCGGCGCAAACCACCTCGAGACCGTCCGCTTCCTTGTCGCAATCACGTTCCGTGGCCAAATTGTGCTCTCCTAATCGCACTCCGACCAACGACAGATCTGAAACAAACATAATCATGTGAGATGATGGTGGAAGCGTTAGAAGGACATCGCGATTGACTTACTGGGAGGTAACGAGGTAACGCAATGAGCAGCGGTGAGGACGTATCGTTTTGTAATCAGCGATCCACCGCATCGGTATTCTGGAATCGGTCTACCGGTGTTGTAAAACAGTAACGCCATCCACGGATAATCAAACACGCCGGTTTTATCACCGCCGACGATTTTCTGTTGCGTGACCGGTCCGCAATCGTCGTCATTCAACAACCGTAAATTCACATGTCCAGAGACGTCCGGGGGATCGGGAACCGTGGTTGACCCGCCTGGTGTTTCCGTCGTGTTCAATGGTGTCAGCGGTAAACTCTGCTGTGATTAACGCTTTCGTCATATTACTCATTCGATGAAATTCCCTGCACAAGGAAGTTTAAGGGAAAAGTGGAAAGTACGATTGCGCGAAACGTTTACCTGTAGTTCGCAGCACACCTTCGGATTCGTGCCCTCGAAGCCGCATTGTAGACTATTCAGGTAATCAAGAAATTCTCTGGTTAATGGTTTTCGTTGTTTCAGAATTTCTACCAACGTTTCACACTCTCGTATATTAATGCACGTGCCAGATTTGCTATCAGGTGTGGTACATCGATCTTCTGTAACAGAAGAAAAAAAAATGAACATGTCACATTTCGTTGGTATTCAACGTGGCGTATCACAATATTGTTCAGCTATTGTCACGAACAAGATGCATTTACAAGCTGTGCGTGTATTGCGCGTTAACAATGACCAATGACAAATCACAGACAGGAATTTCGACGCTTCAGTTTCTCGACGGTGCTATCTAATCCGTTCGATCTTTGTTCAAATATCACGGTAGAAAATAAAAATTAACGAGTTTGTTTATCAAAATGTTAACGAAATTTCACTTACGTGAACTGATCTCGTGCAAAACCAAAAGCAAAAACAGTAGCGTGCGACGGATCATGTTGCTTCCAAGCGCGGTTCACCTGTACTGTCTTTCTTGAATAAAATTCAGAGGTAGTCCGTCGCTTCTCTCTTCCTCATTTAAATCTTTACGACGAAATACAAGGAAATCCTGTTTCGAGGCACAACAGTGTCGCGCTCATACGATTTTTCGATTCCAGCGACGAAGCGGATAAACCAGTTTTCAAAACTGTTTATACATTTGCTGCTACCGCGGATGAGGGTCTCGCGCGATCGTCTTCACTGTACTGACTGCTGCCCTCTGCTGATTGCGAGTTCAATAAGTCTTGTAAATTAAAGAAGAAAAGAAGGAAAGGTCGTGGGAGTAGGGGCTACCAGGAAAATTCTTCCACTTACTTAATGAAAATGTATGATTTTCAATCATGACCGATGCTCCTTTTGTTGACGGATCGAACATTTTTCTCGTCTCTTCTTATATTTGACGGTGCATTTGCCGATTTCTTCGAGGTAGTTTGACCATTTGAGAACTTATACTTCCAGGAATACGTATCTCCTTGTAGATCAGGAATTTCCAATTTCGACGTCGAACGATTTTACGTCACGCGACAGGTAACACCGATTCTCGGTAGAAACGGTAATAAAGTATTTCCCTGTGTAGTTCTCAAGGCATTGTGTTAGTCAGAGAGCTGATATAATTTAATAATAAATTGAGAAGATTAGTTCATATTATCAGTCTCTTCCTTGTTACGATACGTTTGGATTCTAACAGTCTTATTAATTCCTCTTCGCGCGATAATCGTCGGCATAGGCTATTAATACGCTTTAAGTTGGCAAGGTGTTAAGAGGTAACTTTATTCGTTTGACAAATCAAACGATTGTAACAACGTAATAAAGGTATACATGTAAGTGTAGTGATAGAATGCACAGTTTACACGATTTGCTCTATCATCTGTGAACTCTATGATAACCTTTCAGATACATTACAAAATTTGTTATGGTATCGATGCTACGCAATAACTTAATCGTATTAAAAATATTAAAAATAACATATTTTTTCTTCTCATTAATGCGAACACGATGCAATTTGTATTTATTGACACGATTACGATGGAACGGGTTCAAGGATATGTTAAAATCTATGCATTTTTTCAATCACCATCGACTGTTCTTTCTTCGTCAAGCTGTTGTCTTATAACGTGAAATATTTTTATTTTATGAGGTTCGATTGTCAAAGTATTAAGCTTTCAATTTGCTGAGTATCCATGGAATATAGTCGATTACTCTGGTGTAAACACCGGGCCAATTTGGTAAGCCACAAGGCGATGGTCCAAAGGAGACAACACCGACGACGGTCCATCGACCGGCACCGTCGCTACCTCTTTCTACGGTCATCAAAGGACCTCCAGAATCTCCTGTGCAGGAATCTTTGCCTTTCTGACCACCGGCACAAATCTGTCCGAATCCTAACTGAACTCGTGCTACGCGGTATCTCTCCTCGCATTGTTGCTTGTCCACGAGCGGCATTGAAACTTTCAACTTGATATTCGAGGAATATCCTTTCTCGGTTTTTCCCCAACCAGCGACGAACAATTTCTTACCGACAGCGTCGTTCGGTGGCAAGCATATAGGTTTAATGTAATTCGTGAACGGAACGTCACGGTTTAACCTTAGAAGAGCGATATCGTATTTTTGATCACTGCTAAGTGGATTGTAATTTTCGTGAGATATTTGTTCCTCGATGCCGACGGTGATGGCATCGTCAGCGCAAACCTCGCTATTCGCGTCATCCTTGATGCAGTCAGGATTGGTGTTAATGTCGTACTCGCCTAACCGGACGCTCTCCAAACGCCAAGTGGTTGGTAAATCCTTGCCCTTCAGGCAATGAGCTGCCGTTAGGACGTAACGATTATTGATCAGGGCTCCACCGCAAGCTGCAGTCTCTCCGTTTGCTGATAAATCAATTTTTATGTAGAATATCCTCGTTCAATAAATATATTTATTTAAAAAGTTCTTACGTTTACGGTATATCAAAAGCGCCATCCAAGGAAATTCATCGATATCCGTACGTTCTCCACCGATGATTCTCTGAGACAGATCTCTGCCGCAATCGGAGGGTAATAAAGGATTGTTGGACAGATCGAAGTTTGCATCCCCCGCCCCATCCACTCCGCCAGAACGATCGGGGTTTTCGTTTTGAATCGGGCAACAAACTCGGGGATCATTGCCATCAAAGCCACACTGTGATTGCTTTAAAAATTCTATAGCTTCTGACGTAAGCGGAGGGGTTTGAAGGATAGACAATAGCTGTGGACATTGCCGTAGTCCAATGCACCAGCCAACCACACCGTGCGGTGATGTGCAATCCGATTGCCCTTCGTTTTCTAAAAGAGAAAGTTGCATTTTCGGAATGTAAAAATTGATTGAATTGACTATGTGACCTTGAATCATGCAAATGTCGTAACATCGTTGTCTTCGTATGTTTTATTTCCCGCTATTAGTTTTGATCAATTACACCGGTACGCTGTCTGTAATAATCGCTAATCTTCGATTGTTAGATGTGTCATTGTCAATTTTTACACTCCAAGGCAAACGTAATCATAAAAAGAAGCGATGAAAAATGCAAAACAAGGAAAACGAAATAAATTGAAAATAAAACATAACGGGTGAATTGTTTGTAGGAAATTGTCTGTGCTTGAAAACAACATAGTATAATAAATTTTACTTACGAGCAAAAACCAAACCAAGTACCAATACATGGTAGAAGATACACAAGATAGATAATTTAATCATTTCTCTAGGGTTACCTAACACTGCAAGTGATACTGAGCGCTGTGGAAGGAGAAGCCCAAAACGTCGCGAATTTTAATATATTAATATTTAAATTTTCGGTGCCGGCTTAATGTTGCAACCGATGCGCCTGAGATCAGAATACCGACTGGCGGTAGAGCCATTGATATAGTGACCGGAGCCAGGGTCAACCGGTTCCCCTTCCAGCCTCAACTTTATGTCGAATAACTAACTATATAATCATTCTCATGACATTTCGAATAATTTTCCTTCTACGTATCTTTTTTTTTTATAGGGTAATAACCTTTATATCTTCATCCTATTTGTTAAATAAATTTTAGCGTTTGTACATTTTTTTTTCTGGAATTACCAAGAACATTTATTTTATGCAATCGTGAGAAGAAATTATGGAGAATATCATTTAACTTTTCCTTTTGAGATAAGATTCACTCTGGATATTCCAGGTAAACACGCGCGTTGATACACCGTATCATTGTCTCACGATTTCGAATAGTTTTGCCTCGCATGCATACAAACGTTTTTGCATTAGCATAGATTAGATTACAGAATTTACATAATTCTATGTTGCAATTGATCAATTATCATATGATGCTTCTATTGCTTTTATAGTTCCGGATGTAAGTATGTACAATACTTTATGTTACAGGAAAATATTCATTAGAATTTCATGCGAGCGTCGAGGCTGAACTTCGAATTCCGCGTCGGTAAAACAGTCAATGTTTCATCGAAAATTAGGCCGAACAGAAACTGATTTAAGCGCCACCTCAATTGTTTCTTTCCTTTCGCATACACCTAAATGACACGTGTATGCTACGATAGCTATATGCATAAGTACATAATTAAACAATACTGACTATGCATTCATTATTATTAATTTTCTTTCCGTAAAATTGTAGTTGCAATGTGATACACTTCAGAATCTGAAAGGTATAGTTACTGAAAAATATATAACAGAGATTAAATAGAGAAAAAAAAGCATAATAGCAGCCATTTCGCTCGTATTATTTGCTGCATAATTAATAAATGTACCATAGAAATAATGATACAGTTATTAATTAGTCATCAAATAATAACGATTGTCCAGGTCTCACCACGAGGAGGTTGCTGCGGTTTGGAGACTCGCCCTACCTCATCCCATCCACCCTCCATTTATGCAAATTTTTACTTTCATTCAATAATGAATTCCTCTCGAAAATTGTTATAAGAAAAATATTTGTTAGTCAACGTGGCGAATTTCTATCAAATGAAAAGCAGAAATGATGTGTTCTGTAGACAAAAGTCATGGCCTTTCCAATGTACAACGTCTCTGCTTGAAATATCTTCGTTAGGGTTGATTTCTTTCTACCATTGCGTATCAAACAACTTCGTTCTTTCTAAATTCCATATTTTGTGATTTTCTTTTTATTTTATTTTTAACCGACTTCGAAAAAAAGGAGGTAATTAGTCATTTGTAATTAGTCAAAAATCATACAAGTTCCTTTTTCAGGAACTATAAAATTACTATAGTTATACGTTCTATATGGTAATATTGCAATACCGAAAATACTTTTCTGAATTTAAACTATTGTTTCCCAATTAAAAAATATATAAATCTTTTTATAGTAGCTCTTAGCTTGATATCGCTTTCTAAAAGTTATCTTTAGAAAACGATATCAATTACCAGGTCACACCACGTGGAGGTGGCTACGTTAGTGACCCACCCTAAAATCATAAGAACGTGAAACCATTCAAAACATACAACATAAAATAAAAATTTAAGC
This sequence comes from Osmia lignaria lignaria, assembly GCF_051020975.1. Lineage (NCBI taxonomy): Eukaryota > Metazoa > Arthropoda > Insecta > Hymenoptera > Megachilidae > Osmia > Osmia lignaria. The sequence continues at coordinate 10,772,750 of NC_135043.1, forward strand.
AATACAATCTTGAAATAGAAAACAAAATTTTTAACATCCTAATACCAAAAACAATTGAGAAAATAATAATAATTTAACAATAAAATGCTGTAACGGAAAACATAATTATTAGGATTAGATATACAATAACGTGAAACCATTCAAAACAGAGACAACATAAAATAAAAATTTAAACAATACAATCTTGAAATAGAAAATAAAATTAACATCCTGATATCAGAAACAATTGAGAAAATAACAATCCAACAATAAAATGCTGAAATAGAAAATATAATTAACATCATAATTTCTGTAACAATTAACAAAATAACAATTCAACAATAAAATGCTGAAATAGAAAATAAAATTAACATCCTAATATCAGAAACAATTGAGAAAATAACAATTCAACAATAAAATGCTGAAATAGAAAATATAATTAACATCATAATTTCTGTAACAATTAAAAAATAATTCAACAATAAAATGCTGAAATAGAAAATATAATTAACATCATAATTTCTGTAACGATTAAAAAATAATTCAACAATAAAATGCTGAAGTAGAAAATATAATTAACATCATAATTTCGATTACAACTGAAATGAAAAATGCTGAAACAGAATATATAATTACCATTACAATCTCAGGGTAGGTTTTAAATAAATAGAACATAATTAAAATAAGAACATGAAATATAATTGATGTGCAAATCAATAAGAAAAGAATAATTTATTTCAATAAAGCAATAAACAAAAACGAAATAGGGGAAATAAAATCGCGAGTTGACCATTCAACGAGCTGGGTATTGAACTCGTAAAATGTCGAGTTCAATATGTCCTGGACGGTATTATTCATACCGTTCAAGGAAAAACACAAAAAATGAAAAAACAAATTAGCGAGCATAGTGACAGAATGACTGTCCATCCGAAGATGGAGAGCCATTAGTAGTTCCCCTCTTCTGGGCAAATTTTGCCGGGGCTCTTCAGCATATAGCCTCTTCTTTCTTCGGCAATAGCCTCACAAAAATCACTCGCGAAAATTTTACGTTTGCTCAGACATTTGTAAAAACGTAACAGGTAAACGAGCAACGATCCCTTGAATCGCTACTCGCATACCTGCACAATTTTTGCAAATGTCCAAGCACAAAACACTTTTTAATTTCACTTCACTTCACTTCACTTCACTGCACTTTCACTTTAATACTTCATTTTTGTAATCGGGTCTAGTACCACGACTACGACTTACAAACTAATAAGGCTTGGCCTTGAAAAAATCAAGAGAGAATGCTAAATTAATTAAATTGCATTTTCATCTTTTCTCTTGATTTTTGGTTTCCCAACCCCAGATACAAGCTTCTCACGTATTAGAGGAGAATACGAAGAGAAACATGAAAGCTTGCTCTGGCCCTGCCTACTTATAAACTAAACTCAATCACACCAGAAGTAAACTACCTGCCTGCCTATCGCTATATTTAAAAAAGGGCAAAAATCATTCTCACAAAAATTCACTCCACGGTTCTCATACAACCACCCGGGTGCAAAAATGCCTACACCTAGAGAGAACGTCCCGGGACGCCTCCGACACCCGAGTTCAATTCAACTTTCACACTCTAATAAAATCACATACCTTTTTGCTGAAATCGACTGACAAATAATAGTGAACATTATGCTAAAGTAATACATTTCATTTTCGTATTCTATTCAATTATCTAATGTAAAAATTTTTCAATTTATTCATGATAAGTATTTTGTAATATTATAGTAAGTTAAGATTGTTAATAAACGATACAAATCCCACATCCTAACCACACACACACATGTGGAACTTCTATCGTGGTTCACTATTGGTTCACTACTTTTGTCAGTCGCCAAAATGTATTACACTTAAAACTAAACCTTGTCCACCGCCCTCCACCCACGCGAGTACATCTAAGTACCCGAATGAGCTTTGGGCATAAAAATAAACAAGGCCAAAGGTATTTTCACCTACCAGTTTTCTTCATGTGTGCTGAAATGCCTAAGCTAAAACGTATGATTAGCAAAAACTAAAGATGATATTCTCACTTTATTAAAAGTAAGAATATCGGCGAAATTTCACGGCTCTGATTTAGTATATGGGCTGGCCCCCCCCCCCCAGGAGGTTTTATTTTTAATAAAAGTGACTCGACTTTGCAAATATAAAGCTTGAAGAGCAAATACAGAAAAGCAAAATTGAGCAACTATGACATAAAACATGGTGCACTGCTAATATAAGCTGGCAACGGAGGTTCTTAGGCCCCCTGGACTTGCGCCCGACGCTACATACCACCCACCCCGCCTGGACGTCGTAACGCCAGGACAGGATGCACCCCTTCGCTAAGAGCGCTACCCGCCCGTCCAACACGTTGCATCCAACGGTGTCAGATTGACGGACGCCCATAGTATAGACAAAAGGACTACAGTTTAGAATATGGTAACATATTTTCATATGTTCCGTATTCTAAAGCTGCGCCTGCAAAGGCCTAGTAATGCATGGGTTTACCTCCCATGAGATGGTGTTTCACGGTCTTATGCCGCGGAATCCTTGTAACTAATTTGATTAAATAAATAAAATATTGGATTGAGTTTAAAAACCAAAAGGATTCCCACCAAATACTAGTCAGTGCATTGTCATATTTACTCTCGCGTTGGAAATTTTTCGCAACACTAATTAAAATAGAAAATCCTGATCTAAAAACATGACTAGTACATAAATATCTAACGGGCTAATATTTCACTATACTGGGGTATGCGGGTGGATAAATGATTATGTGATAGAGTTCGTGAGGCTGAAGTGCGAATGATGAGTGTTTAGGGTCGAGAACCGTGAACGTGACAGAATGAATTTCAACTTTATACAATGCTTGAAGAGCAAATACCAACCCCCCTGGGGGCCAGCCCATATACTAAACTGATGCCAATTTCACGAGTAAAATCGGAAAAACGTTTCAATTTCAAGAGCGATTTCGTTATCAAAGTAAGTAGTTATAATAATTAATAGTAATCATGCTTATTACTTTGATATTGAAATCCGCTCATCGCGAAATAAATTCTTGTACATATAAAAAAGAAAGTGTATTGTGAAGTCGGAGGGTCATCCGACTTCTCTACATTTTTAAACTTGAAATCTACATATGTAAATATGTACAAGAAAACCCTATCCTGAGCTAAGGCATAAAATACATAAAAAATCAATTTGCACGATTATCATTGTATAAAATAATACAGTGATATTCGTGGGTCACTATGCTCGCTCAAAAAATAAAAATTACAACCAATTCCCGTGTCGCTACGGACCATTCGTCCTACGACATGATGGGAACCGGAGGAACTTTAAAGCATGCGACTCACCGATCGTTGACTTGCACCACTGCACTCGCCACGCATCTTAGATTGATTCATAGCTCGACTGTTGGCTCGTCAAAGAAACTGTACCCCCACTGGCCAAAGCACTCATCTGGAAGCATAAAAATCACGATTCTTGAACGATATATGTTTTCTCTCAATTTGTTGTAGTTAATATGCTAATACATACTATAATTTAAAAATATGCATGCAAAACTATATAGGAATAACTACATCATAAAATACGGTAAAACACATGCAAATAAATACATCCCAAAACACATGAAAATCAAAACCATAGAACACCATAAAATATTTGGGAAATTGTAGTAAAACACATATGGTACCACTCCATAAAGCCTACTAATAAATTCGTATATATATACTAAAACACATAGGGTACTACTCCATAAAACCTACTAATAAATCCGTATAAATATGCCAACACACATAGGGTACTACTCCATAAAACCCACTAATGAATCCGTATAAATATGCCAAAACACATTGGGTACCACTCCATAAAACCCACTAATAAATCCGTAAAAATATGCCAAAGCACATAGGGTACCACACCATAAAACACAATAAAGCACATGCAGGTACATGGGGTTCCACACCATAAAACGAACTAATATATCCGTATAAATATTCCAAAACACATGGGAAACACTATAGGAAACACTATAGGCAAACACAGTAACACTTGTGGTAATACACTGATAATTCCATGCACGAATATCCATGGTATCAACCCGTACCGGTATATGTTTGACAGATCCATCCGTATCCTTTGGCGGTCGCGATAAGACTGATTAGATTTGACCTCTGTACGGGTCGCGCATGTACCGGCGCGCAGCGCGCGCAATCAAGTGTGACGTTCCGCTTCACCGGTTCCGCGGCCGGTTACATTTAACTACTTCTATCTGATATTTGTTAATATTTGTTTAATTATTATTTTATATTTTACAATTGTTTATTAATCAAATTATTGTTATATCTATTTAAATTGTTTATTTCTTTACATTTCCGCGTGGGTATATTGCAAAATTTTGTTTAATTATTCTATTAAAAATTATTTAATTATTATTTTTAATTTTACAATTGTTTATTAATCAAACGAACGAATTGCGCCCTACAGAATCAACGAGAAACTAAATTTCTGGTCTGTTTTACCTTGTTGACGTCTTTCGCGTGTGAACAATCAACGAAATCGTAGTTCTCAAAATACTTCTTCCTGGAGACTTGTACATCATCCCTTGGGTGCTCGTTTTATTCTATCCGACCCAAAGAATATTAATCTGGTGCTTATTTGGACAAACTATTGGCAGAAATGTTGATATTACGAATAAATTAATGCAGGTGAGTCCGATCCGCCATTTTCTTGACCGTCGACAGACAGCCATTTCAATATTTTATAACTTTTTGACGATTTGGATAATATAAGGATCAGAATAATATTCTTTAGAGCCTCCTGAACACGTCCCTCACATTTTTTTGCATTTTATTTAGAAATGAGGACGTAATTTGAGAACTCGCGTCTAGGGATTTTTCTAGGGACTGTCGGTAAAGTTTTCGACGCTTGCATCACCTTAAACAAAGTAATATAATTTTGACAATTTTTGTTTTTCTTACGCACGGACTTGTAAATTTGATGTCAATAAAAACATAAATTTGTAAAAATAAAATTGGAAATGGCTGCTGTGGGTACGTCATCGTTATGTAGTACGCTACTTGATCTAGAAAACAAGACTTGTACGAATGTAAGATTTACTTTTAAATACTTTATCATTTGCATCGCTTAAAAATTTGCATCTTCGATTATTTTCAGCACGTTTCACACAAAAAATGTAAATCTTGCTATTACATTTGCCTAGGAGTCTTAGCGCATACAATACATAAGCAAATTCAAAATAAAGGTACTCAGAATAATGATTTACATTTGGTTGGTTCTAAATACCTAAAAGATCTGTATGAATGGGTATGTCAGTGCAAGCACAACCAGACAACTACAAATGAATTTTTGATGCCATTTATTGCATCAATTGCTTTATTTGCAGTGGGTATTAAGCTCACTAATGAGTTAGTTGCCTGGAAATTATTTTAATTTATTACATACAGGTTTTAAAAGACACTAACAAATTTATTGTAAACCTATTTGTCTGAAATACTGTAAACTTCATTCTTAATGTATAACATAATAAAATAATATGTTCATCTAAATAAGAAACACTATTACATAGCCATGCCTCAACAGTTAAAACTTTTATTGTAACAGAGAACATATATGGATTGTTTAAGGCATCCATTGGTACATTTTAATTTAATTTAAAATCGATGTATCATTAATTCTCAGACTTTGCTTCTGAGTTCTCATTAGTTTTAGCAGGTTTTCCATTTTCATCACTGGAATGTCCACTATCATTTGATGCTGGTTCAGTCTCTTTATTTACTTCATTGGACTTACTTTCATCTTCTTCGCTATCATCTGAACTATTTAGTTCATCTGAATCTATGTCAGGGTCTAATAATATTTTCTTTTTATTGGGTTTAAAATCTTCATCAAGCTTTCTTTTCACTCCAGTAGTGGCAGCTTTAAATCCTTCCTCAACTGCATCTCCAACTCTCTCAGTTAAAACTGATCTTTCGCGTTCGTAAGTTTGATCTTTAAATTCGTGTCTAGGCTCGGCGCAAAGTCTTTCTAGTTTCTTCTTTTTCCGTTCCTCCGCTTCTTTTTCCCGATTTCCTTGTTTTTCGATCCAAGCTTTTAATCGTTTTTCTTCGTTAATATCACGAAGTCTACGACCGCTTAAATCTCTGCAAGCTTCACGGTTTGTTGTTTTCTCAATCTGGGCACCAATTGCACGTAACATCGAACCGAAACCTCCTTTTCCACCAAATAATCGTGGAACAATAGATATGTAGCCATTGTAGCAAGTGATGTTTTCATCCACAAGTTTTCCATTATGTACAAAGTAAAAATTATCCTGTAGAAATTTAAATAAATAGTTTTTTAAATAATTCTTGTCTATTGAGCAAAAGATTTTAACGTTAGATTCACTACTTACTCTCAATCCTTCGAATCGATCACGTAACTCACGAATTTTAAATGGAGTTTCGGTAGTAAAGATTTGTCTTACGCCAGAAGCAGTACTTACTTGAACGCTTATCATTTTTATTTTGTAATTTTAATTATTCTTTTACTAGTGCCACTGAACAAATCGCTACAGATTCAACAACATTGAACATGTTTTTGTTTTCGAGGTAGAAGGGAGCACTCCCACTTTTCGATTACAGCGCCAGCTATACAAAAGCGGCGCAAACTAGATAGCACCAGGATTGGCGATCTTTTTAAAATACAAGTTTGTCAATTATTTTAATAATTTCTTGGTCTTATTGTAATTTTAATTGATTAATAAGAAAGAAAACAGAATCAAAACAAAATTTAAGAAAATATCTTTCAATTATTATTTCAGGTTAAATAATGTGTATTCTTGAAGCTTTGTACAATGCATAGGAACATTATTATTACATAATTTTCCCTGTTAGAAAGTTCTTATTACTAAAAAATAAGTTACATATACTATTTTAATCTCCTTGAGAAATGGGTGATCCACGGTCACGTTTAGAACCTTTACCTTTGCCTTTCGTTTTTGTTTCCCGTTTTCTACTTATCGAAGATGTCGACGTTGTGGACGTAGAATCTGCTGGGCTCGAATGACTGGATCCTTCGCGATCCCAACGTGCCAAAGCTTCCCTTAAGTTCTGTCCATCTCCCTCTTCATAGGTATCTACATCCACATGAAGATTATCTTGGCCACTCTGTGTAGTATTTCCAGATTCTAAATTTGCTCTCATTTCTTTTCTTTGATCTTCTGTATGTTGCGGACAGCGCATAGATCTTGTACATAATTTTTTGGTATGTTCAGATATTACACCACAAATCTGAGTTAACAAAATCCTTTTATCTTCTAAAGACATGTTTTCATAATTTGATGGAGAATTTTCATTGCTACTGTGAATATGCTCGTTAATACTTTCTCCATTTCTTTGATTATTCTTTTGCTGTTTTGTCCTTTTTATACCATTACGATCTTTTCGACGTTTACGTTTATCATTATTTAAACTCCAATCGACATCGTCGTCGTCGTCGCTTATACCACCGCTAAAATTACTTAAATCCTTTGAATTATTTGCTATACGCCTTGATGCAATCCTTGAACTGTTTCTACCCATACCCATGCATTTTTCTAAATGAGTAGCAAAGCGACAAGCTGCCACTCCTCTGTCACAATTTGGACAGTTACATTCCTGAGATTTTTTCACAGGATGCTGACCAAAAACATCCAATCCCGGGGAATCTTTAAAAGATTTTACATTTAGGTAAGTTCAGTTAATAAAACACCAGTGTATTTTATAACTCTCATAAATAAACATAACCTAAGCAATGAAATAGACTTTATTAGCGTTCCTGAAATCATTAAATTATCCTACCTACGATAGCATACGATTCGTCATCAGGTATACCCTCCTCAACATCTGAGCTACCAGTTTTTGTAGTACGATGCACGTCGAAAACAAACCCCATTAAAACCTCATCCAAAAGATCTTCATAGATCTCTTTCGTCGCTGATTCCACATTTTCACTTTTGTTCATAAATTCCAGAAACCGTCTGTTTAATTCTTGAATTCTTTCCTCGGTCACGGACATTTTTAATCGTTCAATTAATCGAACGATGAAATTCGCTTTCTGTTTACTATCCCAGAATGACAGCTCCGCGTTCTAACATGTGAGCTTTTCGTGAGTTCGGTTAAGGCATGTTCATACGATTCAAATGTTTTATATGAGACGTAGAAACTGATTTGCTATTAATACACAGGATCATTTAATAAGCAGGTTACTTTTTAACGTACGAACATTTTCTCATGATTATTGCTGCAAAGTAGCATACTCGTACCGTAACTTACATGTTATATCTGTCTACGATGACAGCCGGAAACCTAAAGAACTACCATGCGTATTTTTCATCCTACGTTATCGACGAATGGTTCAATCAAAATCTCATTTCCGTCAGCTGTTTCGCTGCGCACTCTACAATTCAAAACGGTGATCTTAGGAACCGCGTTGGGTCCAAATGGTCGACGGATCGCAGGGGTTGATAAGTAAAAAATGACTGCAGAGGAAAATATTCAAAAATAACTTTCGATATCGCCGTCTGAAGACTACCTCCTACTAAATGTTTAAAGAACAGTATCGATTACTAGGTCACAGCACGTGGAGATTGCTCCGACAGTGAACCACCTTAAACACCAAATACCAACCACCCTCCATTACAATTAATCTCGTTTATCAAGTTGTTGCCAACGAGATAAACGAGTTTTAACTCTACTTTCGTTAGCTTGTAGGTTCGTGAAACGAGAGATAGATATATATCCATAAAGAATTTGCATTAGAGTTACAAAGTAACTACTTAGATCCAACATATATGGCTTGATAGCATTTTTATAACTGAGAATTAGGATTTGGTCCAACTGCAGAACTAAGTGCAAAATACTGGAAAATTGCCAATGTAATATCTGATGTAATAAAAATACAATCGTGATTCTCTATTGTTAAATAAACAAAACGTGGCCTTTCTTTGAATTCAGAATTTAATAAAAATTATTTTAAGCATCGTACGTTTTTCACGTTAATGGAATGTCACCGAGAATAACAGCTTGACGTTTTTCGAAAGTCTGAAACTCGTGTAGGGATATCCTGAATAACGAATGTAAAAATAAAAACCAATGACGGTGACAATTTTCTTTGAAATTCTTGCTCCATCATTCGCTCCCTACCTTGACACAATTTTCTTTCTTTTTTATTCAACTAAAGAATACGTTGCGTTAAAACGAGGGTTGGGATATGTGAAATATAAGTAACGTAGAGGGTGTACCCACAAATTCGGTATACTTGTCGCACCCTGTACATTCCAAGCTAAAGTTTATCCATTCAGCCATGAGCGTTGCTTTCGATACAAAAATACCAACGGTTTCATCTTGAAAGCGTAGAAAAGAAAAGAAAAGAAAAGAAAAGAAAAGAAAGAAAAACAAGGCGTCGAAGATCGCGATCGTGGGAGGGTGAAGAAAGAGGGTGGCGAACGATTGCAACCTTAACACGATTCTATTTCTTTCGATGCATCAGGCCGTGTGCTGAAAATGACGCAATCGAACCGGTGACCGCGAGACTGTTCTCTCGTCGAAGACGCTGACACACGTAAAATCAGTTCCGTCCTGTGTACGCCCGTTGAAAAGAAGAAGAGGAAAGGCTAGGTGGGGTGAAACGATCGTGGTGGAAGTCGAAGAAGAGGATCTCCGAACGGAGCAGAACCGTACGAACGTTCATCGCGACCGCACCACCGGATCTCCTCCATCTTGGTGCACAAAGTTATATCGTTAATTTACGTGAGATCAATCGATCGGTCAAAGTTCGACGCAAGGCTACGTAACAAAATCGACGACGAACGAATTTTCTTCGATCTAGAAGAAAAATAAGAAGAACGAAACAGAGGAAAGATGGTTTACGAGAGTGACTTCTACACGACCAGACGGCCCTATTCAAGGCCTCTCGTCTCGTCCTACAGCGTCACGGTCAGTAGACACAAGATTGACAAAAGAGCGGGATGAAGTATGTCTTAATAATGTTTTGCTGAATGAGTACTAACGTCGAATGAGAGCCCCGTGTGACACGGAAATACTTTAACCGAAATTACCCTCGTTACAATCTTTGTTCGATCTAGAGTCAACGTTTCGTTGCTTCGAACGATCGATTAGAAAGAATTTCGATAAATAGACCGGTGTTCGCGATACTGTCACGGTTGGCGAACGCTATTACACTTTGAAAGTACTTACGTTCTAACGTCGAAACATTGACTCTTTAACGATCGATAGAACGACACTCCTTGATCACCCGCGAGATCGATCAACGACAGCCACGATATTGACCGACGCGACACAACAACAGATCCGATCGAAACGAATCGTTGTCACTGTCGGCGTTTCGAAGTCTCTACTTCCACACTGTGATTCCGACCACTACGTTACTTGGTTGCTGTTCACTATCGTCAATGTTCTTATCGTTTAATTAGTCTTCTCCGATCTCGGTGTCTCCCGGTGTATCAAAGAAATTTACACGATAGCCAACAATTCACAGCTCTATGTTTGTTCTGTTGTTTTTTCTTACTTCTTGTTCGTTTAACGTGCACAATTAACGGCAAATGTACAATTGCACGGTAACAACCTCCAGTTTACGGAATTAACGTGTACCTGGCACCAAAGTAAGCACTTCTCACCAGTTACCTACCCGTCGAATCAAACGGACGGTACACGCGTTCAATGATTTGTTTTCCAAAGTACACCCCTCACTGTGTTCCTCTGAATTTCTTTTCTATGTATACGCCCTGAAGCAACCAGGGTTTTATCGTAACCTTTTGCGGTCCAAAAATTCAATTTACCAATGGATCGAATGTATTTTCAATGGATACATCAAATATTACATCGAATACTTAATAAATGTGAAATGATATAAACTTGGAAGAAACGTTCAAAGTTTCCGGATATACAATTTTATATCAAGTTAAATGGGTACATTGTAGGTAGAAAATATATTTTCGAAACATAGATGTTTGTTTCTACGTTCGAATGGAGAATCGAAGAATGAAAAGTGCGTAAAGAGCGGTTCAAGAGCCAAAGCAGTTGGATGAAAACCTATTCATAGCGTTGCAGCCATTTTCCGGGACCCCGTTGCGTTAAACTTAGATGCCGTTCGACCCAGCAAATCTTGGATCCGTAAAGAAGAAAATGTAGTATTTGGCCGACAAGTCTATACGCGGCGGAAGCGAATTTCAACAGAGAACAGGTCGAAATGTAGGTGAATGAATTACGTAAATAAATTCATTCGAGCAATGAACCGAATAACGCGCCTATTAAAAGCCAAAAACGGCACCAACTTCGAACGGATTGGACGAGGAAGAAAGCGAAGAATAACATGCTTTGCTAACTTTTCAAAGATAATTGGGAAGAAGAATAGACGTTGATAGGGCAACGTTTATTAATCGGTTGATTAACAAGGAATGTGTAATCAGAAGCTTCGCAATTTCAACGAGTCAAAGAGCTGTTCCATTGTTGATCGTCGATCAATGGTGCCGCTTAAAAGGTGACCTAAATAGTTAACCTCTCGGTGATTCTAGCCATGCCCGACAGAGATCTTCGTCGAGGTCTCGAGCATCTCGAACGTTTCCAATGACCACGAAATGCTTGACGAATCGTCAGACGAGGAAACGTTTTCTCGCTGTTTTCAAGCGTTACGAAGACATTTTCTCGTCTTCCTTAGTTTTGGTAGAGGGGATCTCTGAGCATCGGGTGTTGCGTTACTCTGCCCTAATTTAGACTCACCAACTTACCAGCGACGTTCACTCCCACCACGAGAGCTGAAATTCGTCACGGAAATTCATACACGCGATTTCTGCTCCTCGTATATTTACCTTACCAAACTTTCTATACCGTGGGAATATCCTCTGCACCCGTTCGTTTACGATTACGCTGCCAATTATGAGCGTTCTTGAAAATGAACTTTAAGGTGGAGGCGAACCGACGTAGCGCGAAGACTTGCGCAAAGGATTTGGCAGCTGTTGATATTCGGAAATCATCCATTCGATATACATTTATAGGGTTGGCCAGAAAAATCTCACGAAATCAACGATTCGGAATGTGCGGGGGCGGATACGAGGACGTGGTTGTTGCTTGCGTTCTTCCTGTAACATACCATTCGCATTGCCTCGCTCTATTTTTACACGAGAATAAGAAGCACCCTCAAGAGGAGAAAGAAGATCGTCGAGAACTCCCTTACCATCAACTGGAAAAAAAAGTGCACACCCCAGGGATCAGTTCGAAATATTTGATATCTCCTTACTCCGGTCCCCTCACGCTTTCCTTCTTAAAAAAGATTCAACTTCTTAGTCATTCATTTATTTCCGGTACACAGCGGCGTACCATTTCAATGAGAAACGCTAGATCTATTTACTATACGATAAGAAGCAAAATATTTATAACGTAACGTTAGCGGTAACGCGGAAGAACGGTGTGGAAGTGAGGACATCGAAAGGAAGTTGAGAAAGAAGCCGTTACGAGAGAAGAAGCGATCGAGGGTTGGAGGGAGACGTTAAAAAAAGAAAAGAACTTGATGAAATTTACAGAAGCAGGACTACTTCCCTTGGGAGAAGGTACCGTTCGTACCACGACCGTCTTTGGTGCCGGAACCGTTCACCGTTTGGGGTCGCAAGAAGCAAGATCCAAAGAAGGAATTTTATCAATACGCCACGATAAAGGACAAAGAGGGTGTTGTGCGCGGAAAAAATCCCTCTAAGGAAGAGCACAGGCGACAATTGGTAGACGGTGGTGCCGTGTCAAAGGTCAGCTTAGACGCAGCCACCGAATTGGCGACCAAGGGTCACGTATTCGAGAAAGGGGTGCTCTCCAGGCCGGCGGTCACCAAAAGACACGTCGTCACCCCACCGAGTGGTCGTACCAAAATATTAATGGCCCTCCAAACGCCGTCTTGGTACCGATTCTAAGGAATTTTCCTTGCAAACGAACGAAAAGTAATCCAACAACGATTTACAATTTAACGAACAGATATTTTGATACCTTGTGCTTCGTAGAACTGAAAATGATCATTTTTCGTTAGGCAGACGATAGGGGATAGACGTTGTTTCGCATCGCTTTTTTTTTTTTTTCACATTTCTACGATATCCGATCGATCGATCGATATGAATTTTGTTTGGAGGGAGGTCGTTGTGGTTAAAAATAGAACTTTATAATCGGTTACGCTTACAATAGCTCGACGGTACGCTTTTAGCTGTTAGGTTTACTTTGTTTACGTATCGTTTTTAGCGCAGTAATTCTTTGTTTCTCCATGCAACTATAAATAGTTGTCCTACACACGTTGGTTTATTTTTAATTACCTTTGTACGCGAGACGGGCAAATAAAGTGGTTCGATTTTGAAAAGCCTGTTTACTGGATCCGTTCCCAAGACGGATGCGTCCTACGGTATCCGTGCTATAATAAACGCGGGTAAGCGTGTATTGTCTCTATAAAAAGAAAATAAAATCATTTGGATACCGTGAAATTTAATACCGAGTCTAGCAGCCATTTATCATCTTTTACTTTAACTCTTTATGTATGTATTACCATACAACGTTAGAGTCTTAAGACTCTTTCCTTTCTTTTTTCCCCCATTTTAATATCTTGGATATAGATAATTGAGAAAGAAACGAGACACCGAGATGCACTCGCGCATACGGCCGGAGAAAATAAGAACATAAAAACGAACATATACACAGTATCGGTAACGTTATCCACGTGTTTCTTGGCAAGGGTGAGTTAGTTCAGTTGCTCAACGTATCGCTTCGAGTTGTCCTGAATATCTCGGCAAGGAGACATTATTAATGCATACGTGTACCGCTCTACGTTTATAATTGGCCCGCACGTTGTGTGTCTACAGATAGATCGACTTATTATTACATATCGCGAGCCACCTTATTGACCCTATTATGTACATTCTGTTCCCTTTTAACACAGTACCTTAACGTTGCCGTTATTCCGTGACACACGATGTCCTCTTTTCCGATACGTGTTGTTCCGTAGCGAAACGGAGAACAGAGCGAAACCGGAAGGTAAATTTAACGGGATAAATGAAAAGCGAAACTAGCGAGGTGAGAATTTCGAAGGGAACCGATCGAGGATGGAAATGATTATCTAAGATTAATCGACGCGACGAGTTCTGTTCTCCGGAAATGCCTGTTCTCCATGTTGTTGACCTTGTGTAACCCGACTATCTATAGACGCCTCGGCATTACGTGGTCCGTGACTATCCGGAAGTCGGGATGAGGACTGCTCAAGAGCAGTACAGCTATGCCTACACCAACACCAGCGGTTCGAGTTCTTCTTCATCGTCTGCGGATCCGTATACCCGTCGTCCGCAGAGGACTAGTTACAGCCAGGAGAGCGTCGTCAAGAGGGAGAGCGGACCTTACGGATCTTACTCGACCGAGAGATCGTCCAGGACATCGAGCGGCGGAGGTCCTGGAAGCTATCACTCCTCCTACGAGTCTCACGCTTCCGGTCGTTTACCTGGCGGCACCACTTACCGTCATTTCTCCTACCGCGTCTAAATTCCTCACCCCCGATGCTTTCGTTTCACCCATTATTGCAATCGATTTTTCTAAGCTTCGCGTAAACAGCGATTTCGGTGAAACGATAAAATATTGCCCCTCCCGTCCTTCGACGATACGATTCCTCCTATCTTCGATCGACGATTCGACAGTCCGTGTATTTCTTTGTTTAACGAGTGTAATGTTTTATAGTTGCATTTAGACGTTTACAAAACTGGCCTGATTAACCGTTAGGTATCGTCGAAGATGATTAAAACACACTTCACACCACGAACAATGTACACGCAACATTTTTCTCACCTCAAAATACAATTGTAAACAATCTCTACACTTTTCTAATTTTCTTCGATGCATCCGATGTAAAAAAAAAAAGAAAATTCCTTTGTAATTTTACTCTGTCCATTTATGGATTATGCGTGTGGGAGTGTTTTTTTTTTTTCTGCTTAAATGTAGTGGAAACAATTGTTTCGTTTCTTTCAGCGTGTTGGCGTGAATATAAAAAAGGAAACGAATCGTGAATATCTTTGAAATATATGTAAAATCGAAACGATTTTGATCAGAAATAAAACGTATATGTATTGGAACGTAACGCGACCTCTCGTTTCTTTCTTTGCTCGTTAATTAATCTTGTACCGTGTCAACGCACGATTAACGTGTACCAAACTAATCGTGACTAACACCGAAACTCATCTCGA
This sequence comes from Osmia lignaria lignaria, assembly GCF_051020975.1. Classification (NCBI taxonomy): domain Eukaryota; kingdom Metazoa; phylum Arthropoda; class Insecta; order Hymenoptera; family Megachilidae; genus Osmia; species Osmia lignaria. The sequence continues at coordinate 10,788,000 of NC_135043.1, forward strand.
TAGACACACAACGCGACAAAAATTGGCCAAATTGCTTGTTTTATGCGGAAATCGGAATAAAATCAATTCGTTGTCTCTTATCGAAGGTACACCGTAGATTTATTCGTCAGCCTTTACCGGAAGTACCGAACCGACTCGATCGACGATCGACACGCGTACAAAAAAAGAAACATATTTCGAATGAATAAATAAAGATGAAAGCATGATTATTTCACAACGAAGGCGCACACATTTGGTTCATAGTTTTTCCCTGTTTCCGTTACCCATTTACCGGAAGTACGGGATCGATTCGATCGACGATCGACGTTTAATGACGGACATGTGTGTAAAAGAACAAAGCGAGTAAATAACTGAAGAGGAAAATGAGAGCAAAAAAAAAAAAAAAAAAAAATGAAAAAACAGAATGTCGAAAACGACACTGTACTGTGAACATTACTAACCGGGTGTTGTTCTTCTTTCTATTTATTCTGCCTCTCACGTGACTCCTCGTCCCCCGCTGCCGCCGGATTACGCCCAATATCGTCGAAAATCGATTAAACGAAACGTACAAAACACTCGTCTCTGTAAATACAACGAAAATGGGATCGCAGTATCGACCGATCACTTTACCCCTATCTACGATCCTTCAGGTAAGTATCACGGTGCTTGCGCTAGTGAAACAAGAGTAGCAGCTCGCTTTCAAAACGCTAAAACGCTTCGAACAGCAACAAGTGCGATATTCGTCTTCTTGCTTCGCGCAATATCTATTCTCTAACGACGCTTTTTCGGCTTACGCTAAAACACCGCTCATCCTCGTTATCATTCGCTATCAACGATTCCACGCATCTCATCTTCTACCGTAAAAATCATCGCCGATCGTTCGAGCTATTGGAATCGATAAAAGAGAGAACGATTGCATGCCGCTGCAAATTGCACGCTTGTCTGATGCTAATTGGCACCGACGCGAGGCTGGGAATGTAACGACTTAGTCGACGAATTAGTAAAGCAGAGTTCGTACCCTTCAGTTGAGGAACGTTCCTCATATACCGTACGTGGCTCACAAAAGGCTCGTCACTGTAATCCACACGCCGTACCATACCGTTTACCATGGCGGCAGCGTGATACCGATAACAGTTCACTCGCGAGTACGTCCGAGCGTCCTCGCCGCTGAGATCAACAGGATAAGGAATCTGATCAGGCCTTACACCGGGTCCTACACCGAAAGATATCTACAATCGAGGGATCGCATCGTAAGTGAATGCGCGAAAACATAATCTCGGCCATAAGCATGACAGTCATCATCCATCTGTTGTCATCGTCATCTTCGATCGTCGCATCTCCTCTTCAACATCTTCAACGTCATCGATTCGTACAGCGGAAACCGCGTCGTCTTTTTTATCAATTCTTTACGATTCAAGCAAGTCTCGCACCGCAATTGACGACAAAAGTTCGAAACCTCGCGTTCACGAGAACCATGTTCGAAGCATGTTTAATTTAATATCTATCTATCGAGACAGTCGACGCATCGACGCGAAACTTTACAGCTATCTACGTGGTGTAGTTATCGTATCGAACACTAATTCCTCTCGCAAGAGAAGTAAACACTGTTTAAACGTCTACTTTACGTGTATCTATTCGCAGTATTTCGACGACGAGGCAAGGGAGATACGCGCAAAGGTGGACTCCCTTCTACGAAGAGTACACGTCTTTGTACCACGAGCTGTGGCAAGGTACTTAACGATTAACCCAGCCCTGCCACAGTTGAATAATCAAACTGAAAAAAAAAAAAACAACCAAAAATCGTTGAATTTTTAGCGACTTCGTGGAGGAGATAGTGCCGGAACGTATGCGTAGCGGGGATTACATTCGTCGATTGATATCCGGCAAGCACAACTTGAAGAAAGACATGGAGCCAATCTCCTGGTACGAGGTACCAGAACGAAGTAACTTTAGTAACCTGTCCTGCGTCAAGTACATCGGTGGCAAGCCACAGTCCATCAGGAGGCCTTATTTCAAAGTCGCCGATCTACGTCCATCCGACATCAAGAACGACGTCAATTTCCTCAGCTACTATAGCAAGAACCGCGAGGCGGCCGCTAACGCCTGTGAGTAGTTTGCTTACACGGACGACGGACGACGACGACAACAAACGACGACGACGACGACGACGACGATAAGCACGAAAAACTGAGTTCTCGAACGAGTCTTTTCGAAAGACAATACGAAATAAATTCAATTGACAGTCAACCTGTTAGAAACGACTTTGAACACGAAACACGAAGTAGTGGTAAATCATAGGAGGGTGTAATAACGAATAATCGTTTAATTAAAGTATTATTCGTTGTTATCCTTCCTCGTGCTTTACCAATTGAATAGAATTTTGATTAGAATTTTAGAAAGAATAAAAACGGCCATAGGACGCCGCGTTGTGTGTAACCCTTTTTTTGGTTCTGGTTTTTTCTCTTACCCGCTCGTTTCTCTACTTTTACACTTTTTTTGGATTGATTGCCGTTGGATTCGCACTGCCTGACGAATTTTTGTTCCGCTGTGCTGGCGATCACTTTGTGTTTCTCTACATTTTGGTGTCGTTTTTTTTTTTTCGTTCGTTAAGTAGTCTCTTTTTTTTGTTTTGTACCTAGTATTTTGTTCAGTAGCTGCACATCACTGTTACGTATTGTGTCTAATTCAAGTATTATGTAGCGACGAAGGTGTGAGACAGAACGTTGTTCTTTTTTTCTTACCCTTTTCTTCTATTTCGTTTATTTTTTCATTTCCTTTAAATCACGCGTATCACGCGATGGTGATGATACAACGTTGAAAAAAAAAAAAAAAAAGAAAAAAAGAGAATGAAAATGAGAGGAAGATTTTACACGAAGGCAGACTTCGAGTGTCAGGCAGAACCAGACGACTGGGACACGTAAACCGTGGATAAAAATTGCAGAAGAACCAGTTCGGATTTTTTGAACGTTTCAGGCAAAGGGTGGAGAGATCGCGTTCCCGAGCTGTACGAAGATCCGACAAAAGGCAAAAAGAAGAACGAAGAAGAGAATGAGAACGAGGGAACCGCCGAAGAGTGATCGACCGTTCGCGTTAAATATCGTTTTGTTCGAGATCATATCGATAATGCAACGTCTACTTTCGAAAACACGCGTACACCTGCGAGCAAACAATTTACACGTTCGATAGGAAATCTGTCGAGCTTACTTGTCAGGGGTTAACTCTATGATATCCCTGAGCAAACGTAATTTCCTTGAAAGCTAGTCGTCGATATCGATTTCCTTACGGATAGGTGACTGTAATATTCCTACCGCTCTCGTTCGACTTCAAATTGAAAAAGAAAAAAAAAAAAAAATTCTCAATCAGGTATCGATATACAAATGTCATTGCGATCAGTATCGTAAAAATTTGTCCGAATTTATCAAAAAATAAAAAAAAAAAATCGTAAATGTCAGTTGTTTTCCTTACACGAAAATTGGAAAATGTAGAAGAGCTCTCTGGCTAACGAGCGTTTTTCTCGAGGTAAGCTTATATCTTTGGTGCGTAATGTTCTTCTAATCATTCGAACCGATTGAAAGACAAGACAACAACAACGACGATACACGAGAAAAAGATCGATAAATTTCGTTGTCAAAATAATGATTCTAATGAAAAAGAATAACACGTCCATCTACATCGAGGAAGCAAAAGTGATGGAAACACAGTTGCTAAGTATTACCGTGTGTGTTTCTAATCGATCATCCCCCTGAACAATTTGTGACTCTGTGATCGGAGACGATCGATCGTATCATTGAAACAAGACGTGAACGAACGATCTGGTTCATCGTCGAAAAATCATCGTATCCCTAAAAATCGTGTTACGAAATATACCCGAGTGTAAATGTCTCATCGACTCCAGAAATAATTTCATCGTCGAACCTATCGAGTTCGAAGTTTCCTAATACGCTAATTCATTCGTCGCACACCATCGTATTTTGTTCTTAAATATTAATCGACTAGATCTTTTCTTTACCAGGCTTTTTCTTGAAATTAACAATTCGTATATTCCCTTCAGCTAACTTTGTATAATTACAGCTTCATTTGGTGTGTACGTTGGTGTTTTATTTCAGACGTAGAGACATTATAGCGTCAAAGAGAATCCTTTGTTGTTAATCGAACGTTTATGTTTCATGTTCCATTTCGTAGCGTCAGACGAACCGATGACGGAAAGGGAATTAAGAAAGGGTCAGTAAAATTTCTTCAATATTCCTAATAATCTTGTTATGCCCGTTTTCACGTAGCACGATCAATTTTAGCGAGAGCGTTGCAACCAGAATTAGATGAGTCAACGGTGAAGAGAGGTACTATTCCTTTTCTGAATTTTCTAATGCGTGTATGTGGCATAGAGAAACGTGACATCGATGTGTCTTGTAGCGCCTAGAGTAGAGAAAGAACCGGAATCGAAACCGGAAAAGAAGCGAGGATCTAAACGAGGAAAAGCTGAGGAACGAAAATGGGAGACACCGAAGAAAGAGTTGGAAGCTCCTCAAGAATTTGTAGTAGAAACTGTGGCAGTATCGCAGCCTGAACCTGAACCTGAACCTGAACCTGAACCCGTGAAAGAACCCGAACCTGAGCCCGTGAAAGAACCTGAACCTGAACCAGAACCCGTGAAGGAACCGGAACCTGTGAAAGAGCCTAAACCTTCGAAGAAATCGAAGCCGGTGAAGGTAGCTGCACCTGAACCGGTGAAAGAACCTGAACCCGAACCCGAACCTGAACCCGAACCTGTCAAAGAACCTGAACCCGAACCAGTGAAAGAACCTGAACTCGAACTAGTGAAAGAACCTGAACCCGAATCTGTCAAAGAACCTGAACCAGAGCCAGTGAAAGAACCTGAGCCAGTCGAAGAACCAGCAGCTAAGACAGAGGTTAAACAAGAAAATCTGGAAGCTGAAAATAAAGAAACTGTAAGTGAAACGGAGGAAACGGGCGAAACGGAAGCAACTAGCGACAATGGTACGTTATTTCGAAAGAGGAATCGAATAGGAATCGATAAAAAAATCGTGGGAGTATACGTAAAATAGCGAGATCAGTGTCAATGTCGTGACGAACCTCTGTTACTTATCCATTACTGTATCTTGTTCACTGTTGCACGAAAGATAGTATGTTCTGTTACGTGATTCTTGTGTTCGATTCTAGAGAAGCATTTCTAATACAAAAGATACACGCAAACACACGACAGGTATACGTTTCTGTAAACAACATGTATCGTTCATTTGCAAAATACAATTTTGATTTCAGTGAAACACGACAAAGAGGAGGCGGTAAAGAGAATAGAGAAGTACCTGATTAAGGCTGCCGAAGAGGCTAGGTGCGTAGTTCGATTCAAGTTGGCAGATATCGTTGATGAGGTTACATAAGAAATCGCGATGTTTTGAAATAATAGTATCGACACTAAAAAAACTGAGCCGGTAACATTGAACTCGACCAGGTTACCCGTTGACCCACTCGTAATCGAGAGGCTCGCCAAAATTCTAAATCTCGAAACGTTTTCAAACGCAGGACCGACGAAGAAAGGAAACAGGCTGCCGAAGACGAAAGGGTTAGGCTAGAAATGGAGGAGCAAAAAGCGTGGGAAGCACTGCAAGCTGCACAGGAACGAGCGTTACATCTCGACGAGATAGTCGAGCACGAAAAGGCCGAGGCTGAGAGACAGGTAGAAGAACAGAAGATCGAAGCAGCTCGAGCTGAAACTGAAAGAATACTCGAGGAGGAAAGGTAATTCGCCTACCGGGGTTTCTTAAACCACGTTTCGAAAGGCGTCTCTGTTGCCTTTCTATTTCAAAGGGTCAAACACATTTTCTATGCGCAGAAAATTAGAGGAAGCGAAAACGGAGGCCATGTTGAAGCAACAGGAGAGAATGATAGTGGAAGAACATTTGGAAAAAGTCAATGAACAGGAGGAAAAGGAAGAGAGGCTAGCGAACGTGACGTTCGACGATGCCGACGAAGTGAAAGAAGTCGATCATTTGCGCGACGACGCGATAACCTGCGACGTTACCGATCAGGAAAGAGAAGAAAAACAGTATGAATTGATCACGGACGACGATACCAGGGTAAGTATCATCATTGACACGTTTGCAACCCTCTTTCGAGCCAGTGTGAGGGCAAGTCCTATGAAAAGGATGAACTAACCTTCGAGAAAACTTAATCATTTTGTTCAGCGAATATGTAATTAATTTCCTGCTTTTTTTCTATAAAGATCGAGGAAGAAAATGTAAACGAAGAAGAGCATCTCGATATGACGGAAACTTTCGTCGAGGAACCAACAGGAGCCGAAAGTAAACCGGAATCAGGGGCGAACGCTGTTGAAGATGCGCCAAACATCGAGGAAGTGGTTTCCGGTGGGGAAGAAAGCTTCGAATGGGGTGACGAAGATGCTTAATGTTTCCCATTTCTTTTTTTTTTTTGTAATCGTTATATGCTACAATTATCGCGTCCTCGATTATTATCGTTGTTAATGCCATTGTATCTCGTAAAGTCGCGTATAAGAGGAAGGTAAATATCGTTGAGTCTCGGTTGAACGTCATTCGATCTGAATCGCTTTAATCGCTTGTCTCAAGAATTTTTGCAATTATGTACTCTGGAGAATCAGCTATTTACCGTTTGAAATTTTTAACAGGTAGAACTATGATTGAAGCAGATAATTTAAAAAGGTATCACGAGGCAAGGGGTTAAATCTGTTTCTCTTCAACTTCGAGCGATCTCTGTTTAATCATTAACGCGTATTTATGTGAAAAGATTTGTCGTCGATAAGAGGCAACCTGTTGATCGAGACTGAACATCGATTTTCATTGGTATGCTTGTAAAGTTAACTCCTCGTTGAAACGATCCTTAACGCGTTAATTGCCACAAAAGTAATTATTACGCTAATGATGATAATAATAAGCGTTTATCGTTACAAGGCAGTGAACGCGTTAAAACGACTGTTATGGGAATATGCTATCCCCAAAAGATGCGTCTGACTCAAGCTTGAAGAATAAAAGACAGTTTTTTCTTTAGGAGAGAACAGGTTGCTTAGTATATGTTCATCGGAACATTGTATACGTTGTTGTTATTTATTCCGTGTAACTTATTCCGTTGCACATCGTTTCCAATATTAATATTTATTTCATCGATAACTGAGAATGCTTTATTTAGTATTACGTAGCATGTAATAAATAATACAAGCTATAACTGAAGAAGGAAAACGATTGTACGATGAATTAATAATTTTATAACGATCGCGTTGGAAATGGAAAATCCATTCTAGTCTTTTAATCACGAATTCGTGAAGCGACGTCGCGTTTCTTCAAAACAATACGAGAAGAAAAATTAATAGACGATGCATCTTGTTACAATGTTCCTATATTCAATTCACGTTGTACGATTACGTTTGTAGCCTGCATTGTTTATTCACGTAATGCCTATTTTGTTTATACTTATATATCAATAAATATTAACATTATATATTTTAATGGACCGCTTCTGTCTTAATTCATTAACCGATCGATCAGAGAAGAATCGTAGCGTCAATGACTCGTGATGGGGATCATACCTAAATGGTACATATGGATTTGATTTCGGAAAATAAAAAGTCACAAGCGACAAGGCGAAATCGTTTGTAAAACGCCTGGGGGATCGTAATCAGGAAACCGATGATCGTCCTAAACGTCCGTCGCTGGTACGTTGGCCTACCGGTACGGCGCGGTGCGGCGGTATCGTAATTTTCGGAAATGAGCGCCAAGATTAGAGAGAATTGACGTCATAGTCGCGACAATAAAAAGAGGGATTCGCGTTCGTTTGTTCCCGGTCCGTATGCGAGGACGTCGCGTATATCACTGACAATGAATCGTCGTGAAAGCGAACGTAAGCATACTTACACACGCACCTACGTGTCCATGTAAATCTCTACCGACACGTCTCTTTACGCACGAGGATGTTGCGAGCGTGGGATGAACGCATTATTTCTCAATTAAGATACGTCAACGACAAACGCTTCGCTTCTCTAACGAACTTCCTTTCGATAGAGGTGCATTCAAAAAGAAGAATATTCTTTTCGAACGGGGTCTACTGCCAGTGTCCGTTTAGGGAAGGGGTACGGAGACCATTGTGCCAGGGCCCATCGTTCGAGTGGTGATTGGTTCGGGATTGAGCGCTCCTTTCGGCCAGTTTCAGAGGCAACGCCCCTTTTCTCCCACCACTCGCCCTGCCCTGCGCGAGAGCCACAGTGGGCCTTAGGGCGTGGCTGCTGAAAACTGGCCGAGAAGAGACCATTAATTGAAGCCATGACCATTACTTTTTCTTACACCCTGTACACGTGTCACGATTTTTCTTTTCTTTTCTATGAAATCTTCAGGAGCATCGATTGTTTCGATTATCAAGTATGTACATACACATTTTTATCCCTCGAACGTTTTGTCACGCGAACGGGAATGGTGTTACAAGTTCAAGCGGTATTTATGGATGCTACGAGTAAATAGGGCTTGTTTTACGAACGTAAAGTTCCATGGTAGATAATAAGAATAATAATTATAATAATAATATTCCTGGACCGTTACCAGTTTTATGGACAATCCATTCACGATAAATACGTCGAAACGTTCAGGCTCGAACGAGAATTAAGGGTCGAGGTAAAATTAGAACAGAGTTGCGTCTAAATTTCGCAAACGATCCCTACTTATTGTTTCGGTGCTCTCGAATAGTTACACTCGCACGTGTACCAGGCTAGTAACATCGAATTACGCTCGAGCGTCATCGTTTCTCGACTTCATTCAACGTCTGTTATCCGAATTGAAACGGTAAATTCCAAGGGGGAGAAAAAAAGAAGAAGGAGAATGGAAACGATGTAGCGGGATCTTGAATAGGATTAAATTGAGCAGCTTGAACGAAGCTATTCTTAAACAAGGTACAATATTGAACGAGAAGCCGCGATTAAATTTAACAACGTCCGTTAATTCATGTCCTCGTGACGCGAAATTTCGAACGTGTTTCGCGGTAAAATTATCGCTTTATCCGAAATCGATCCCCCATGCCAATACCGTCTACGGTATTTTGTTTTCTTCTTATTTTATCTGTAACATCGTTCTACGCCCGAATCTTTTGCTTTTAATTCATCGAAATTCCTATCGCTACGCCAGAAGGGGTTGTTAGCTGTTTTCTAAAAAGCTACCGAGTTAATAATAAATAAGCGATTTGTCAAAAAATAACATACATTGAAGAAATTCGTGATTGCGAGAGAAGGTTAATGCGATGAACGGTAGCGATACGATCGCGAGCGTGCAAGTTCAAAAATAAACCGACTTTTAACCAATCGGAGAGCAGAAAGGTAATTGCAATGAAAACTCAGGTAACGAATGACGAACGAAATCGTCATTGCCGTCGTCATAGCGAATCAATGACGAACCTGCTGTTTCACGCCGACTCAATAAACCCGGTATGCGGGCTGTTTACCGTAACGATCGTCACGAATTCTTCAAACACCCCCGATAGATTAACGAATATCGTTTAAAATAATATCTGAAACGTTAGTTTATAAGCGTCCAAGTCTGCTGTGAAGCACGGTTTCAATTTTGGCAAACACCTTATCGTAAAAGTATTTTTACGAATATCGTAAAAATATTCTTTTCTTCTTCTGTTTTCTCTCTCTCTTTCTATCTACATTTTTTTCTCCCTTTATCGCGTATCAACGAAAGAGGAAAAGTTGAGAATTTATGGTGCAAAGGTAACTCGGTTGGCCGCTGCTCGGAGCTGACGTCAGTGCAGGGTTGTTGGCGCCACTGTCCTATGACGTCATTAGGGGTGTAGTTGGGGTGGCACGCGGAGGTGGTCGGACCTCAAAGGCGTAGGGTTTAGAAACCGAAGATAAGAATTTTTCCGTTAAGCTTCGCGTCAAAATGGAATGCGTGTTCCTTAGTTGGATTAACTCGATCCAATTAATTTTATGTTCGAATGATAATTTAACTTATTATTCTCTGTTATTTTATATTTCTCCTATTTTATAAAGATTACGGTGCTCGTTAAAGAAATACCGATGAAACGATACTTTGACATTTAAGTCTGAACATCTTTTTTATCGTAGGAATCGTGTTTCCTAAGGGTTGTAAATTCCGAGTAGGATCGGTATAAATTCATTATTACGCCACTGGGTTAGGCTGTCAAACACGTGCCACCTCCAACCCTCTGGGCCTCCGCCATTTTGGTGTGTTCAAGTTGGGTCTCTCATCCTCTCTCCTCCATGTAATCTCACTTCGCACTACTCTAGCCCGTCCTTCTCTTAGTCCATGTTATTTTACCGATCCTTCTGCGCAAATCCAACGGCGTAAGCTCGTACGCCACGGGCAATCGTAAAATGCCTCGGGAGGCTGGACAGAAAAACCACTCCCTACAACAATAGCTTACGATACATTTTTCAAACCGTTGCTCGAAAAAAATGAAAAGGAAAACATTTTTATGGGAATCTGGCCAAAATACGAAAGAGAGAGAGACAGCCGTTCAAAATCTCTCGTAAATCCCACGGAATAACGAGTCGAGGAAAAAGAAAAACAAAGAAACAGTCGATGAACGTTCTTTTGGCTGTTCAAGCAATTGGACAATTTTACAATTTCTCTGGAGAGGAGCGTGGCCATTAAATTTTCGCGCCCTGCCACTAGGATCGATGCCTTTAAAGCCTCGTGAAAGAGAAGACGTTCGAAGGAAATAACGAATTCTCCTAGTTAGAAAGGAAGAGCTTAAAGGGAGTAGCGGAGATTGTAAAATTAGATAGGTGCGTTGTAATCCATAGAGTGTTGGGCGAAGCAAACGATACAATTGGGCAAATGAAAGTAGGTGACTGGGAACAATGAGCTACAATGAGCCAAGAATAAGATTCTCTATTCACTGTGACGCATTGCAGTGAATCACAATTGAGACACGTCACTCACAACGTTTCAACCGACCATCGTGTTCCATCGCTTCGGACCCTTCGCTTCTAACACGATTTTCGCTCGCGAAAATCGTAGCGAAATTGACTTAGATCTCCTTGCTCGAAAATACCTTGCTCCTCGAGCGGCAATTCTGTCCGTGGGATCGATAACTTCTCGCTCGAAACCAGTCGCGAAACGATGCCGTTCAAAATGGAAGTAACCTCCTCTTTCGCAACCACCAGGATCGAATAGTGCTTCGAAATAGATAAAGAAAACGTTACCCACGATTAACAGTGGCCCTGTAATTCTACGGTGTCAGTCAAACGTTTACCATCGTTACTAAAAATGGACAGAATTTTCACGAGACTGTTCCGTTCTGCGAAAGCTGAAATAGATTTGTTTCGAGCGTGTAGCTGCGCATTTGTAAGCGCTAAACTCGACTCGTACTACTTCGCCTATCAATTTTAGATCGTAACAGCCCCGTATATAGGAGGAAAAAGAAAAAGAAAAAGAAAAAGAAAAAGAAAAAGAAAAAGAAAAAGAAAAAGAAAAAGAAAAAGAAAAAGAAAAAGAAAAAGAAAAAGAAAAAGAAAAAGAAAAAGAAAAAGAAAAAGAAAAAGAAAATAAAGGGTAGAATATATGTGTTTCGAGCATGTGTGTGCGCGTGGAAGGAAGAGAAAGAAGGGAAAGAAAGAAAGAAAGAAAGAAAGAAAGAAAGAAAGAAAGGAAGAAAGGGAAAATGGGCAGAAGAGAGAAGGAATCAGGGGTATATGCAATCGATAATATCCACGGACAAAAATACTCTTCGGCGGCTTATAGACTTTCAACCGTACGTCGTGGCATAGGCCGGACGTTCCAATCTGCCGGAAAAGATTTTCATACGTTCTTATTCTTTGCTAGAAAATATTTACCTTAGACGCTTAAACGGTTGTTTAAGTTTCGAAACGTACGTACGGTTTCGGTCTCCCTCGGCCACGTTGACGAACGTAACAAATATTTGCTCTGCATTCGCTCTCTACACCAAGTAAACGAATAAATATTATCGCGATTCACGGTAGAAAAATTTCCATTTATATTGTGCTGCAACGCTCTTGTATCAAGTTGACGCACGGTAGACTGTTGGATATCTACCAATTCTCTCAACGCTGCTACAAATATTTCAAAGTTCAAGAAACACAAAAAAGCTCCGAACGCGATTCGATAATTCGTAAAAAGTGTTACAAAATGATACTTCGATCGCGTCAATTCGAGGGGTTGCGAAAGGGGAGAAGTCTTATAAAATCGATGAACGCGAAGCCAGGATACCAGGAAATTCGAATTTATTAACTCGTTTCGGTATGCATGGAATCTCTTCGCGCCCTCGCGATTTTTTTATGTTAACAGAAACGGAATGTTCTTTTTTTTCTCTCTCTCTCTCTTCTGCCACGAGTGAAGAGGAACGTTTAACCTCGATATCAAACGTCTGCGTTGAGTCAGGTTCGGTTTCCAAGGTCCTGCATCTCGGTACCTTTTCGTTGATACGCCCCATCGAGTGTTAGCCAAATTCAATAAACGAAACGATCATTTTTCATGAATTCTACCAAAGAAAAATCGTCCTTACCGAGAAGAGATTCATTTAGGAGTCTGATGATCATCGATCATCAAGCGTCAATGATAACTTTTCTCTCCTCTTTTTTTACGTTAATCAGAGATTACGATCTACGCGAAAATAGAAGTGCCCGATAAGATACAATATCTGTATTGACGCAAATTGTTATCAGGGAAACAATTTTCATCTTCTAAGAAGACAGGACTTTACGGCTTCTTCTCGATTCGTCATCTGATTGGACTACAATACAGCATTTATCTGACGATCATTATTACTGACGCACATCGCGTTTCTTAACTTCTCAAGATCTGAACGTCACTGCTAGCAAATTTCGACTTAGGAATAAATTCATAAATATTCTTGGTCTAGTTACCAGAATGATCTAATAGAAATAGTTTCCATCCTTTTTCAGGGGTTGTTTACGTCTCGTTGACATAGCACGCTTTTCCCAGCCTCGAGGGAGATGTTGACCCTGACTGGTTGCTGTGCTACACTGAACATTGACTTTAACGAGCGAAAATAGGGAGCCAATCGACGAGAGCAAATGCTGCCGAAGCAGGCAGGGACAAAGAGGCAGAAAAAGGAGGAGGATGAAGAAAGAAAGGGAACGATGAAGATAACCGTGGAAAGACGCAGCGAACGGTGAAGTTGCTTCGTTATATCCCATCTCGTTCCTTTTCTGCGTGCGCGAGTCACGGCATACCGTGACAAAATTAGCGACCAACCGAAATAATTTACCATCAGACTCCCCGAGGTGCTGTATGGTTTTCGTTTCGTCGATGACCCTGAAATTCGACATAGTTTCCTCTGCATCGGTACCCATCGTCGAAAACCCCCGCCAGACGAGAAATTTCCACCGAATCGAAAGAGAAATTTATCGATCATCTGGCAATCGAACACGTGAGCCGTGTAACAACGCGGTTCTTTCCTAGTAAAAATAATCTCTCGATTAAACACGTGGCGATTACGGGTGACCCGAGGCTAACGTAATCGAACAATTGACGAAAAGGATGGAAAGAAGTTATATTTGAACACGTTCATTCGCATTCCTAGCAAACACGAGTTATCACGAATAATTGCGATCCCTGAACGAGTTCAAGAAACGCGTTGAACGTTTTCAAATCTTAGCAAAGAAGTAGAGGAGTTGATCGAACCTTTCGGTTAAAGTTTAGAGAAGCAACGCTACCTTAGCTTTCGAATTTGTTAATAAAGAATTTCAAGTGTTGGCAGAAGGTACCCTATCTATGTTACTATATTCTTCAACAAGTTACTCGTTGGCAAGTCTCAGCTCTGTACGTCAAAAAAAGAAGCGACTAGTTTATTGAGGAAGATTTCCGAGTATTGTTACTTGCGATGGAAAATCGAGTTGAAATTTCGGACAGGACACGAACGGTTCAAAAGTTACGAATTTTTGAATTTAACCAACTATAATCTAACTTAACTTAACCCAACCAATCCTAGTTTATATGAAAATTCGAATACCAATAAAAATCAAATAAAATGTTCAAATGTTTCCAAAATTCCTAACTTTCGAACTGTTCCATTCCTATCGATATAGACAGTTTTCAATGAAATTTTCGAGGCGGAGTATTTACGTATCGAATTGTTCGAGTATCATCGATGTCTATCGTATCAATCCCATCGCTAGTAGGAGGCAATGGTAGAAGAAGATGGAGGGGGCGGTGGTACGAAATAAAATTTGTCGGTTGCATCCCCCTTCTCCGGTGGAGGAGCGGTAACCTGCAGTTGAGGTTGTAGCGCGGCAATAGAGGCCGAGCTGATCAGTCTGCGCGATTCCGTCGAGCGGTGAACGTCGTCGTCGCCGTCGTTCTATCCTCTCAGTCTGTTTAACTTCTCCCTACCTCTCTTTTCGCCTCTCCTCTCGCTTTCGCAAAGTCGAGCAAGCATTTTCGTGGCTGCCCTTTTTTTCCTCCCCCCCCTCGTTGCATCGTTTCCGATCAACAGACGCAAGGATAATCGAGTCGTCGTTTCGAGAGGTGCATTCGATCGAAAAAGAATCGATTTGCTGATACGGCAGAAACTCTCCCGAGCACAGATGGTCAGAGGTAAGCAGTTAACGCGTTAATACCTTCTTACCCGTCGCGTAAGTTCTTTCGAAATTAATTTATATTTACTTTTCGTTTAAACGAAAAAGTCGTAAGGGTGTTACGCGGCTGACCAAAATCTGTCCGTATCCACTTAGGAATTCAACGAAGACGAACTCTTCGACTTCCGACGCGTTTAACGGGTGCAATTAGACGGGCTGAGAGCGAGGGTAAAGGGGTAACCGTTATGAAAACGCTTCAGCTTGAAATCGAGAGAGGAATGTCAGGGTAGAAAGGTTGCAACTGGTTCTTAAATAGTACGGCCGGCGCTCGCTTATCCGGTGTAATAATATAGTTTCATCTCTGTCAACGAGATTCTTACCTTCTTTGTTGCCCTCGGTTTCGCTGGCAGAAGTGGTCACGGTTCGCGGATGTTTCGTGTTCAGGTCGCATTGTCTAAGGTCGCGAACCACTCGTCGCTCCGGCTAGGCTCCTCGATCCGCGCCGACGAAGGTCGATGATTCCCTCCCTGGAACAGAATAAAGAATTAAGAACCTTCTCTTTCTCTATTATTTTATACAATTTAGATATTCTCCGAAAAGCGTATTGAAAAACGATCATTCTTATCGCGATTAACACAGTGTGTAACAGCATCGTCGGTCAAATTCGATTCCAAGGTGATCGCTTGTTAAGATTCTCGATGCTCGAGCTAACGGATACTCTAGTCCACGCGATGCTCTCTTAATTAACCATTTTATTAACTAAACAGACGTAAGAGTTTTGCTCCATGGGGCCAAGGTTCCGATCGAGTCGGATTTGCGTACATGGTTCTATTTTAGACGGATCAAGACACGTTTACCTATATATCAATCGATCATTCTGGCAGATCACCGGTACACGTCTCGATAATTTCGATCTATTGCGAATCATGATACCAAAAATAATTGCATCTCCCCTGTGGAATCTTCGTCGTTTGAATCTAACGAAACTTTTCAACCCGTTCCCTGATACGCACGAAGTTGAAAATACTTTCGTCTCGCTTTTCTTTCTAATGTAAAAGGGTCCACCCACGTGCACCGACACGTAGACAGGAAATTTCATAGAACGAGGGTCGAAACTTCCTATACGTTGTTTAAATTCCTGTCGAATTGTTACGACGAAGGTTACTTTTATTGAAAACGTTTTTCACGGGCATCCTTTCCTTCATGATCAATGACCCGTTACAATGGCCGCTCGCCAATCGATCCTCATTAAACGAACTCGACGCGATGCAATTCATAAGAGAAAAATCAGTGGAAAGTGCACGCGAGTCAATGACAAAGCTATCGATGAGTTTTAATTAAAGTATTTTCAGGTTATTCGCGAATTAAACGATCAAATCTTCGTCGAGGTGTGTTTTACGACTGAAAGTAAGATAAGAAAGTTACATAATTTGGAAAATTCTTCGTTACAAAATAACGATCGTTATCGATACCGTGACATTGACATCGTTTAAACATCGAATCAAGTATTCGATATAAATACAAGTTATGTTGATCATCGGTTGAAATAGCAAACACAACAGATTAGATAAACATCGTCGATCTATTCTCGTACCGTTTCGGCATACCGTTAAATTTCTCATAACTTTAAAACGAAATTTCTTCGTAATTTGTATTTGGGAACGGTCTGTAACTACCTTCGTAATATTACAAGGGGAACGTAGAAACGAAACGGTATAACGGCCAGGCAAATGAAACATCGTACAAGATATTAATCGCGGAGAAGGATAACTCCCTTGTTACAAAAGCTCGTTGTATGGAAATAAATGAGGCTTCTTTCACGCATCGTGTCCTCGGCAGGGACGCGTGGCCGTTCTATAGAGCAGCAATACAGATTGCGTCTGCTTTTGACAACCGGTCGGTGTAATAATCTCGGACGGAATTGCCGAAAAGCTCGTAAATCATCCGCTAACTCTTGACTATCTGCCACAAACAAGGCATCTTATTGCCTCGCGAACGATGCTTTTACGCTCGGTAAAGCAACGTTGAAATTAAACGATATTCAATAACAGAGTATCGACGGATGTCCGTCGAGAAAAGAAGCCGTATGATTTCTTAAAAATTCTTCAACGTCATTGGGTATTGTGTTTATCCGTGAAACTAACGTATGATAAATCTCTTTACGCGGCCACGCGTTCGATTCGTGGAAACCGAACGTACGAAAGACATTTTCGTTGGAATTAATTTACATTCTTTTTTTTTTTTTTCTTCCAGGGTCGTTGCCTGATATCGCAGTGACGATGGCATCGGGAAGGGAAATTTATGGCGCATTCAGGTAATTGATAAGAGAATCGTAACGCTGATTGCACATCTTAGGCGCTGAAAATAGCGAAAGGGTTAAAGCTATGTTGTTAGAATATTAAGTAATTTGCAAAAACTACGATACCGCTTCCTTTTGTTGCGATATTGAAATCGATTTCGAATTGATTTTAATCAATTTAAAACGATAAGCGAGACACCGGGTGACTCGAAAGTTGTACGGTTTTAATTAATCTCCTGCGATAACGTAATGGAAAAAGCTAGGGTGCTAAATATTTTTCGATCGCGCCGCTCTAAAAGAAATAAATTCGAGCATATTCGTTGGAGAAGTTTCTCTCTCAAGTAATACGTTTCGAAGTCCGTTATTTCCAGAATTTTCGTGGGAGTGAATTTCCAATACGACCTTTCCGTAATCGTTTCGTCGGAAAAGTTAGCGTGGGTAGTAGCCGATATCGTTGGATTATATGATCATCTTGATGCGCTATCAATCCGGTTTGGTGCACAAATAATGCATCCGTTCTATCTACGAAGGTCTCGGCAATATGTTTACCGGTAAGGTCGAACGCACAGACATGCAATAGCATTCCAGAAATCATCCGATACGTCTCTTTTCCGGCTTCTAGTTTACACCGTTCGCAGATTATAATTCACAAAGTACAAATATTTTCATATCTCTGTCGAGGCCGCTATAGCCGGTGGTGTTCAAAACGATGATGGTTATAGATCTCGTGACGCAAACGAGAACACTCCTCTGCATCCGCCTTCTCGTCTACTCAAAACTTCTTTTTCTCAAATTCCCGCAACTCGTCTCGTTCGATAAAGTTGACCAAAAACTTGACCCTTCTTTTGCTTTTCTATGCGGGCCAATGTTTATCGTTTAAACATTCGTACGCGAACAATTGTCAAATATTAAACGAATAAATAAATAAATAAATAAACTCTCGTTTTATATTCGTAATATTTTACGTAAAATCAATTCGTTATCCATAGGCTAGACTACGTGCTTCACTACCAATGACGTAACATTGACGCAAGCGACAATTGTTGCCATTACAATGCTGCAGGGCAGAACGTCGATAGTTCAGACTGGCTACGAAAATCACTCGAATCCTGAATTCTACACCTACGCTTTTCTCCCCGACACCTTACGAGGGCGAAATCAAAATAAAAATATTCAGTTCCATTTTTTTTTTTTCTTTCAATTTACAGTTTAATCGTGGACGACGTCGACTCGCACTCGATGTCCAGCGAAAATTCCGATCTGGACGGTTTATCGAACGTGAGCAGTTCCCAAAATTCCTCGTCCCAAACGCCGCTGGATAGCCCGGGCGGGCCGAGAGAGAAAATCAAACAGATGCAAGTGGAAGCGGAAACGAGGAGAGGCGAATTTGCCAGGTTACTCGAGGAACACGCTCAAGTCGTGAGGAAGTTGAAAATGATGGAAGCCGAGGAACAGCTGTCGGCGAGCGGAAACGTGGTCGGTGCCACACACGCATGATTCCGTCCTTAATCAGGCAGAGAATGATCGTGGAATTGGGACCACCGATTCTTTAAGCGCGATGGAAGAATTTATGAAAAATGTTTTTCAGACGATGAACAATGTTCGAGAAAGATGTGAAGTTTATTATTTTTCCTTTTTCTTTTCATTTTTTCTTTTTTTTCATTTTCTTCTTCAAAATCGTCTGTATTTCTGTCGCGAACTTCTTGATTTCTGTAAACTGTAAGTTTCGCTATCGTTCCTCCGAGAAAACGTAGAAATTTGAGGTGGAACGAAGCAATTTAGAGAGTTTTCGTTAAATTTGAAGAATAAAAGGGTGGTTAGGTAAACGGAAAACGAATATTTTTACGCTTCCTCTAGATCTCGAAGCGAAGCTGCGTTCCTGCTTCTCATCGTTTTTAGAATCTGGTGTTCGCGGGAAACGAGTACGCGGGTAAAAATAAAAACTATTACACGAGTCTCGACTAAATAGCTCATTAATTTAGGAGAAAAAAAGAAGAAGAAAGATCTCGCGTAACATTCAGAGATTAGTCGATTTTCGGGAGGGCAATTCGGTTTCTAGGTTTATCGTAAAGTCTGAAACACTTCTAGTTACGACAATAACGAAAAACAGTCGGTGTACATTCGTGAATGCTTAATAAATCAAGAGAATAACAAATGTACCCGATGTAAATATACAGCAAAGATAAAAGTGGCTGGCCTAAGCGTAGTACAAACTTTTGAGAAACTTTGTGCTAAACCAGAATAGTGTAAAGCTTTTGGGTCCGAGCACCGTCTTCGACACGCTAACACTTAATAAGCGGATAGAATACATCATCGTCATTTCCAAACGAAACGTCGTCATTGTAACTATGTAATTGTAGTGAATTTTAACGAAGTACAAGCTTCTAACGTTTTATAGCATTGTATATTTGAGTGTTCCATACAATATTGTAAGCTAGTTTTATATTACCGTAAACGTGCGTACGATAGCATAGGATTTCAAGCCTGGCCGTATTACACGCAAACTTTCTGTAAATAGATTTCCTTTCTAACAAGATGCATCATCCAACTAAGGTGTTGCTCGTCCACGAGATGCTTTCTATAACGTTAGGATATGCAATAATATAAATCAACAGAGTAGAACACTCTTTACTTTGTTATATTTTATAAACTATAGAGAGAGAAAAAAAAAAAATGGTTCACTTTGAATATGGACCAATGAATTAAAGAGTACAACATTTGCTTGTATCTCCGTGTGAATATTGCGTCAGGTTTGCATCCACTTAAAAGGATAGACACTGTTAGGCATTTATAGAGATACACATATATTATACATATATGTATAAAAATATATGAATAAACTTGTGTTACAACGGTAATATTTACAAACGTTAAAAGAACGAAAGTTGTTCCATCTGATTGCTATCGAAATGTTCTTCAATACTGTGTTGTCGACAATGAATAAGATAGAAAAACACGATCCTGATGATTATCTTGTCAATGATATATTTTAAAGTATATTTTTTCAATTTCGACAATGGAAAATTATGTAACGATAACGAAGACTTTAGACTTATTTGAAAGAACTATATTAAAGATGTTTGTAGCACAATATTAAAAAATAAATAAATGTTGTTATGTTTTGAGGAAGGTCACTGATGTGCTAATTATAACTACATCATACGATACAAACAAGTATGTTATGTAAAATTAGAAGATAAGTATTGTAAATTGTATTTAGTTCTAATTAAACTTATAAATACTGTATATTGAAAAAAATATATACTTTATTGAATTGGCATCACAGAAATGAATTTTTCATTTTTGTATAATACAATGTCTTTTCATTTTTTTTTCTTTTTTTTTTTCTTTTATTCAAAACCGTATCAATTAGAAAGCAGTTTATTTAAAAAGAAAAAGCAACGTTTCGATACTGAATAATAATAAAATTATACAATATAGTAACTTACACTATTTTTAAATCTCTTTTTATCTTTTTATCAAATTCCTATGCAAAACTCATAACAGGAAAGTTTTAAATACATATTACTAGTGTAATATTGGTACCGGTCCTGCATGGAATTAGAAACGATATAAATATCATAACAGAATATGTACTGCAAACGACTGAATAAGATGAAGATAGATGTTTTTTAGTGCTACACTCTAAAGCTTAGATGTGAAAAAAATGTTCTCTTCTTATTAGTAAATACAATCTATGTGAAATATTAAAACAACCAGTATAGTCGAATATAATAAAATAATTAGCATTCAATGTTATCTCGTCTTACTGCACGTAGCCAACTTAAGGTTGGCCCTGACACGACTCGGTCAATCTCTCCCGAGCTGCCACTAACATCATTCTCTGACTTAATTTAACATTGTGATCTCTCAAATATCTAATCAAATCTGCTTGTTTTTCGAGCAGTTCCTCCAAATTCGATCTCTCTGGATGCAAACTAACTTCACTATTACCTGAATACGTTTCTTGGGTAAAAGAAGACAACCATTCCTCCCGAGTAACATCGGGTGGTGGATGCCTCCAATTGAATCTCTGAACTTTTCCTACAAAATTGCAGACATTTATATGTATGAAACCTTGCAGATTATGCTTTGATATCATTTTATGTACTTACTGATATAATTTATATAGACAGGTACAATTAATGCAAGCTCCAATGTAGTTAAAACTGCTATATAATTCAGAGGAGTAAACCACTCTGATGCACGACAGAATTCTTCGTAATTACTTTTATGGGTGTGATGAAGAATCACTGCTAGTAACAAATAACAAGTTGTCCATAACGATACTATGAAAAGAGGTACCCTTATTTGTTGGTAGGTTGATTGATAAAATTCAAGATATCCATAAATACGTAAGTAATGATGCTTTGCCCTTAGCAAATGATCGCACAACATAACTAGCAACCAATAAGCGCAATGAAGATACAGATATATAAAGTAAGTGTCGCATTTGCTTTTTTCCTCAGGCCATACCGACATAAATATGATTCCTATAATCTCTAAAGACATCTAAAATGTGAAATAAATCCCATCATATTTAAATCAACAATTTATGATTGATTCGCAGAAGTTTTCAAAAAAAAACTAACTTACACCAACAACAACAGGAACAGATGCAATTGGTACTGTATCTAGTTTTTTAAAATGATGTTCTTCCAGAGAAGATAATACAGGTTGAAAAAATTCATCGACATCCATATTTAAAGATGCATCAAACATTCCAGCTGCCTATTAATTATATAATCAGAATCTATTGCTTTGTTTAAACAATGTTCATTATGTTAAGCATAATTACAATGTTAACAAGATTCGAGTTCAAAAGATGTATATTAAAAACCAAAAAAGAAATGAGGTTATGTTTATATTACATTCATCTAACAATAATTCCACAAGACTAATAATGAATTGAATGACAATGTTTGTATATATTATACTTACACTACCCGACGTATTTAAATATCTGGCAAGACTGACCATTTCAGAATGAAAAGACTAAGAGACAGAATGAGAAAGTTATACTTTCATTCATAACCAAAGTTAAATCAGCATGCTTATTTGTGTTTATTAATAACAAATACAATAATGTTTCCAGAAGAACATAACGAGATTCCTCAATCCATTAAATGATACATAGCATGTATCAACAATTGCAAAGATTCTGAAGATACTATTCAATTTCCGTAGAATTAAATACTCATAACCATAACATGCGATGTAAGATCAAAATGTCTACCAGAAGACGACAAAAATTAACCACAAAATTTCAATGACTAAATTTTAAACAAATTAATCAATTATGATTTTCGATAGATTCCATAAAACAATTGCATCATTATTGGATTACACATTTATTTTTGAATCGTGCGAAAAAAATTTGGATTTGTTTAACGAATAACCTATAATTTATAATATAAAAATAGAAGAAAAATAAATATATGTATATACCATTAAAAAAAAGGAAATTTTGGAAAAAGGAAAAGCGATAGAACACTACCTAATGATCCAAGAATATCAAATTTCTGTACGCGCGCTGACATTAATCAGTCGATGCTGAACAAATATACACAGGAAGCGTCCAACTTTATTTTAAAAGCGCAGAATAAATCTTTACAAACAACTTTACCTTTATAAATCTCCTGTACATTCTTGTTTGAACACTCAAATTTATCGACACCGCTTGAAAATGATTTCTATTCTACGAATAAAAAATCAGATATTGATTTCGAATTGTATCGATGATCAAGGAGGAATCGATCTATAATCGATATTCGCATATCGAAAATAGAACTGCTTCGCGCTTTTTTCGATTCTGAAGGTCCGAAAAAACAAACGATGAATAACACAACCTAAATTAAAACTTGTATACAATATTTTTTAATCGTAACTGAAACCTCTCAAAATTCTCCGTGATTTTACTCGCACAAAATTACCAAGTATGTTCGGACGACAAATCTTTTTGGACTCGATGGCGAATCAACAACAGCAAAGAAGACGCAACGAACTCCTTCGGCAATTTTTAGAGAACCAAAGGCACGAAACACCGTTCACAGAATTAGCAATTCCTTCTTTAAGAAACGATGGACTGACTCTTGACTTAAATTTCATCCTCCTCGAGGATGCAGATCGCGTTCAACCAAATGAAATGTGTCTTCGAACGTTAGTACGAGAAAATAAATAAACTAAACAGATTCTTTTTCTAAATTATTAAATGATACTATAATAACTACAGAAATTCAAGTAACCGTCATTTATTGGAATATATAAGACAAATGGAAGAAAGATACATAGCCATGGAAAAGGAATTGACCAGGACCAAGATGTTAATACCTACAATACCGCGAAATACAAAAGTCATACATCAAATGGTACTTTAATAAAAACTCGTTATTTACTCTTTACTGTAAATAACACATGTACGTACGATTTTCAATATAGTCCCAAACAGACATAGATTGGGAAAAATTTTCTCTCGTGAACAAGTATTTATCCGGATCTCCTTTGGGAAATCAGTGTAAAAAGAATGAAGAAAAGACGAACGTTTCGTTTAGAAGAAAAAATCATTCTACGAAGAAAAATAAAGATAGCAACGGTAAAACTTTCGGCGATATAGATTGGACAAAAAACAAAAGCTTCTCCCAGGTAATTGAACGTGGTTTAACGAGTTTCGACGCTGAAGGGATGTTGGAGCATATTGATTTAGAGCTCGCAACTAAACGATGGTCAAACTTTTAATCTTGTTTGTTTGATACGTTCTCCTAGAATCCGCAGAATGACGTTTACCCAATAAAAGAAGATTCTGTTAATCGCTTGAATCTTATTTGCGATAAAGTAAGTTCCTCGTTAAGTTAAAATTATTCGAAATCCGATCGAATGTGTAACTAATAAAATTCGATATGCCTTGTTTTTATCACACCCATCGACGCCGTGAAGGCATCGGTGGAAGTATGCCAAAGGCTCGACAAGAAACATGAACCGGAAACGTCGTCCCATACCGGCTTCGACGTTAAACACGAAGATCATACGCAGGCCGGTTGCACCGTAAACACGGCTGAATTTCGACCTATAATGGGGCCGAAGTTTAGTAACGATGTTCCTGAACGAAAATCTGAAATGTATCAATCTACCTCGAATCGATCATCGAATATCCGTTACGAAGAGAGAAATACGTTGAAAAGAATGAAGATTTTCGAAAATCCAAATTTGCACCGTAAAGAAAATTCTCACGTAGGTCAAACGTATCAAAGTAATCGTAATCATTGGAACAATCCATGGAAGAAATTGAGCTACGAAAGGACGCGTGCCGTGAACGATCCCGCGAGAAATTTTACTCGGTTGGTGCAAAAACAGAGGAAAGAAACGCATAAGAATGTACCAACTCCGCGAAGTAACGTTCACACTGCTTATACTCCTATGGTGCAACCGTCCACGTGGAATCCCATGTTAGACACTAACGGATTCACGATTCAATTACTAAGGTAGACGAAGATTTAAGACGTTACAAATATATCCAAATATATCCTGCCTTGTATTCTCTGTTACAGACTGGCGGTGTTGCTTTACGCTCCAGCATTGATGCCAGCCCTAAATTCGCTAATCGCTCGGCAAAATGCTCAAACCTCGATTCCTATCCCGTGTACGGAAGGTTCGAACGATTTATTAACTCAGGTATTCACGATTCTGAATAATCAACAGTCCGTCCCGAATTTACCTTACGTGTCGAGTACCAGGACCGAGGAGAACACGCAGTTTCCGGTCGAATCGACTTCCAGGAATTCACCGTCAAA
The DNA here is from genome assembly GCF_051020975.1 of Osmia lignaria lignaria. Taxonomy (NCBI): domain Eukaryota; kingdom Metazoa; phylum Arthropoda; class Insecta; order Hymenoptera; family Megachilidae; genus Osmia; species Osmia lignaria. The sequence continues at coordinate 10,812,622 of NC_135043.1, forward strand.
TTCGGAAGTATGCTAATTATTTAAATCGCTATTCTGCCTGACGGGATCAAGAAATTTGACGAAACAATTTCAGAATATCGGGAAGGAAGTAGAAGAGGAGAGCTGCGACACGAGGAAAGAATTCGAAAAGAATACGATCGCTGTTAACACTTCCCTCGAGATGTGCACCTGTGCTAACGCGAACAAATCGTCCCCTGAATGTAGCCAAAGTACCTTGCACGAGCAACCGGAAGTAGACGAGGAAAATCCTGTGAAGATTTGAAAATGACAGACGGAATATTATTTCGAGATAGCATAATTGATGGCTAATAGATCGGGGGGGGGAAAGTATTCACACGCGATGCGTAGCTCGACGAGAACGCTTGCGCGCGAATCTAACACGTGGCGAAGGAACGAGCTTTTCTACGAGCGTTTGTTGAGAAGTACAGTCTTCGGTGCTTTCGCTGTCGGAACACTTCCTCGCGATCGCTTCCTTCTAATTCATTTTTTTCTATTAAAATAACCGGATTGATAGAAAAAGAAACTGCTCTAAAATCTCCGTCCATGGTCACGACGGGTGAGAATTTTCGGTGAGATATCGTTCGTAAAGGCGATGACTACGATACGAAGAAAGATGACAGCAGAGACGAGAACGATCGAAAGGATTTCGAAATAATTGAAATTAGGACGATTCGAATAATTATTAGATAAAGATTTGAAAATCAGGATGAGCAAGGAAGGGGGCAACCAGGACTCTCCTCAGGGAGGCGATGCTTCGAAGAAAGACTCGAACGCGGACCTTTACGAAAATCGAGGGACGAAGAAAATCATACGTTTAGTTACCGTGATGGCTTACATGTTCTCCGTAAGTTTCGTCGCCATAGTTTTGAGCGCTTATTACTTGTTCCTATGGGAACCGCCGAATCCAAAACTCATACGGCGACCAGTTCATCTATCGTCTGAACCCGAAATACAGTTTCTACTCGCCGATGAACCGAATTTGCCAAACGACGTCTCGATGAACGATTTTCTTTCAGTGATGGGAACCGAACAGAAAGGATCGAACAGCACCCGGAAATCGTTCGGCGGTCGCATCGTCGATGATCATTACAGCGGAAAGAAACATCGGAGAACGTTGAACGAATCATTGGCGCTATTGAGAAACTCTTTGGTAGAATTTATGCGAAACAGGATCAACAACAACGATTCAAAGTTTCACGATGTTTTAGCAGGGAAAGAAAGACGGTTGAATTCGACGAAGACGGAATTTGGGAGAAGATCGAAGGACGTTAAGAATGAAACAGACTTATCAAAAATGATCGATCGTACGTTCAAAAATAATGCCACATTCCTGACACTGAATTCTTCCGCTATTCCCGGAGATGAAGTGGATAACGAACGTTTTACGAGTACCAGAAACAGGTCCGTGTTCAAAACAGTGTTGTACACGACGGAAGACACAATTGTCGGTTCGAAAAGTTTCGGCAAGGAAAATTCTTCTGAAAGTTTGTCGAAAGTTAAGGAATTTGCAAACTCGAATGAAGGATTCGATACGGTTTTATCGATGAAAGAGAAATATCGTCGACGATCGAGAGGATCGTCGGGAAAATTGGCGAACGTTGCGACCGACTTGAAAGGTAATGAAATGTTTTTATTTCTATGGGGTAGCTATAGTTGAACATTAGTTGAAGTAATTGAAAAGTCGTGATTAAAACCTTAGAAAGAAGATAGTCGATGGATCGGTGCGCGAACGATTATCCGTATTGTCCGCGAAATAAACGAAACAGGGTCAGGCCGATCCGTTATGGCTTCTTCGACGTTGCATCATTGCAAAGATTCTTGAATTTCTGCGAAGGACCGTTGTGGCTTCGCGATAGACCTGTCTTAATGTTTATCCAATTTAATTATTTCCCTGATAACTTTCTCAACGATTGCGCTGCGACTCCGGGTATCGGAACGCAGAGGAGGGGGTTGAAAAATCTCGCGACAAGAAGAAAAAGAAGATACGTATTTAAATCTTTTTTTAGATACACGGAACTTTCATAGAACCATGTTTGCCTGAGAAATGATCGAAGAATGACGTCTTAATGGTATTAAAATAAAGGCGCGGCTTCTCTGTAAAACGAGTAGATCATCAAGCTCGAAGCAAAAGCTCCGGAGGACTTTGTCAAACGTTCCCAATCGAAATCGTTACCGATCCCTTACGAAACAATGACATATCCTGTTTAAAATGACACGTACGAGCATCGCTTCCTAAGCTGAAGAAGCTCCAACTTACGTAAACTACTTGCGCAACATTTTTAATCGTATCTCTGTCACTCAACCAGGAGCTCTTCACTAAATTTCACTATTTCTATGGAAATGTAATGGTCCCCGAAACAAGACTCGTTTTTCTACTTTCTTTTCGTCCCCGTATTTTCCTTAATGCAATCGAATAACGAATACAGGACCGAAAGGATGGATTTCGAATATCCTTCGATTTCTTGGGGGGAGGGGGGCAGAAAGTTTGAATTATAAAGGTAGATCGGTTTAAGGACGCGTTTAATTGACGGTGAATCCTGTCGAATCAAGCTGAGCCCTTGAAGCTTGCGAAACGAAGCACCGAGTCAAGGTTCTCAGGCTTGCGCAGTGAAAAGCTCGCCGGTATCACCAGCTAGATGGGTGTGTTTTTTAGCAGCTGTATCGGTGAGAAGCGTTGATCCATTCGTCAACAGACTAAAATAGTTGTAGAACAGTGAAAAGAGCGAATCGAACGGATAGCCTGTGCGCGATTCCGAGCCCTGGATAATCCTATCCTTGGCGAATAATTTTCGTCGCGTTAGTTTTTCGGTATCTATCCCTGTGGAAACGGCCTGTCGGTAAATCAGTTTCGATTGCTCAACTAGGAAAATTCAGGGAGCATCGAATTTCAACGAAGAAAAAGTAAGAGAAATTTCAACGTTGTCCGTTTGACGGAGAAAAATATCTTATTCGAGAAGGTGGTGTTTGGCAGTAAGGTACGTGTTCGTGCTGCAACGCTACGCTTGCAGTAATAAACTCCCAGAGCTTACAGATCGTTCATAAATGTAAACAATCGTTTAAGTTATAAATAACACGGGCGAGATTGTAAGGGAAGGGAACAATGATTCCGTCGATATTCTCCTTGAAATCGATCGTATTCGCAGTTGGTGTTGAAAATAATGAAAACGCGACGAGTTTCTTGATTACTTAACGAAAGCTGGCGTTGTAATATCGTTGTTCAGAGGAAGAGCTGGATCGGAATCATCGGAGGAGCGAGTGATAGGTGTGACTCGTTGTAGAGGAATATACCGAGGATGCAGTTGCCGCGAAAAATGAGCGCCCAAAACGTGATGGCGAGCATTAGTCGGACGCTGGGTAATCGGGAACATAAGGCGGCAGGAAACGAAATTCGTTTCGCCGGTGACGAGAGGAAAGACAAATTGTACGAGCCGAAACACCAGCAAAAATTGGTACGGGTATTGACGGTGGTGGCCTACGTAATATTCGTTAGCATGGCAGCTATTTTGCTATCTTTGTACTACACTTTCCTATGGGATCCAAAAGACGTGTCCGTCAAGATGAGAGCGAAGCCGGATTGTGCCAGTTTAAAACTGACAAATCCTTCCATCGCTCCCTCCATCGTGAATGGTAAACATAGAAAATTACCAATCATCGTTACTAATCATTTTTTACGATGATTCGTTGAAAACAGCGAAGAACGATCATACTAAAATGTTTATTTTAACATTGATTTTCTATTCTCTTTTTCAGAAACGCAAATAGAAAAGATGACGATAAAATCAACGACCGTGGGAGAAGAAGAAACCGATTCACCGGAAATCCTAACTACTCAGCGAGAAAAAGAACTGTCGCCGATTTTAACAGAGAACAACGGAACATTTTTCAATATATTACCGCTTCCGACAGTCGAAGATTTGTCGACTAACTCGAGTACAGAAAGCAAAGAGATATCTAATGAAAAACAGGCTAAAGTTACTTAATTAATTGATTAGAAAATTGAATCGAAGAAAGGAAGTAACACATAATTTGCTAGAGTATTATTCGTATCAGTATAGTTGATGTTGTTGAAAAGAACGATTCATCAATAGGACAATTGCAGAGAATTTGCATTTATAGAGTATTCAAGATTGTTGTTAACTATTTTGTATATGTATATAGAGAACGATTTAACTTGGGCCAATGTATGATCTTCAACTTTGCGCGAATGCTAAAGATTGAGAGTATACAATTTGTTAGATCGAATAATCGTCCAACTAAATGATAAATTACTTAATGAAAACGCGTGATAAGATTTTAATTTTGATACTGAATGACTATACGATCGAAGCTGAGGTGAACGAAATCGTGTTTAAGCATCATCATCAAAATTGTATTTGTTTCAAATAAATTTTTAAGTGTATAATAAAAAGATCGAAGAAATATACAAGTATAAAAATATTTCTAGTTATCAATTATATGTGTTACAGATTCCAATAGTTATTCATTTTACACATGTTACAATGCACAGTGAATACTTATACGATTAACAAGTTTCTTTTTTCATATTTTTATTCCCCAGTCATAAGCATGTGAACAGATCTTTCTGATCCAAGCATTTTATTTGCTCTTTCTGTACCTACTATTGCAGAAAGCTGCATTATGTCGTATTTACAATACAAAATAGTCACAGTCATGTTACTTTCGGAACCTGCTCGCGGATTTTGATTAGCTTCTTGCATAAAGTTACACATCTCGGTATAAAACTTAGGCATGACCGGTGGTGCATAAAATATAATGTGCCTTATACCTTTCACTCTAATTCTACGGAAAAAATGAAATCGTTCCGAATAGAGAAGAAATTGTGCCTCGCTATGAAAGAACAAATCTCTTGCTCTCGATATTTTTCCATCTTTGGTATATTCGCAAATTTGTACAAAGCTATAATCTTCTTTCTTAAGATAATTTCTCAGCTTTACAAAATCAAAGTAAGATGGCACAAAAATTAATGTATGATTCATAATTTTATCTTTGTATTGGGGAAGTATTTTTGAAACGAAAAATTCCATTCTCTGTTCCAAGGCTTCAGAGTGACTTGAAGCTTCAAACCTATGAAATACTTGTGGAACTTGTACAATCACTTGGCAAATGGATCCAGAAACAACAGGATTTATTACCTTTACTTTTCCACCATAATTATAACATTTCTTATTAAATATTCCATATATTTCAGGCACGTGAATACTTGAAAATATTAATGTTTGTCTATAGTATTTAGCCCACCCGTTTACGCACCAACTTCTTACTCTAGAGAAGTCTGTTTTATGAAAATCTTTTGGTTGCAAATGCAAATGATTTAACACGTGGATCATGTGATCCCAGTTTTGCATTAAAAATATTTCTGCCTGGTCTAGAATTAATAATTCTATGGACGCCAAAAAATCGTAATCTCTTTCTGCTTCACCTTCTGCGCCTATTAACATCCTTAATCCCAATAGGGATGAAATTATTATGTCGGAAGAATAAAATTCGGAATACAATTTCAATGTTCTTTTCGTAACAGAAATTCCAATTTTAAAGGTATCATCTATGTTTCCTTGAAATGTTAATTCATAATCCTCCGGTTTTGGCTTCTTTTTTGGCATTGCTAATTCATTGCCACTAAAGTCTTCCATGAATCTCTTTTTATTCATCACAGAGCCACCTTTATCTTCTCCAATTAAAATAGATATTAAGAGTTCAACAATTTTTAGACAGGAATGTCTAAAAGGAACTATTATCAAAACTTTTGGCCTTACTAGCCCTTGATCTCTATATTCTTCTGAAATTTCTGCAATACTCTTACCCTTTGATTTAGTTATTTTTGCATTATGATGTAATATTTTTACTCTGGTTTTTAATATGTGGTTAACTGCATGTAAACAATATATAAATCTTATTTGATCAGCATTGGAAAATGTTTTCTCAGGATAATACAAGTCTTGATAATTATTTATCACTGAAAATAACTCCCTCTGCAAGGGAGTCAGAGGAGATGGATCAGTGTTCACATTATCCTTTATATTTGCATAATTTGCTCTTGTAATATTACCATGAATTTGAGATTTTATGTACAATGTATTCCAATCTACAGTTTCAATTAAGGAAGGAACAATGCCATACCTTGCAAATTGTTTATTTTCTAAAATAGAAACTTTAGGTTTATCGGATATGACATGTTCTACTTCCTTAGGCTTTGGAATTTGACATATAAGATTTCCTAGAATTGGCCATGCTACATTGCGTGTTTCCATAATCTGAGGAACACTAGAAACTGCTTCATAATGCTTATCACTTAAATCATCATGAAAATGAATTGAAAATAGATCTTTTAAATAACCAGCATCCTCTTGAGCAGTTTCAGGATCTTCTTCATCAGACTCCTTTGCCTTAATCTCTTCATCATCCCTTGATAATTTCTCTTCAGCATCTGAATTATCAGAAGGTGATACTGAATCCTTATTAATGTCACTTTTTGCTTCTATGTCAGCTTCATTATCAAAAGCATCGCTTTCTGAGTCAGATTCAATAGCAGTTTCTTGAAGATTATTAGTATTTGAAAATGTGGATAACAAATCTTGCATAGGATTTACTTGCTCATTATCTGAACTATCACCTTCTAATTCTCGTTGTCGTAATTTTTTCTCCTCCAGTATTTTTCTGCGATTTTCAATTTCTTCGTTTTGAGTATCACGTTGTTGAATGTACGGTTTCCTTTTTAGGTTAAATTTACCTCTTTTTGATTTTGGTCGATTATCATGTCTATCAAACTTTCTTTTCCCACCTCGTATCGGTCTTTTACCGCGTGCCATTTTAACAGTAACTTTTACACATTAATTATAAACACATAATCTGAATTTTATTTATTTGCAAGATGAAGCTATATAATCCACGTGTTGTATTAAATATTTGTCAGTTAATGGAAATCAATTCCATAAATTTAATAAAAACTATTAAAAACGCATATGTTACATATATATATTTATAATTATATAAATTATACATATTAATCTCAATAAAGTAGATTTTAAATTCACGCACACTCTTTGGGTTTGTATTTATTTAGTAAATTTAGGTTAGTTCTACATGGCTCTACAGTCTTATGCTTCAGCAGTGACTACAGATCCAACAAGGCTGAACATGCTTTTATTTCCGAGGGGTCTTGAATTTGTAATTGCAAAATTAAGTTGCCAATGAAAAAATAATCTTAAATTCGATCAGTCAAAATCAGTTCGACTTGTACTTTAAAAAGACCGCCATAAATTAAATATTTTTAAATTCGATACTAGCACTATCTATACAAAAATGGCGGAAACTACTCAATAAATTTTGTTGTCTAGTTTCCATTACTTGCCGATAGATAGCGAGGCCAAACTCCGAATTGCGCATCGGTAAAACAGCCCATGATTCAAGCGTCACCTCAATTATTGCATTCAACTAATGGCATGCTTATTACGGACCGAATAATTGCTTATCACGAAGCAGGTATTCGAAACGGGATAATAAAGAATACGAAAAACGAATGAGAGATTTACGCGGCAAATCATAAAGTAATCGGCTATCGGCCGATACCTAAGCAAGTACATGAATAGGTCTAAACACGAATAATATTACGATGCTCAAGAAGGATGTTATTAAATTAAAAACAGCAAATTGTGTAAAACAGTACTAAAAACATTTAATAATGTTTAGGAACTTAACAATATAAAAGAGAAAATAATTTAGATTCTGCTGTTCTACACTTATTGTGCATTCGCGGCGGGAGTAAAAATTTTCAACTCGCGTATTTTTGAAAACAACGCCAAATTAATGTCAAAGATTAAGAATTCAGACTTCTTTCCGATGTTTCTTTCTGTTTTTTGTACTGTTAACACCCGATCGGAATTTAATTTAATATTTGAAGATAATTTAATCTTACCTGTTGCAGACACGTGCCAAACGGACGAAGCTTCGAAGAGGACTGTTGCACTCCACCGCACTCCCCGCAACGCACCCTTTAACGATGAATCTGATTGGTCGAAATGGGAGGACGCCATAATGGAAGGACCAATCACAGGCATCGGTAGAAACTTCTAATTGCTTTGAAACTTTAACATTAAAAGAACGAAAAGATTCGTTGTAAATTATCAACGCCATATTGAAATAAAGTCAAGATTACTTTTTTCACTTTAAAGCATCGAAATATAAGAAAGAAGATAGAAAAATACATAAGATATTAATGGTCTTTAATAAATTATCATTATAAAAGCAGAATAAATGAGAAATATGTTATTTTAATTCGTATCTATATCGACAAAATAGGGTATCAATTTTCAGCTTACGCATTTCTGAAGACAATATGAAAATGATGTCAGACGTCATGACTCCGGTTTTCTCTTCAACTTTGTCTTCTGTTTCTTGTATTTTTCATACCTAATCCACAATTTACTTCGGCAAAAAAGGATGCATTTTTACATCCCGTTTCCTCCGGGCGGCGTACTTTGGAGACTTTTACTGTCCCTTTTTGCCCAACGAACATTTCCGACCACACGCGCTTTGCACGCCTTTTTTCAAATCTCATTCCCTTTTGCATTTTACATTGTTTCATACACTTGCCATACTTTTGCTTCTGTTTTTTGCCATACTTTTACAATTTTTTGCTTCAGTCTGGGTGTGTGTGTGTCCCCTTTTAGTCGCCTCTTACGACAGGCAGGGGATACCGTGGCCGTATTCTAATCCCCCCGAACCACAGGGGTCTAATCCACAATTGAACCACATAAATACATACACGAGCTGCGAATGATTGCGCTGCCAAGCATACTAAACGAATGAACTGCGCTCTACAGAAAACACGAGGAACTAAATTTCTGGTCTGTTTTACCTTTCTTTGTTCTTAGTTGAGTAAAAAATCAACTGTTGGTAAAATTTTCAACGCTCGCAATGAGAAATAGGTGAAAGCCGTGTAATTGTTAAAATTGTAACCTTTTACAACAGTGTTAATTATTATATGTTTATAGCTTCTCTAATTAGTAATAATTACACAGGTAAATTAAGAACTAAACTGACTATATAAAAGAGCTATAGCAGGATCTTCGCATTCACATGTAATCAATACATCTCGAAATTTATCTAAAATTTGCAATAATTGTGACCTACGAATATTTTCTAAATACATGATCTCTTCTAAATGGCGGTTTCCATTAAAATAACCGAGACGACAGAGTCTGTCCAGCAACTTTCTGTCATCGGAAGGAATATCATAATCTTCTGACTGATAATTGTACATTTCGTTTTCTTTACGGAAAGACATTGTTAATTCCTCTGCCATATCTACGGTGTTCCCTTTCGAAATTTCACTTAAATTCCATGCATTGTTACTGCTATGTATAATCTCGTTTACATTATGATTCATTTCATCCTTTGTATCCTTTGAACAATGTGTGCAAGATACGGGTAAATGCTTAATTTATGTATAATATTAGAAAATTTCTTTCACACTTACCAACACCCTCCCATGCACCATTGGCATATATTGTACATACGTGTGTAATTGTAACAGTAAATGATTCTTTAACAACCATATTATTATTTTCACTAATTGCGTTTGTTGTTGTAATTGATTCAAAGGATTTAATTTTTGACTTATGGATGTCGGTAATGAAAAATCACTAAGAACCTAAATCGATAAAAATTATGTTTCATATGTAATATAAATTAGATTTAAAAAAATAAGATGATGGTGACATTACACTTATTGTGTAACGATAAGTAAGGTTTTAATATGTACTTGTAAAAGGCAGAATCCTGGAAATTCTTCGGAAAATATTTCTAACAACTGATTGGTAATAATAGCATCTGGAGAAACAACGTAGACGTTACTTTCACAAAGGGGATAAATTATGGTAGCTTTGGCCCAATATACTAAATGACCAGTTAATTGAAAAACTTGTGTAAGCGTCAAATCAGAATCAGCAGCCAATGTTTGTAAATTTTTCAAAGGACTGTACATTTGAATTAAACGTTTAAGAGCCGGTGAAGAATCTATTGGAAGCGAATCCAATAAATCTGACGGTTCGATAAGCAACAATAAACCATGATAAGGTCTTAAACTATTTAAACATCTGTAATAAAATTTAATATTTAATATTTAGTTTACTACGATCATTTTTTGCGATACTAGCCTGTCTATTATTTCTGGATTAATGACGAATCCCTTTTCATGGGATTGATGAACTTTTTGTGGGAGACAGAAACGCACTTGAATCCATTTGTTGATCATAATATTAATTATACCAGAAGTACTAAGACTACTAAATACGGACTTTAAATCACGTGCAAGTGAACTTCTTTGTAATATTAATTCGTACGGTGATTCGTCACAATCGCTTTCACCTTCTGATCTAAAAAAAAAGAAAAAAAAAAATATATGTAAAACATTTGAATAATGTATAAATGACTTGAATGAATACAAATAATAGATACAAATACCTAGTAGCAATTTCATCATGAGTAGAAACCATAATTTTAATTTCTTCTGTTAAAAATCCACACCTCCTTTCTTCGTGCCTTAAAGCTATTCCAAGTCTGAAATATACAACCATTTATATTTTTTCTAGTCTTATTTTGAAACTAATAATAAGAAACAAGATAGTTTTGTTTAAATATCATTTATATATAACAAACCTTGTGCTTAAATCATAATAACATTTTACAATAGAATGACTTGCTTGAGCTTGAAGGGCAAAAACTATATTGAAAAGCATAGAAGAATTAACTTCTTTTAATCCATGAGATGGAACTAAAGTTGGATGCCCAACAAAACGTACATCATTTACTTTTAGCTCAAACTTTTGTTCGCATAATTCTGGTTTAACAGCGAATAAAGTTGATAATACTTCATCATTTACTCCGGTTAAGTTTCCATTGCTTATATTAGAAGTTGGAAAAGGTAAAGACTGTTGATAAAATTGATTAAACATTAAACAATCTTTTCGATTATTTTCATAAATTATATATACAAATTACAATTTGTATTACACTACTAAACAAAACTAACCTGTAATAGATCTTCTGTAATAGTGAGTGAATATGGATTTCTCTTTTTAGTATATTGATTAGAATCTCGTGTGTGTTTTGTTGTATGCGGATATCGGAACAAAAGTCTGTCGCCTTTACTATCGCTTTTTACAAGAATTATACTTAATGGGTTTATTTCCATAATTGTAAATATATAATTTTTATCGATGCCAGAGATTATATAAATAAAACTCTACTTTTAATAAATTACAAACCAATGAACTTTAATTGTAATTTATTTAATACGATTAGATTTATATACTATTCGTATACTATTAATGAAAACGTTTCTCTACATTTTCTCTAAACAAAAACTTTTTGACGTTCCCATCGTAATGGCGGACAAACCGGTAACCACGTGGGTTTGCGCTGCATGCTGGGTATTTAATTTTAAAGTTTTATAGCATTTGTTTCAACGTTATTTTGACACTTTTATATTGGAAAACAAAATATTTTTCATCGGAATAATTAAAACAAGGTTGCTAGATATTAATTTAATGAATATATATGACTTATATGTATAGACTTTACCACTTTGTACCGTTTAAATTGTACATACATCATTTTTATCGCAATGTTCTATTGTTCTTGAATGTGTTAATAAAGTATATTTTAATTAGTATGAAAAATAATTCCATTATTTAATCTTATTTTATTTGTTACTGCCAATACATTTTATACACGTTTAAATAAGAATAGAATAATTGATTTTATAATTTGAAAAAAAGATTAATTCATATTTCGTTGTACGTGCAATTATGCTGAATATCTTAAAGTAAGTTGTACTTGTTTTATAGATATTTCATTTGTTCAATTAAATATAATAATAATTAAATCCATCGGTAGGAGTCTGAGCACGAATAAACACAAATAAATACAGCTCGCGAAATTATCGCCGTCGCGTCGCGTCGTTCAATACAACAACGCGTGCGCTGTTCTCTTCCATACAACTCAATAGACACCCTCCTGATAATACTTCCACAGGGACGTCTTGCTTAACGGTGAGAGTCTATTTTTTTTTACTGTTATTATTGAGTGATATGTGTTTATAAATACGTAATGTGATGTAAATCATCATTTTTTAAATTCATTAATTCATTAAAACTCATTAAATATATATAGATAGTACGAAGTAAAATATTAAATCTCAAAGTGTCTTTTAAAGAAAGAAACCAAAGGTATACGTACATACATATGTACGTGGTATAATAATTGCTTAGGTACTAAATTTATATTCGGGTGTAATGTACTGATAATGCTATAAATAATTTATTTCGTGTTAACATATTTAAAAAATATATTTTAAATAAATTATGTCCTACTTGTTTGGAAATTATCTTAAAATTTTATGGACAAATACATTAACTTAAATAAGGTATGAGATTATACATTATTTATTTATTTTACTTTAATTGTAGATGAAGGATTTAGATTTAATAATGAACAATTCTGACTGTGCATCGTGTACCTTGGAACCACCGCCTGACATTCTCCACATACCACCGCCACCGTTTCCAACTGTTCTTCAACAGGGTTCCGATTTCTACTTACATGCAGATTTGTTATCATTTCTACCACATCTTAATAACAGCCCATGCAAACACTTCTGCGATCGGCGTTCCGAAGGGGTGCAATACATAGAAATGCCTCAACAAGGTTTCTTCTAATTCAATTAATTATGTTATATCAATCTCTACGCATTAATTAGACTATTAAAAAATATTACGTTTAACTTTAGGATGAAATGTTACATATTATGTTTCAAGTATTTTGTAGTTACAAAACAAAAGCGCAATATGCGATTTGTATTTTTTCGTTAGTAGCATATTAAATTTCTTGCTTCTAACTAATTGTAAGAGATTATACATAATTAAATTCTCTAATTTTAGGTACGGTGTTCGATGACACGTGGTTATTGGTTTTAATATCATCTTGTGTCGGTGTAATTTTTATCGGCATAATATTAGCAACGTTTCTCTTGAAATGCAAATTGTAAGTATAAAAAGATGTAGGAATATAAAAATCAAAGGCTTCTTGTGTCCAAGTTTAGTCACGCATTCGCGCTCACTTATTGATCGACATTGCGCGCGATATTTTAAAAATCTCTCCCGAGTGAAATACAGAAGCCTCGCAATTCCTGAGAGTTGCGTTTTCTAAATAAAATATAAATGATGTAATTGATAAAATGTACAAATAGTTCTCTAACATTGAAAGAAAAATTATTTTGTAGTAATAGAAGCGGTAAAAGCAGCGTGATTTCCATACCAAACGTAACATCCGGCATACAAACAAAAATGGGAAGAATTCAAAATGAAGCCGTACTTTATCCTTGCACGACCGATGCCATGCAAGATAGTCGTGTTATGTGGGCTACACTTACACCACGGGGTACTACAAGACACTATTTAGAGGAACATACATATGAAACAATTGGCGGCGGACAATTCCATAAACGTGCCTGTTCAACCACACCAACTGAACATGTAAAACTCAAGGCAATTTAATGATATTATGGTTATGCATTTAATAATTCCTTAACTAAGCTGTTCTCAACTTTGTCGTAAATGCGTACCGTCAGGAATATCATTAACGATAAATGTACTACATATCGCTTGTTGAGAACAGCTGTTTTAATTTATTAACAATGTACACAATTTTACTATTATTTAATTTAAAGATCGATAATAAAAGGAGTTAACAGGATTCGTTAACTCTTTCATTTTTGCAATCATTTGTGAATTATTCTGTGTTTCCTGAAATTAAAAGAAAAAGAAACAATAAAGGTGAATAAAAATTTTAAGAAAAACAAACCAACTGTACAAACAATTGATGTACATATTTTTTTACAATTGCACATTTAAAATATGCAACAATTTTAAATATTTGAAAATAGGTTGTTGATTTTCCAGACTTACGCAGATCCGCCGGTTGCTATGCCAATTCAGAATCAGCTGAAGGACGACAAAGCATTTGATAACACTGCGTTTGTAGATTACGAAGAACCTTCCTTAATAAAAAATGATTACTGTCAGCTTAATGATACTTTGGATCCAAATGAACTAGGTAATATATGTATTATTACTTATTATTGTTTTAATTAATGTACTACGCATACCTTGCTCGAAATCTCCCGGTCTGATCCATTCCACTTACGACCAATCAGACTCTCGCGTTTCTTCCAGAGATTTATTTGAATTTAATGTTACTTTAATTACAGGCATGCAGAAAGGAACATCGCGTCCCCGTGTCAGTTCACCAACGAGAATTGAACATCCAAATTTACCACCACTTAATCTTTACCCTCATAAACATTCTTTCCGCAAAAATTCTGCTATACCACAAGCTTCGGATACACTAATTAGAAATAGTATTACATCATCTACGTACATTCCTACTATATGAATTTCATCAATTTGAGTATTTCATCATACTTAAACGCTTATAGCATAAGTAACGTAACAGTAAGTTTTATATGCATTACCTACTACGTATTTACTTATTCTAAACGATTTATAAGTTAAATAAAACAAGTTAATTACATACTTTTTTTTTTTACTCATAAACTATAAATATAATAATGTGATTACTGTTATCCAAACAATATGATATACACGTGTAAAATGATAAAATATGTGTATAAAATGAATATTATAAAAAATGATAAAGCTGTTGTATTTTGACAAATCATTTATCTACGTTAAATTATAATTTTATTTATGTTATAATTAATTTTGTATTCCATATTATGTAGAAACAATTACTTGTCATACATAACAATGTTTTAGTAATACAAAATTTGCAATGTTTACAAATAAAATTTGAAGCGTTTAAAATTGAAAAATTATTGAATGTATTAAAGTTATATTTCATTTGTATATAATTTACAAGCAAACCCTTACAGAACGTTTCAACACGTTCACTATTTATATTGTACATGTTATAATAAATGTACGTACATACATATGTATACATATATAGTTTCAAATCCCTTTCAAAATACCAACAGATAATTTGTCAACTAACTTTTTCCAAATATCACATTTCTTAATTCTACTCGTTTGTATGAAAATTTCTATAAAATGTGATTTTGCAATGACAAACATCTACATTTATTAGATAACATGTACTTATCATGAAACATATATACCGCAGTTCACCAGAGTCCATAACTGCGAAAAGACCAGTTTTCGTTCTTCGCGCATCTCCAGTACGCATCTTCGCCCTGATTGGCGATACTCTCAAACGAAGTGGAAAGCGATTAGCAGAGAGCTCGCTGCGTTCCCCCACCATCTTCCAACCTGCGCGTTGCAGTTATGGACTCTGGTGAACTGCGGTATAGATATATTTATTTGTATAGCTAAATATACTTAATTAACTTAATAAAATATTCGTTCATTTGAAGTATTTAAACGAAATTAATATAGTAGACTTTATTCGTTACTAATTGTTCTTTTCAGATGGTTTTGTATGAAAA
Organism: Osmia lignaria lignaria; assembly: GCF_051020975.1. NCBI lineage: Eukaryota > Metazoa > Arthropoda > Insecta > Hymenoptera > Megachilidae > Osmia > Osmia lignaria. The sequence goes on from NC_135043.1 coordinate 10,828,166, forward strand.
AAGTAAATAAAAAATATATTTGTTTTTAAGACAAAGTGCGTTTTGAAAAATGTTTCTCTTTCTCTTCTTAACAAGTTAGTGCTGGTTAGAGTAGGTAAGCATAGAGCATCGTTTTATCATGCACCTATAATATAATTTTTATGTTTATGTTACTATTCGCGAAGTCTTGCTAATCGTTGTGTAAGCTCATCCTGTTCTTGACTAACAGTAGATGAACCTATAGTGCTTAATTGTCCAGATGGTAATTCCATATTCAATTCTAGACTGTAAGTAATTATAAGAAAAAAAATTTATTATTGATATTATCTTATGTATTAAATTTAAATTCATTACTATGGTAGTTTCATGTATGGTAATTACATAATTTCATTATTGCAACTGTTATAGAAGAATTCTAAGGCAAATACTTACCCAGCTTCATCTGCAACTTGTTGTAATAAATTATCAACATCGTTCTGTGGGACATTTGTAGTTGTAGTTTGAGACATAGCATTTTCCATGTATGAACTCTGTACATCTAGGTCTTCAAATTGGCTTTCAAACTTATCCATTAAACCTGAGATTAAAGTTACAATACATTAACACAGATAGATTTATGTAAATGCTATAATGACAAACTTAACAAGCGTATATTATTTTATATATTGATAATAATGTATTTAAAATATTGACTTGGTTTCTATTACCAGAAATTTTTTCTAAATTCATGGATTTCATTGCTGCATCCATAGCTTTTACTACTCCGGCCATTGACTGGGTAACTTTACGTGTAGTTAAAGCTGTCTGTACCCTGCTAGCTACAGCATCAACTCTTGCACTCATACGCAAGTAGTTCAGTGCTTGATTTTTTTGACGAATAGCATTTTCTGCATGGATACGAGCACCTTCCATATTACCTTTCTGAATTGCTTTCTTTACTTTAGCCTTTTCAACCTTTTCTTCTTTTTCACATTTTTTCGAATTTCTTTCCAACTCCTTCACAGCAAACTTAAGATTAAATAAATTTTCTAAAAGCTCATTTAAGAAAATATTCTCTCCTTTATTTGTTCAAAAGTAATAGTAAAATACTTTGATTTTTCAAAATGAGTAATGACATTTGATTACATCTCATATCAAATGATTCATGTTATATTTTAAGCTACACAGATAAGTAAAATATGATACATTTTTATAAAAAGGATACTTTCCATCTGAGAGACGGACATAATTGACTGTTCGGCCCCCGTTGTGATGAAATTTAATAATAATAATAATACTGTTAAATAACAGAACCGATTTTCTTCGTTTACGAGAAAACTGACTCGTGTTAAATATTACAGTTTGATCAAATTGACTGTCGTTCAAGTTTCGGTCCAACTGGCATAATAATCACTTTCAACACAAATCTTTAACTAAATACGATTACTATTTCTGAAAATTTTAATACAATTCAAACAGTGACTACAGATCCAACAAGACTGGACATACCTTTATTACCAGAGTCATGATTTTTTAGGGTCTCGGACATCCCAGGGTAAGATTAAGTCTGCATTATCGACAAGAGGTCTGCATATAGAGGACACAGTCGATACGATAGTCGTACCCATTTTACCAGTTCCTCTCTTATCATACCTCGCCGGGGCATGCATGATGCAATTACTTTATCGGCTATAGAAATACGTTCCTAATAATGTATTACTTTAATAATTATAGCCAGTTTTAAGAAGAAATTGTCAATGAACGCTGCTTAAGAAAAAATAGATAAAATATTTTGATTACCCTGTTTACTGTAAAATAAATATATTTTCAGTATTTGGTAAAACATTCAATCTGTTAAACAATTAATTTCTTATATGCAAAGTAAAACGCTGTGAGACTAATAATGCACTGCATAGCAAATAATTAAAGTAATATTAAATAAATGGACAGATGGCTAATATTATAATTTTTTGGATGGATTTCAAAACCAAGTAATATATGTATAATTAATATAATAATTTATGTCGAAATAAATAATAACAGCTTATGAATCAAAATATCAGCAATTAGCAATTGCTGTTTAAATGTTGATTAAATAATTAATAATTAATTCAGCTCTTTGTTACAGCATCAAAGAATATTATAAAAATACTGTGATTTTGTCATGATAAATAAATAGATGTATGGTTGCATTTTTGAATTTTATACATAAGGAATTATGATACCATTAAATGTAAAGACACAGTAAAGTTTTTTTTTCTTCGCAACCTTCTTTCATATAGAAGCAAAAGGAATAAATACTATTTAGAATTTAATAATATTGTCAAATGAATAAAGTCGCTGAAGCACTGAGAATAAAAAACTAACTTGAATAATTATTTAATTATTAATTATTTATTTATGATATTAACTAATTATGTACCTAATTGACTACATATCTATGCTAAATTCGTCGAGTAATTAATTATACTGATTACTTAATAAGTTAATTTTTGAAAACTGGTAAATCGATCAATTAAAAAAATTTATTAACTTAATCGTTTAACTAATTTAAAACAGATATTATTGTTAGAGTAGTTAGAGAATTACTTTATCTATCAACTGTCATATAATGGCGAATAAATGTTTCATAAACTCAAAATGTCGAATAAATGAATTCTAAGTTTCAGCGACCAATATTATTAATGAACGTTCGTTATCATATCATTTTTGTTCTGTTGTATCACAGGATGGCATGCATTTGAATCTAACATCAAAATTGATTTGTTCTTCTGAAGGAAAAGAACCACCGTCTTCTTTTTCTACATCTTCTTCATTATCTTCATTTTGTTCAAGGTCCTCATCCTCATCTTCTTCATCTTGTTCAAGTAATTGTTTTCGAGCCATCTGAACAACCTGCCATTCTCGATAATGACTCTTTCTTTTTGCTTCGAATGCTTTTCGTTTTTCTAAAATTTCGTAAATTAATTGAAATTACCTTTGTTATTTAGTATTATAATAATTGAATAATTAATTTTTTCTTTTTTGTAGATGATTTATTTTTTGCGTATTTTGTTTTTAATATCTTTGAATCTTTCATAATAATAATAATAATATTAATAATAGTAATAATAATAATAATGATAGTAGTAGTAGTAGTACTAGTAGTAGTATTCTTTATACTAAAAATTTACCAGCCTATTATAGATATTGTTTTATTTTAAAATATAAGTATTGTAATAAGTTATATACATATATCCAAATTGTTATAAGTATGACTAAATTTGAATGACATTTCATTAATATAAAACTTAAGGTTAAACATTATAACTAATTCCCTACCTCTTTCCTCAGGTGTTTCTTTTTCTTCTTCATCTTCGCTTGATTCTTCAAATATTTTTGGTTTACTACCTCCTGCCAATCTGTAAAAGTTAAAAGATAAATTATTAGAAATTTATTTTATAACAACTTCAATTATAAAATCAAATGTAATATGTGCGTAATTTAATAATTTTATTAAAATAACAGCTCTCTTGTTTTGTTTAAAAATTTCTAAAGATCATATATTATCTTTATACATATATATATATATTGTGCAGTAATTTTCACAATTTTTAACAATATAATAACTTGTTTTATAATTCTTTTTAATAATAAAATAATAAATTTATAATAAATCTATTTTTGGAATTTGTGTATGAGAAATTTATCAACAATTGTGCCAAAATACTGAATATAATTCTATTTTTCATAAATACACGTGTACATACATGTACATGTGTTATTGCTTCTTCAACATTGTAAAATACTAATGTAATGCTGTAAGCTTTAATCAAAGCTACTCAACTATCTTTCTCTCTGTTCTTGTAATACATGCCAACTCCATTTAAGTGCTTAAATAACACATAGTAGACATGAATATTTTTCTGAAATAGGTACAGATGTAAGAGTCTTTTGGAAGATGTGTAACATCTTAAATCAGCAAAGAAGCTATGATAGGATTAGTTAAGTAAACTACATTTTTTTGTATGACGTACAGTTATGAATTTTATTAGGTTGATGCAAAATAATTGTGATTTTTATTATATATTCGATACGTAAAAATCACAATTATCTTTACACCAACCGAATATTCCATTATTTATTGTAAAAATTGTATGCCTGATTGCTGTTTTTAATCTTATATGTCAATTTAAAAAAAAAAAAAAAAAAAAAAAAATAAGGCAGTGTGTCTTTTTGTATTCCACCTATTCTTTTATTAAATGAACTTATTATTACACGTATAAAGTTTTTACTGTTTTTACTTAATTTTTAACTTATCATCGTTTTACAGCGTTGATTCAACTTTATAGATTAGATTTGTACCCTGAGGCTGAAAATACATAAAACGCTTAAATACAGGTGCATTCAATTTTGACAATTAATAACGTTTAAAAAATTATAACTATAAGTCATATGACTCTCAACTTCAGGATGTTACATACCTTCTGAAACCGTTTGTATATTTCTTGGTGTATATATTTCATAAAAATTATTTGAGTATAACATTTGTACATAATATGAACCATTTCAAAAATTGGTCCATTTACTTTGAACTTGAAAACTAAATAATATTGTGCAGAGGAACTCGAGTAGTTTTCCACACAAGTAGTTCTTTGTATGCAGAATTACTGAAAACAATAAAGGTATGTGACTCTAGGAAGCAAAAGTAGCAAATGTACATTTCAAACAAACTCTAAAACTTACCAATGAAGATTTATTCCAATAAATAAAATAAATCAACATAAAATATCTACATACATTTGTACACATTTATTATATTGTTAACATTCAATTCCAACATCAACACTTCAGCATTATGTATGTAACAATGTTAGAACCTAATGATGATGATGATGATGATGATGATGATGATGATGATGATGATGATGATGGATGATGATGATAATGATGCTGCTTCTTAGTAGTAAATAATTGTATAATTTAAATTTGATAGCTGCCATTTAAGCGAATCCTGGTATAAAATTCTAAACAAATAGTATAAATTAGAGTAACTGAAGAATTTAAGAGAAATAAAAAATAGCATGTGTACTATAGTTTTTTAGCATTGCCTCAGAAATTTAGCTATACTACATTAAAACTGATACTTTAAACCCAATGTTTGGGCACTGCATGAGCAAAATAAATGTTGATTTATTTCTTAACTTGGACATATGTATACTATTATATTACTGCACCATAAAATACATTGTAAGTTCTTAAAATCTATTATAACAATAATTATATTAATTTAATGATATAATATGAAGTATGTATGTTTATCTTTTATATTACTCAGTTTTAACTATTAAGATGTTACAATCATTATAAGGCTTAAGGTAATACAGTTTAATTACTAAATTCATTGCAAAATTATATTTCATGTAACTACATATATAATTTCTTGTTTAACTGTTTAACAATGCATCTTTTAAGTGTACTACAATTTTTTGTTTTAAATTTACTTATAAAAGAAATTTGTAACAGAGAATAAAATGTGTACGTTTAATGGAATTAACCTACACACTTACTTAGCAGCAACAGCAGTAGAATCTAATTGATCAAATTCAAATTCATTGTGCAGGCCTTCATAGTTGTATGGGGTTTTTGGTTCATCAATCTTCATGTGACCATAATCTTTTTCCGCTGGATGCAATGTTGCTATTATGTTCATCTCATCCCATTTTGTTTCTTTACTTGGTCTATAATAACAATTATAATACATTACAAACTTTAATTCAATAATAATATATACTTAGTGTACTCTAAAAATGGTTTAATACTTATAATTTTTCTTTAAATTATAATTTCTATGCAAATAAACCGATATTAATTTGTGATTATACAATATAGTAAAGTAAAAATGACATTAAAAAATCAAAGAACAATGAGTTTATTTAACCTAACCTTCAAAAATCATTTTAAAACCTATCCTATTTAAGTGATAACTGATAACTAAAGATTACTCTTTATTATACAGCTTCTTAAAATGATGAAACTTAAACTACAATTTTGATATAAGATAATTTAATGAATTTTAATCATTTTTACCTAGGTAGATCCGGATTATCGAAACTGCTAGATAATTTCAAAATTCCTTTAGTAGGTCGTTTCGAAAGATTTTCTGCCATTTTGAAAAAACTTGATTTACAATTGATAATTATAAACCATCACGAATTTATAAAGCCAATATTTCATTACAGTGTTCTGACTAAAATTAGAACAGGTTGATAATTATTTACAACTCTTGTCAATTTACCACCATAAAATTTTAAGATTTAAACACAAAATAACCAGTTATAATTGGTGCCATGTTGCACAAAACCTTATACGGTGCAAGATATTTCAGATTTTACTTTGCAATACTTTGTCATTTTTACTGTAACGTTAAAATCGATTTCTTAATAATTACTGAAATATGGAGAACAGAAGAATTATATACGTAAATATTTTTTATCTAACAACTTGTCAAATGATCTTTTAAGAAATTAAGAATCATATGTAGGTACGCAACAGAAACTTTATGTATGTATACCAATATACAGACCAGATATTAGGAATTTGATTTAGCGAGTAAAAGTAAGATTTTAATCCAATAAAACTAAATAGATTAAAAAATAAAAATAATATATATAAGTCTATATGTATACATTTGTTAGGTTTTGAATGGTATGCACAAATGTATGTGTGTATTTATGTACATATATATATACAGGATGTCTCAGAAGGAGGAATCCCTGGAGGGGAGGTTGTTGAGCTGATTCTGAACAACTTTTTCCTTTGCCGAAATATTGATTAAGGTTTCATTTTTAAGTTATTAACGAAAAACAGTGTCCAATTATAGCGCCCGTAGAACGCGGGCTGAACCGCGAGAGTATTGGTTACTGATTAATGAACAAGCGCGGCGGCAGCACGTCGGTACAATTTGCAGCTTCGTTTTTTGAGATGTAAGCCATTCAAAAATAGAATATCAACTTCCGATTACTGCCGACAACTACCTGCTCAGCTGTCAGCTGTTTAAAAGCGAAATACGCGCTTTGGAAGTTGATATTCCATTTTTCAATTCGAAAACGAAGCTTGTGATTGTTCATGGCCACGGTTCGAACGCACGCTTCATTTCGTCCCCCTTTTAGTCGCCTCTTATGACAGCCAGGCGTTACCGTCACCGTATTCTAATCTCCGAACCACAGAGATAATATATTTGTGTATATTTATACAAATAAATATTTAAAGTTCCTCACAGGAAGAAATATGCTTGTTTCGTACATTTCAGTTAAAACGCTCTTCACCATCAATGTAATGTAATGCCCTTCTATCGCTTGCTTCTCGCTTCGTGACAATAATAAAAAGGCGGGAAATCTTTGTCATAATATCGTCTTTCATAAACGTCAATATCTTTTATTGTACCAAGTATTGTAAATAAATAAGTACCATGTGTAATGTAAATATTTTATCATAAAACACTAAATAACTATGGCCGATGAAAAATTAGTAAAAACAGTACAAAGTACTTTCTCTCTGTATGGTCTTGTCCTTTCAAGGTATGTACATTTTTATATTTTAAATGTATGGTATTTATATGTACAAATTTAATTGTTCAATTTTCATAATAATAAAATACTTTAATATCTAGGAAACTTAGCATTTCTCTTGCTAAGGAACTTTTAAAGGTAGAAGAAAATGAACGCATAAGTTGGCTCACACAGATTGTGGAGAAAGTTTTAGCTGAAAATTTAGATAATCCACACATTAATGTTGATACTCTCAAATTGGCAATAGAAGAATGCGTAAGACCAGATACATTAAAATCCACGGAAACAGTGATAAATGTCATAGATTTATTTAATGCCCCAAAAATTAAATATGACTTATCTAAGAGAAAATTTGTATTGGAAACTATTAGACCAGACATATATACAGAAGCACGATATAAAACTGAAATTTTCAAAAATAGATACGAATTACTTTGGTATAGAACTTTAAGACACGATTTATTTAGTCCTCCCAAGCTTGGTGAGAAAAAAGATGATTGGATTGAATTAGTACCAATTGAACATTTGTTAAGCGAAAATAAAAGTGGAAATATTTGTGTAATGGGTCTTTTAACGCAATTAACAGAGGGTCAGTATTATTTGGAAGACCTAGGAGGAACCATTAAGATTGACTTACGGAGAGCAATATCCTTTGAAAACTTTAAAACCATAAATGTGGAAATTATCTTTAAGCATATGATATTTTTCTAACTATTATGTTCCTTAACATTTTGATACAATTTTCAGGATGGTTTAATTGTGGAAGCTTCTATGGTAATAGCTAGCGGGGATTACAGAGATGGTGTTTTATATGTGGAAGAATTAGGATTCCCACCAGCAGAATCAACTCATAATGCACGCGTTGATTTTGGTAATGCCAACACATTTGGTGGTTCCAACAAACTTTCTTTAAAGTTTTCAGAAAAATTAAAACATTACGAAGACAGCAATAAAGATGGAATGATTGTCTTTGTATCAGAAATGTGGCTAGATGACGTTGTTGTTTTACAAAAATTTAAAACTATGTTAGCAGGATACGCCGATTGTCCACCTATAGCTTTTGTATTATGCGGGCATTTTTTAAGCTTTCCAACAAGTACAACAAGCTTAGATAAATTAAAAGAAGGACTCAAAGATTTGAGCGAGATAATAAAGCAGTATCCTGGTATAAAAGAATCTTCGAAATTTATTTTTGTGCCTGCTTCAGAGGATATAGGATCAGCAAAAATCTTACCGAGATCACCACTTCCAAAATGTCTAACTGAAAATTTTAGGAAGAATATTCCTGGTGCAATATTTACTACTAATCCATGTAGAATTCAATATTGTACAAAGGAAATTGTAGTGATAAGAGAAGATATTTTAACAAAAATGTGTAGAAATACGCTTAACTTTCCACATACAGGCAACATTTATGATCATGTAAGTATCATTTATGTATGTATGTATTATCTAAAAATTTGCTTATCTAATTTTAATGTAACATTTCAGTATGCCAAATCAATTATTTGCCAATCCCATTTGACACCTCTAAGTCTTTCAATAGTACCAATATACTGGAAGCTTGATCATACTTTGCAACTATATCCAACGCCTGATCTGATTGTATCTGCTGACAAATTTGAATCATATGAAACGAAGCAATCAAATTGTCACATAATCAATCCTGGCTTATTTCCAAAGAACAATTATTCTTTCAAAGTATACATTCCAGCTCTAGATTTGATCGAACATTGCGCTATTCCAAAAGATATGAATGAGGTTTGATTACGAGCGCTGTTTAAAGGATATTCAACAATATAATTCATAAAATCTTCCGTTCCTAAACGAAGAAATTACATGCCAATTTTATACAATATTTATTTTCACATCACAATTTTCATCAGTTTTACAATACTTAAAAAATGCGTGTTCAGTTCATAACTTAATCCGCAACAATTTTTTTCTTTCTTTTTTTTCTTTTTTTTACAACTAAAGTAAGAGCATATTAAATTAAGTTCGATCATCGAAAATAGCTTAATCACTCGTTGAGGATACTGGGGTAATTTGTTGGTCCTCCGTGTCCTATAATACAGCGAAAGAGAAATTGAATAACTTACTAACGATAGTCTTATCGAACAAATAAGTAATATTATTTAACATAATACACCTCAGAAAAAAAGAACTCAACACACTCTTTTTACTTCTCTCTCAGATTTGATTAACGAAGTTATATCTCAGACTTTCTATGTGGGACACAGGAAGTACGCATTTATTTTTTGTTTGTTTTTTGCTTACTTTTGTTTTCTTACCGATTTATATAAATAGATACATACAATATTAAACACAGTGTTTCTATCTTTTTTTTCCGCAATGTACACAACAATATTACAGGTACAGACTGGGCCCCGGCATATCTCAATTCACTGCGCTGGAAGCATAAGTTAATTACTGGCCGTTCAATCAAACATCAATGATTATAACTTCGTAGAACAACGTGTAACACATGAGATGCGATAATAAAATTATGACAATACAATTTGCGAGTCGTTACAATCTCCTGCAGTAACAATACCCCAGCTATACACCGAAGTCAAAGGGGAACAAATGTATTTGAAATATAATAATTAAGACAATTTTTTAGCAAAGTTTTGCGATAGAAACATCATTTTTATTATTCAAATCGCTCCATTTCTTTCACACAAATTTTCACTCTTGTTTTACCCATACACACACACGCACACACACGCACCGCGCGCGCGCGCGCGCATACTATTATTTTTTTTTTTTTTCACTGTACACTATGTACCTTAGCGTTCGTATACGAATTACGAATGCTATATGTATGAATTCTTAATGCTCCAAATATTGGAAACTAACAAACTTTCAACCGTGGCAAGCGAATGCTAATTTTTTTTTTTTTTTCTTTACTTCTCAAACGTTCGATTAGAGTGTGAGCGTTAAAGTGTTAGAATAACGCAGATTAATAATATGTGTAATTGTGAATCGCCGTAAGAGCTACGTGCACTCACTTATCGAATATATTACAGTGCCGCAATGTAAAAAAAAGAAAAAAAGAAAAAAAGAACGCGCTTACATCTATTGCACTTTCTTAACATTTTTTATGCTCAAATGTTCGTATCACCTGTAATCGACTATATCATAATACAGAATAATACATAACAGCTTATGTACCAACGCTTTCTTCGTGTAACTATGTACAGGTGTGTATGTTTAGCTAGTAGAGTTACACTTTCAGTCGACGGATGGTGTAACGGTCTTTTAAACTCCATGTCTCACGAACTTTCCTTCTTCGCGTATAGTTCTCCTAGGAAACAAAGTTAATAAACATAATGAAAGTGAAACAATGATATTAGAATGAAAATCAGGCGGTATCTTGAGAAAAAAAAGTTTGTTTAATAAGATTTGTCCGATATAATATCTGCATACCAAACGTAGCTTGTTCCTGTTTTTTGTTTGGCTACAACTAATATATTTACACATATATATATGTACCCACTTTCTCTTTGATATCTTCGACAAGCTTGATTCCTTTCTTCGGCGTCGAAGTACCACAAAGTGATTGCATATCTGGTTTTGTATGCTGGCTGTACTTCGTGCGGATTTCTCCTGTCGGACCAGAAGAAGAGTATTCTATCGAAAAGCGGCTCGATGTTTGCTACCTGATCACGCCAGCCTTCTGGAAATATCCTCAACAGGCCACCATTTTTCTATAAACACAAAAACCGACCATAAATTATCATAAATAAAAAGAAATAGTATAAAAATATTTGTATGTATAATATAAAAACTATATAATTTAAATAATTTGTATTGTACAATTAAAGTGTACAAAAATTGATAAATGGAAAGTATATGTACTGTCCACCGATCCCAAGTCCCATGAGAATAACTAATTAAGCTCGTGTAAGACTAGGTGGTCAGTCAATGTCTCTTACGGCACAGGTGCCGTTCCACGAGACTTCTTGTGATCGGTGGGCTGTACTCTGCAGAAATGAGAAGATGACGAACGGAAGGAATGCAGGTACGATTGGTCGTAGTCCAGTTCAGATAATGGATCACATACTAATCGCATCGTTTGACAATGAGGGCAAGTGAGAGTTGGTGATCGTGCGAAGAGCTCCCTTTGTCCCTGTGCCGTACCGCTTGTCATCTTTCTATCTCTACACAGTACGTGCGATTGGATGTGGCTGACGCGCGTTGTATCACGTAAGACATTCAACATCCGGTGCTCTCATATTCCCGAAGGCAGCACGTGTTTAAACATCCCTTATTTCTCCTGTAGGCCAACGTAAATATGTATTGCTCAACACTACGCTATGCTCGTGTTGGATGAAGTAACTCACGTAGGCCCTTTCGAGGTCTATCCGGTTGTCGATTACCCTTTCTACAAATGTTCTCTTTCAAAGTTAAAACGACCATGAACCGTGTTAAATTGTATATCAGGCGAATGGGAAATAATGTAACTTGAAATTGTTTTTTAAATACAGAAAAGAGATATAAAAAAAGCTTAAAATTTAAGTTTGTTTAAGCGTATAAATATGTACAATTATTTTAGCGCCACTGCCAAGAAATCATCGCATCGTTGTGTCGCAAAGCGTTAGGAAAGCATCCAGAAAAGTATCTCGTCGTCTAAAATCAGATGATTGAACGTAATAGGTGTATCTTTACCTTGATATCCCAATCCCGGTTGAGATAGTATATGGCTGTGATGCATCGTCCATCTCGATTAGGATTGTCCACGTGTTTCACGTAATGCGAACCGTGACCAGGATAACAAGCCACCATCGCCTGGAAAATAATGGAATTTCGTTACGTTTTATCGAGGAAAAACTTGGAGTGTCCTTGCCGGTCCGTACTCTTAAAAATATAGATCTACTCTATCGAGCAATCACCCAGACCACGCGGAATATTGACCCGGACCATAGGATAAGATTTCGATACTACCTTTTCAAGAACATTAAAAATCATAACGATACGGTAATACTTTAATACTTTTAATCGGCACTGATTAGCTGTATAATTCTCCTAACATCGTAATGCTAGTCAGGCCATTTTTTTCTGCCTTTGATGAAAATAATCAAAATGATTTATTAATTATCGAAGAATGAATTTTTATGCAAAGGAACATCTACACAGGAATTATTCTAAGCGTTTCCTGTTTTATCAAATGTACCGACGAAGGTGGTGGTCTCATTGTCAGACCTATGATTTCTGACTTGAGCGAGGTGTAAGTACCTGCCTGACTACGTGCACCACGTTATGCTGAATGAAACTTGGAGCACGTTGCTCCCTTTCGTGAGTAGCATCGCGTAGTAGTGCATAAGTATGTAGTATGTAGCATTACACTTCCCTATTCCTTTCCTCTCCTTTCAATGACTATTGTCACGTGGAATTTCAACGAAGTTGTAATTATTCATTCAACTTCTTATATTATATACAACTTTCCAATTCAAACATTTGTATATTCGAAATATCAATTAAAACATTATCTAGAAATAATTAGAATACGACTGAGTCAGAATTAAATCACAACAAGATATTTTTGTTCGTTGGAACGGGATATGAAACGATTCATCTTCACGGCTGATATTTTTTTCTTTCTTTTTAATTTAATTATCGTTACGAGGCTTTACAGGGGTATTGATGGCTTTAGGCGCTTATTACTATCTAATTAATATCAATCAAGGATTAACAACATTTAAATCGTCTGAGCTGAGACGTATCGATGAAAGCTGAAAGACTCGATGACTTTACAGATTTAACAACTCTAGGTTTTGAAGATCCAGAGATCCAAAGACTGAAATATTTCCAAATTTTTGGATTCTGCAATTCCAAGATTCTAAGATTCTACAGAAAAGCTCATCTCCCATTCGGTTAGACACGGGGTATACAGTATACAGACCAGTCAAAGGTCTCTGAATGGGCGTACGTGCACTAAAAGGGCTGATAGCAGCGGCAGACCAAGAAGAGAAGGGATTGCCTTTCAGCCTTGACCCAAATAACACGTTAACCTTGGTACTACATCCGTTGCCGTGTATATTCTCACGTAACCCACGAAATAATCGTTTTCCCTGTTTTCGGTAACCGGACGCGATTATTCGTATGCGTAAATGGGGGGGCGTCATCGGCTAGAAAATTCATGAGGTCTGGTTACTATCTCCAAAAGCAAATGAAACTTTACAAAAATATTCTGGTCTCTTTCTGTTGTAATGTTTATACATATAGTATGTAAGAAGCCTGAAATATTAATGAAAGCCATCGTATCTTTATTAATTGTAATAAAAAGCATTGTTGATCAAGTTAAACTAGAAACATCTTTTCATTGAAAACACATCACTGGATTTTAGTAGATTCAATATTGACATTAGATAGTTTTCAATGACCATTGTGCACCATCGAATCACCTTGAAGTAGACAATTGATAAGCACTATTACCAGCTAAGCATATCATTTTGTTTTAACCATTAGAAGAGACTCTCCTCTAATCAGTTGAATATAATATTATCTTTTTTCATATTTTCACAAGCAAATTGAACGCGAAACATCATTCTTGTCTAGAATAAATTACAAAACAATATAATTCAATGACTTCGATTGATTTCACCATATATGTATGTACACCTTGGAAACATGATTGAAATCTCTCACCCCCCCCCCCCCCCCCCCCCTACTTGTGGCCTTGTTTTTTAGATAATTGAATTTATTGACCGATATGATATGGATAAATTGCAATTTTAAAAAGAAAAAACTTATACTGTACATATTACGTGCAATTTATCGCGTTTTTCACAGATAAGGAACATAATTTGCCAAAATAGGTATACATCTTGATAATGTTTCTGTTTCTGATTAGGAACGATGAAAAATGAGTTCGAAAGTCCGTAATCAGAACTATATCTGTGTATAGTTTTTTCATTCGTTTAATTTATCTATAAATTTTTTAAGATTTTTGTGACATTCTGTGAACCCCGTAAGACCAAATGGCTACTATACTAATGTTTACAGTAAATTTATGTTAAAATGAAAAGAAAAAATATTTAAAAATAAAATTTATGTATATTATACATCTAATCAAAGGCATGAATTATGAAGGAGAAAAACGTCTGGAGAGGATTACAGAAGATTAAATGATCGATCGTTCCAAATAAATCTGCCAAAGCAGTATGTATTATGAATGACGTAGCTCATATTTCTTGTAGATTAGTTACTGAAAGTATGTTCTTAATCAAATTTATTTATAACATAGCATCTGTGTATTTAAAGGTAGAACGGAAGAGGAATTTAAGATTCGCAAAGTCAATGAAAATATTAATTTCCATTTACCGTTCGAGTTTGAAAACGATTTATTAAATTTCTGATAAACGACGTTTTGTTTAAAAAAAAATATATAAACCCAAAATAAACGTGGTAGACCAAGTGTCTGTGTTTTGCTTATTTTAATAGTTTATGCAGTTGTCTTGGGAAAACACTCGAGACTTTACCGAATTACTGATTATACATAAAGGGTAATGGGGATTACCTTACGTATAAATGATTGAACAAACCCAGTTATTGGACGCTTCCTTATGTATACGTCGTACATTAAACGAGGAAAACCGCATGATTATTTGCGCTAAATTTATCTTGAACGTAGTAAAAGCAGAAAGCCGCGTTATATTGTTCTGTATCGTGAAACGCTTGTTACTTTCAGGTGCAAAGAAAAGTATCATAAAATTTATTATATGGGTAAATTTAGAGGTATACGAAATAATCAAATTAATTAAGCTATTTATAATTGACAAAATAAAATAATTTTTAACAAATTTTAATAAGCGTAATACGGTAGAATCTCGTTATTTTGCCGTCTGACAATGAACGATTTATCCTTCACGCAGACTGCCACACTTCCACCATTGTAACTTACAAAAATTTTATCTCCCTTTCCCCTCGAACTGAAAGTAAATCATATTTTTTCGATTTCTTTTCAACCACGATCATATTATGAGTATTAAAGTAAAATAAAAGTTCAAGTACATAAGTTGTGCGTGTTGTATACCTTTCCCAGCAATTTCACTTTATCTTCATTCGAGAAGATAAACGTAACTCATTGTACAGTTCAATTTTTAGCTGGTTTATCTGAAAGCTTTCAGGGGAAAGCATTCTTTTAATCTCTTTCTGCACTTGACAATAAATTGCACAGAACAAACGTTGTACAAATTTTATAGAAGTAAATACTTGAAAATAATAAAACGATAAAATAAAGGAATTGTGAAAATACCGCGAATCGAGATAACACAAGAGGGAAGATTAAGAATAATCTCCAATTATTATTGAATAGAACTCTAGATCACACAACACTCTTATGGTACAACTTTACTTTAGGCTTCTCTAGCAAAAATGACGACATAGGGAAAGTAAAAATTTTTCAATATATTAATATTGAAAGTAATTTAGAAGAAAAATTAATATAATTTTTAATCGTTAACTGAAATGTATAAATTAAAAAGAGATATATTAAATAAAATTGTCTCTGTTTCCCTCTAGAACACTATTTTCCCCAAGGAAGTCCACCCCCGATTCTCGGTATACATATGTACCATGTACTTAAGAACAAGGTGAAAAGAAAAACAGGAGACACGATAAGCAACTGGTTTCGCAACAGAAAAATACCATGAAACATCGTAACCCAAGGATCGCAATTTTAAATTACAACAAGGAAGGTGTTCTGAATCGATCGGAAAGTCAACAAGAGATCGGTAAATACCCTGAAAGACGAATGACATCATTCTCAGACGATTGGTACACGCGTAAACGCTCTCCTTCCCTTCGTCAAGCTTAACTATACATGTACACAAATGCATACATATGTACATACATATATGGCACCACGTCAAATCTTTCACCTTCACGAAGGTTACCCTTGTATGTATAGTTTCGCGAACGCGACTAATACGAAATCAATTCTCACCTGTACCAAAACTTATTTTATCAACTTATTAATTCTTAACCAAAAAAGATCGAGTCTTATAGATCACAATTTATTTCTAATGCTTTCTTTTTTTAATAGTATAAAGAATAAAGAATTTAAACTATAGCGAATATTTTCTCTCTGGCTATAAATGGAGCAGCGACAGAACGCAGGATATGTTCAGTTTAAAAATATACATTCAGTTGTTTGTCTGGAAGAATCACTATAAGGAAATTCAACATTTTGGAGCAGTTACTGGTTACATTTTTTTTTTTCCCCCTATTCTTTATGAAATATAAATTTTAATTATTTCAAAGAAAGCTCAATGGAATTTAATGATATTCGGTTTTAACAATTCTGAAGAAATAAATGGGAATGAATCACTGCCCTAAGTGCAAAGAAACATTACTAAATGTATCATTGATATTCACAGAACACTAGTAAATTTTAACCGATAATCTTCTTTGTGAACACCCTGTGTACACGTTTAAACTGAACATAATCACACAACAGCTTACACAAGTCAGTCAGGTACGAGTGACCAGCGATACATATTTCTTTTTTTAGATTTCTCAGCGAGGCGACGCGACGTCTCGTTTCCACGAAACGCGCGCAATTTCAAATTTGTTTAACGGAAACGAGATGCATAATCGGAAAGAAGGCATTACGATCCGTTTGTTTTCTGGCATACGAGACGAAAGGGAGAGTCGGTGAAAGACAAGGAGAAAGAGATAACGGGGAGCGAGTTAGCCGTAAGGCGTACGTGACCGACTGCACTTCGCGAGTTCCCACTCTCGTTTCGATTCGTTCATTTGGCGCGCTAAGCTACCCGAAAGATCGTTGCAATTTCGGGATCCTGACCTTCTCTGCCCACCACCGCCCCGCCCCTCTCCACCCTCGCCGTCCGTCACTATTTTCTGAACGCCTACGAGATTAAACGTCGATGCTCGTAAGAAACGCGCGATCTTTCTTTTTCACCGATGTAGAACAGTTATACGTACACATATTATTTATCATCGACGTTTTATGAGAAACCAGGAAATATGACAGACCTGTTTCCTGCTTACTTGTCAACAATTCCCCATTTCTCGTGTTATTTCAATTAAAATTTCAATTAATGAGTATTTGTAAACAATTTCTTTGAGAACTTTTTCAACTACCATTCGATTCGATCTAATTAATATTTTTTAACACCTACGAGGATTACTATACATATACACGATGGTTACTATTACATTAAAAAGAAGAAAGAGGCAGTGTTTTCAACATATATGAAAAGTTTACATGATTTTTATTTTATATATACTTTGAACACATGCAACTGAACCTTCGATTAATGTAATTTAAAATTTGATGTGCTAATTCGAATTTAGCGGTCTAATTTTATACCTGATATTCGATATCACGAGCCTTGTTCGAAAAAGTTTACTTGTCTAAATTGATCAAAACTTAATTAACGAGTAGTCAAATATGCGTTCGATAATCGATATTTTACGCATTATCATTAAGCATCAAACGGAAAAAAAAATTTTTTTTAAATAAAAAATAAAACTTTGTTTAATGAAATACTCTCAATGTTTTCAAAACAACATGAATCATGCTATGATGTATGCTTACAATAAGCAGAAAAAAAGTAATCCATAACAATTTATCATAATATGAATCCTAATGTATGTAATTTCATTAATAAACATTAAGATATTAATTATTAATGAAAACAAATGTACATTTCTCATTTAATTAATGTAAAGAAACTTTGAGAAGATAGTACAAAGCACAAATCAATTTAAAAAGTTCAAATAATCTTGCTATTTATTTAATAAAAAATATATTCACGCTCACCTTTGTCCTTCCATTGATCGTGTAGTTGCCCATTTTTCCATTGTTACACATTTTATTTGCCCTCATAATGATGGCATCCACTTGGGATATAAGCATCCCAATATTCTGACATTGTTTTTCTTTTCCATCTAACCATGTTATTTGATCACCACGAATTGTCTTTAAGTCGTTCGCACCTGCTTTATTAGAAACCAACTGTCCATCTTTAAATAATCCAGCACTATACATATTTAAAACTTCGTTTAGCACTGCAAGACCTTTCTCCGCTCCTAGAAAATTGTCTACCACACACATACCGTATTCATCCATGTCTCTAATCACATTTCTGCATATTTCGTCTATTAACTCTTCAAGATTATACTTGTTTTTGTGGAGGAAAGGTGGTAAAAGTTCTTCATCACGAGTGAAACGAACCTCTGGGAAGTTCTTCATACCGTTGTGATGTTGTGTAGGCATGTCTAATGCATTGTCCTGCAAGTTATCAAGGATTCTTGAACTTTCTAAGACAGGATTCAATAATTCAGCTCTGGCACCTAGGATTGTGTCTTCAGAACTTCCTTCGTACGTTATCGGAGAAGTCCATCCGTCTACTCTGTTAGTACGGCTACCTTTTGTTTTGATACCACTAGATTTCCTCTTAGGATTTTGACGTTCTTTACAATCCAACAGTTCCCTCACTTTTTCTGCCTGTTTATTTACTCCTGCAAATAATACAGTGACATAGTTAATCTATAATATATACAGAATGAAAGAATGGATAAAAGTATCACATATTCGATTCCAATAATAAATAAATAACAAACTATTCATCGAAACGTTTATTTTTATGTGAAATGTTGATAATCGTAAAATTTGAAATATAAAAAAATTTAGAAAAAGGAACTCGAGAAAGTAGAAAGAAACTTTTACGTACCTCCAGAATGTTTCGCATTGTAATGAACTTCTTGAGTAGCATCCTCCGATCCCCGCGTTGTTTCTGACACTGGTTTCTCGTTTAGGTTAGAAACTACTGGTGTATTTGAAAACTGACAATTCCTGAGGGAGGAGGAATCCTTGCTCAATTCCAGAACGGAATTTTGCTTAGACGTTGCAACTGAATCTGGTACGATCGATCGCACCGAATGAGTCGCACAAAATTCTTTGTGACGTTTCCAATCCCGCCTTTGGTGTTCTTGGGTGCAATAGGAGACGGCCTTGCACCGTGAACACCTTAACAGCTTGTCAGTTCTATTACAGACTACACAGCCCACCGTTGCACCTATCTGAACATCACCGCCGGGTGTCTGTGCACGACTGACTGTCGGTCCGGACATGTTTCGTCGTTTATTTCGCGGCCACGAGTGTCGACGACATTTCTCCAATGAGGGAGGTCACACACGCACTCGATCTGCGTACGGTACTACTCTGCTATCGGAACTCCGCAGTGCTTATACGTATGATCGCTTGGTTTACATGCTACATACATATGTACATGTATGTTATCGAATCTGCAAAACACCTATTGGCGCAATGGTGATCAGAAAAACACCGATTCTTAATGCCTGTTAGCTCGTATGATCCTTACACATTGTACCGTATGCGTGTAGTCATGCATCAATACAACACATTACACTTGATTACACTGTATTCAAGTCCTTTCTTTAAAAATTCATTTAAAAATTAGGTATACATTCACTATTTTGCCCGTTCGCCGTCCTTAAGATAGCGCCACTTTATAGTCAATTTTTTTTTGTACTCTCTCTCTCTCTTTCAACACTATGATCAATTCTGCAATGTATGAAAACAATGTTTGATTATTTGTGCCTTGAGTTGTGAAAATCTATATATTTTTTTATCGAAAATAGAAACGTTTGATGCGATGAAAAATATGTAGTACATTGTTCAACGTAAAAATTAGATTACGTCGAACATGATTAAAAAACAAAAAAATAAAAGACTATCAATGTTACAGTTTTATGCTTAAGTTCCAACTATATATACATAAGCGAATACAAGAATATGCATAATAAAAATAATTAAATACTATATTATAAATAGAGAAATAATGTGATAAACATTATATGTGTTCATTATATTGAAGCGTTTAATAAAAGAAGTTCTTGGTAATATTTATTTAAAGCTCATTTTCCGAGACGTTCACGTTTTTATAGTTTTAAGTTTTATATACATATGTATGTATTATGTATATTTTATATATAGGCATTAAAAATGCACAAAATTGAATTCTTTCATATGGGAACAGTCACTGTGTTTCTATGGTAACTGTGTGTGCACTTTGTTACAACATTGAATGCATACTGTGCACATTGGATAGTAAAGTATATAGTAAAAGTTTTGTGAAATAAATAATCACCAATATTTTGTAAATTAAATAGGTGTCAACGCCTACAACATGAGTACTTTCCTACAAAATATTTACATTAAAGATGGAGAATATACAAAAACAATTTATACAATGGTATAGATTATTTACATCCAACTTGTATTATTTTACTATTTAGTTTATTGCTTATTATAATGTGTCTTACCAGACGCATTGGTATTCCTTGCTGTGATACTAATTTTTAAAATCAAGAAAATGACTTTTTTAATTACTTTTAAATGTTAATTGAACGCATACAAAATAGATATGTACATTACAGATTAAGGAACAAAGATATACAGAGACAATAAAAGTGTTAATTGCACTTCTAGATGTTTATCCTGCTGTATGTATGATTATGCTAAAATAATTTTTTACATTATCGATAAATTAGTTTTATAAGTTATACATATTTGATAAATTATTTTACAGTCCAGACCTTGTTTATCTCTACTTGCTCACTGTTATTTTTATACTCAAGATTTTATAGCTTCTGCGCAATGTTATGAAAAATTAGTTCAATTATGTCCGGATGAAAGTATATACAAGTTATACCATGGTCAATCTTTACATCAAGCATGTATGTATCAAGAAGCATGGACAATATGTTCCAGTATCGTTAATCAAAGCAACCTGGAATTTAAAGTAAAGAAACTGCAGGCAGCAATAAAATATGGCCAAGAAGATATTGTTGCTGCAAAAAATCTTGTTGATCAATGCTCAGTTGATGATGTTGATACAGAGATTAATTTAGGATGTCTTTTATACAAGGTATAAAAATGAAAATTGGAAGTACTCTTTATAAACGGTCTAATATTTGATCTTTTCAGGAAGAACAATACGAACAAGCATTAAAAAAATTTGCTAATGCGTTACAAATTGCAGGTTTTAAACCACATTTATCATATAATGTTGCACTTTGTTATTTTAAATTAAAAGAATATGCTGCATCCTCGAAACATATTGGTAAATATACTAATATCGACGATACAGTTTGTTAATTCAATAATATTTTTATCCTACATTTTATGTTAGCTGATATTATTGAACAAGGGATAAAGGAACATCCAGAATTAGGAGTAGGCATGACAACAGAAGGCATAGAAGTACGCAGTGTTGGTAATACTTTAACGCTTCACGAAACAGCTTTAACAGAAGCATTCAATTTAAAAGCAGCCATAGAATATCAACTACAAAATTGTAATTGTATAAAATAAATTTCAGTTATTCACTTATTTTAATTGCTATCGTGATAGTTGCTATCGGGTGTCTGAGTTTTAATTAATTGCTTTTAGTTGAAGCAGCAAAAGAAGCATTAACGGATATGCCTCCCAGATCTGAAGAAGAGCTTGATGCTGTTACTTTGCATAATCAAGCCTTAATAAATATGGATACAAAGCCAAGCGAAGGATTTGAGAAACTAATGTTTTTATTACAACAAAATCCATTTCCACCTGAAACTTTTGCTAATTTGTTACTGTTGTACTGCAAATATCAATACTATGATTTAGCTGCAGATGTGCTTGCTGAAAATGTGCACTTGACTTACAAATACTTAACGTCGGTAAGTATGATTTTAATTATCGTAGTATTAATATATTATACACTCAAAATACATTTCTCACGGACTTCGATTTCACTACCACAAAAATTTAGATGGTTTATAAAATGATGAAAACGATAGAAAACTTTATTAGAAATTCTACCGAATTCATATAATTTCTCAATCAGTGGAGTGTTTACTTTTTGAGTGTTTAGATTTTTTGGAATGTTTGTCTATACTATTGTCTGAATGCTTTCGTTTATGAGCTTTCACATCATGACTAGACAAACTTTCATTAGAGCTTTCATCGCTAAATGAATTATTATGCTTCTTTCTTTTCCTTTTTTGATCTTTAGAATACTTTTTCTTTTTCTTTTTAACAATTTCTTTTCTATCCGAATCGCTATCATCCGTATTTTGCTTAAGTTTTTTAACTTTCCTTTTTTTCTTTCTTTTCTCTTTGTGCTTTTTCTCTTTTTTAGTTACATCATCAGTTTGCGGTTGAACAATAGGTTGTTGTTCTTCTTCAATCTCTGGGATTAATTCATATTTTTTCCCACCAGGAGACATAAAGCAGTCTTTAGATAAATGACCAGCAGTTCCACATTTAGTGCACGTAGTATTAAGGACAGCTTCTAAATGTATGGTTTTACGTTCATGTTTTTCTATAGTTTTTCTCTTTTGCGTGTCTCTCTGTAATTCAACTCCATTCGGATCTAAATCTGTACCGCTTCCTTGATTCACGTATTTCATTGACAATCCTATTTTACCATCATCTCCGATTGAAATAATTTTACACCATACTCGTTCTCCTTTTTGCAAAATCTCTGCAACATCGTCGACACGAGCAGAGCTTACCTAATGAGTTTTTATAAATATAAAGGATTTATATTAAAACATAGAACCGAATAATTTATTATGAATACGCTGTTCTAATACCTGTGATTTATGTATCAGTCCCTGGGCTGAGCAGCCCGGAATTCTGATAAAAGCTCCGTAATTCTGTACCGATGCAATTTCTCCAAGAAATATTTCATTTAGCTTACAATTTGCCATCTTTATACAATTGAATACTAATATTTCTCTTTGTAAATTATACTGATATTAATACTTATACGGAAATCAGTAACAATAAAGTAAATAATCATGCACGAATTGAAAGGTTAGGCTCACCAATAAAATACTCAGGCCTGTAGCAAGCGCAACGTAATAAGGGGGACGAGTAACAAGAATACAAAAAAATGTACAATATTGTATGTACATTTAAATTTAAAAATTGACAATAATTACAATTAATGCTTATTTTGTAGTATTTATATGATTTTTTGGATGCATTAATTACGCAACAAACTTCACCAGAAGAAGCCTATCGGAAATTTGACGATCTTGGTAATAAACATATGGAAATATTACGAAAAGCTACAAAAAGAGTACAAGAAGCAAGATTAAATCACGATGATAATGCCGTTAAAAAAGCAGTAAATGATTACGAAGAAGCCTTAGAAAGATACATACCAGTTTTAATGGCACAAGCTAAAATTTATTGGGAACTTGGGAATTATATACAAGTGGAAAAGATTTTCAGAAAAAGCGTGGAATTCTGCAATGAGCATGATATATGGAAACTAAACGTAGCTCATACTCTTTTTATGCAAGAAAATAAATTTAAAGAAGCGACTGGATTTTACGAGCCGATTGTTCGAAAAAAATATGATAATGTTAGTTAATTAGTTACTATTTCATTTTTATTAGTTACTTTTATAAGTTTCAAGTTATTAATTATAAAATATTATTAAAATTTCAGATTTTAGATGTAAGCGCTATAGTACTTGCTAATTTATGCGTTAGCTACATTATGAACTCTCAGAATGCGGAAGCTGAAGGATTGATGAAAAAAATTGAAAAGGAAGAGCAAGCCGTTTCGCAAGAAGATCAGGAGAAAAAATTATTTCACTTGTGCATTGTAAATTTAGTAATTGGAACGTTGTATTGTTCAAAAGGAAATTATGAATTTGGGATATCCAGAGTAATGAAAAGTTTGGAACCTTATAATAAAAAATTAGGAACAGATACTTGGTTTTATGCGAAAAGATGCTTTCTATCTCTTTTAGAACAGCTGGCTAAGCAACTAGTAGTTTTAAAAGATACTACACTTCAGGAATGTATACAATTCTTGGAACACTGTGAAGGTATACAATATTTTTTTCTTTAATATAGTTACTATATAATTATTAAAACTTTTATTTTATAGTTTATGGAAGAGACGTGGTGACAGTTGTAGAGCAGCCTTTTGATATGCAGGATATGCTTTCCGTAACTCCTCAAGGAAAAGAAACGGTTGTATACGAAGCGCGTTATTTAAAAGCTTTATTCTTAAAACTACAAATGTGAATATCTACGTAAAGATATGTGTAACATATGTAACATTTGGTAGCAAGGATTTATTATATGTACATATGTATACGATCATTAAATCTTAACATAAAATTTGTAAAAAATATTAAAAATATAATTATATTATAATTTTTTGTAATTGTATTGATACTTCCGAGACAAGTCGCCTATTTACGTAGTATATACGTTCCTGATTAATGACGTAGGTTTCAGTGTAAGCAGTGGTGTAAGTAAACGAAAATGGTGGTCGACATGGAGTTACAGGAAGCAAAGGATTATGTCCTCCAACTTATGAAAGATAAAGATAAAATTGAATCAGATTTGAAGGATTTGAAAGAAATTTTAGATTCTGTACGTACATTAATATGTATATCTTAGATTTGTATAGAATGTCTAATCATACTATCAATAATATATGTACATACATATAATGTATTCCGTTAAAATTTTTGATAATATAAAAAATTGCAGAATCATGTCGGCATGGATGATCAGCTGGTGGACTCTGACGGGTATCCACGAACCGATATTGATGTTTACCAAGTCAGACATACGAGACATAAGATAATATGTGCGTTTAATTATTACGCAATTTTGTTGGGTTAAAATTTGAATAACTTAAACTTATTAGTACATTTTTAAGTGATTAGGTCTCAGAAATGATCATAAAGCCTTGATGAGAAAAATAGAAGAGGGTTTGCACAAAGTGCATGGTCTGGCAGGAAATCAAGTGGAAAGTTATTCTACTCCAAGTACAAGTTACACTCAAGAATGCGCATCAACCGAACCTTTCCTGAGAGTGAACCTGGTATCTGCAGGTTCTCCAGCAGAGATGGCGGTGAAAAATATATTTTAAATTGTTATATCATTTAAAGAACCACGGATGATTATACAAATTGACAATGAAATTTTTACAGGGAATTCAAGTTGAAGACCTGATAATAGAATTTGGTTCTATCGATTGTCGAAATTTTAGATCATTAAAAGATATTGGTACCTTGGTACAAAACAGCAGATATAAAACAATCAATGTGAAAATTAAACGCGGATCTAATATTATAGTCTTGGCTTTAATTCCACGTCCTTGGGTTGGTAACGGCCTTTTAGGCTGCAATGTAATACCCATAGAGACAGTTGAAAGATAAAGTATTTGTAATTATAAATTTTTTGTGTATACGTTAAATAATAAAAGAATATTTATATATTGTATAAATAATATTCAGAATTATGTTTATAATCTGCTCTCTTTATTATTTAATGATCTGTGATGAATTTAATTTATCACTAAATGGATTCTTATGGTATAATCCTAAGAAGTATTAGACGTTCAAACCTTGAAATTGAATACACATAATCTATTGGTAGAAGTTCATTCTTGGGTATTTAAAGGTATTACAGAGCTATTGTAGCCTCAGACATTTCTTAGGAAGCAATAGTACAGGAATACAGAAGCAAAATGCATCTTCCACTGATGGTATGTTACAATTTATAGGAAAATTGATTTTCTTCCTATATTACTGATTACTACATTTTTTTCTATATAGGTAATATCAAGTTTAATTATTTTTGCTTGTCAAGTATCAAGTGAAATTAACAGTTACGAATACTCTGACCAACAACCATTGCCACTTGTTTATACCTTATATCCATTTTACAATTCCGAAACATTGCTCGAAGTATGGAGGACTGCTAAAACTGTTGATATTTCTACCGATGTAGTAACTGTAGCTCCACGTGACCAGGAACAAACAGTTTTATATAGTAATAATATTCATAAAAATGATAACAATTTGAAGTCACAAAATAATTTATCTTATTTTGCGAATGACGTGAAAAACGTAAACGAGGATGAATTATCTAAAAACAGACAGCGTCTTTCTAATTATGTAAGTATTCATGAATTTCAATTGTTATTGCAATAGGAAGTATTTCTAAGTATCACTATTTCTAAGATATGTATCTCCAATATTACAGGGAAACAGACACAGAGATAGAAATGTTGAAAATGAGTAAGAGGACAGTGTTTGGAGGAACTAAACTGGGTATAACAATCTGAAGGAATTATTTGCTTACAGCAAAGTGTAGTTAGATTTTATTATTGCTATACTGTGAATGAAATTGTGAAAATTGTACTTGTAGCTAGTATTGAAATATTTTATAATTAAAATGTGCTTATAGAAAATATTAAAATAATTTACATGAAAATTGGAAATATCTTTATTTCTATACCTCTATTTAAATCTATAATTTATGCGTGGTAGATAGTGAAATATCAAAGATATTGATGTCATTTGTTGTAATTCTATTCTTAATTACAAAGTTAATATGGTGATAATCTGTAATAAAAAAATATTAAATTTTCCATTCTTCTATGAAGGTTACCGAATTACAATTAATTCGTCAAAGACAGGTATAGATTTGCAATGCCTAATACGAGCTTGACATTCAACCCTTTTTAGATTTGGGCATCTGCCATCGGGATCCAAATTGAACAGCTTCAATGTTAACATTCGCAATGACGATACTGATTTTCTTAGCGATGCAGTTTACTACTAACTGTCTTCGAGTTACCATACCTACGTTTCTATTTGTCTATAAAACATTGTTTATGTTAACAGTGCTTATTTGATTAAAACCCAAACAATAAGATGTTGAAATATACAATATAGTTATGACATTATGTATTTATGTATTAGTTAGTTGCGATTGTTACACGTAGCGGATTATACACAAATCCACAGCCAAACTTACATACAGTAAGTGTAATAGTTGAAACTTTGAATCAACTTTGAAATAAAAAAGAAAATACATATTTAAGTTGTTTCTAACTACACGTCAGAATGTTTCGATTGAAATATTTCGCTGTGAAAGTAAATATAATCGTGTGAAATACGTTTAATATACAACAGACACGCTGTTTTAGATGTATGTAAATGAAGAAAATAAGAAAATTGTAGCATCCAGTTCAATTGAAGGTGAGATCAATTTGGCGGTATAATTGTAACTTGTATTAGTTAACTAAATTTATTCTAGCATGAAGTGAAATTTAATTATGGATTTTTGCTACATACTTACATATATCCTATGTTAATGATGAAAGGAGCCTAACGCAAATTTAATAAAAAATAAATGTATGTATCAACAATTATTTATAGAAATTTCAGTTGAAATTATGTATTTGACAAATTTATGTGAAATTTCTTGTAGTTTTTACTGCATTTAATTCAAAAAACAAATTCATAATTATACATATACATGTATTTATTTGCAGATATGCTTGAATTAGATTGTCACTGAAGAAGAAACCGTTTTAACTTGGTTTTGGCTTACTTAATCTCTATACTATTGCAATAAAATCTGAACGGAAGTGTTTCATAGTTCGGCCAATGTCGCATGTTTCTTTCCAACATACATATTTTTAGATCGGCCCGTCGAAAAGCATCGCGTGGCCATCAGACGATCTGTTAGACACAATAATGACGATCCGTGTGTATGTATGTACTTACACGTGTCATTAACATTTGATCGACTGGACCGTAAACTTTAAGTTGACTATTGGCATGAAATTGAAAAAATATACATATTTAGGATACATTGGTGATTATGTTTCAATTATACATATATTGTATCATCAATTAATAATGCTTTAGATTCATTGAGAATCTCTGTAGAGGTGTGGATATGGATATTATTTAATCCTGAGGTATAATTCCCTCTGAAAGTACCAATCACATTAGAATTTACATCGTTTGAACGAATAAAATTCTAATTATTCTAAACTATTGGTATATTTACAGAATATTTTCTGAATTACTACAGGAACTGTATTATTATATTACAAGCTATTTGAGGAACAAGCATTAACAGATAATACTTATTGTCAGTGTAAAATTGCAATTGTGATGTACTGTGAAACCTCGTATGAAACGAGTGTTTACTCAGACGGTAGTTATTCCAATATACAAAGTTAAATTTAACAAGCGCGCTGCATACTGGCGGGTCTCCCAAAACTACTCGTCATTATTTATGCTATACGTACAAACACTCGCGGAGACACTTGCCGGCAATGATTTTCTTTTTTTTTACATCAACAGTGACGTACCGTTTACAAAGTCACAATTGCTTGATTTTCATTTCTGTTTTTTATAATAATATTTTTGATAAATCTTATTATGCTTTCAGAGATCTACCATGGATATTATGTAGATCAGTGATTGTTCCATTCAACAAAACACTATACCACTGAATTGATTAGTGTCCGAGGTATGAAATGAAATTTGATAGAATATAAAAATTTGATTGCAAAATTTCAATTTGTTATCTACTTTACTTTATTTTATTATTCACGCCAACTTTGATTACATATCTGTTTGCCAGATTGAAGAAAAAAGACGGCAACTTACATTAACGATGAAAAGGAAGAAATTATTGCTAATCTCACGAGGAAATTACTTTGATTACGAAACTGATAAGAACTGAATGAAGGATGACGGTCTCGTACCAATATCAAGTCGCTAACTCAACGAGGGGTGGATTCACCAGGCTACTTTTTATGTGGAGAGGCTCACTCTACAAGCTTATCTATAGAGAACTCTTCCTGTTTTTAACTCTTTTTGCCGCACTTTCCGCTATTTATCGTTACTTGCTTAATTCCAAGCAGAAAAGGTTTGCAATTCAATTCTCAATATTGTATGAATGCTATATTAACAGTGATGGGATGCAGTTATCAGATGAATTTAATATTTAATCATCAACTAATTTCAAATACATTGGAATAAAAATAATCGAGATAATATGTATTATTATATTGTATAAGAAGAAGATTCTATTTATCCCATCATTGATTATTACATCAATGAATTATTCAGTTGTTCCTTGTTGCCAATTCTTCAATAGAAAATATTCGTTTTACAGAGAATTCGAGCAAATTGTTATTTACTGCGATAACTTCATCAATTTGATTCCATTAAGTTTTGTTCTTGGATTCTACGTATCATATGTCGCTCAAAGGTGGTGGCAACAATATCAAGCAATACCTTGGCCTGATAAGTGAGTATTATAATAGAATATATATCAACATACTTTTGTATATTAATATGTGACCAGTATGTATATTTTCTTAGAGTGATGCATTTAATTGCATTATATGTTACGGGAAACGACAATTACGCTCGTATGCTTCGAAGGAGTATGATGCGTTATTTGAACCTTTCCCTAATATTAGTTTTACGTTCGATCAGTTCGGCAGTTAAGAAACGTTTCCCAACGCTTGATCATGTTGTTGATTCTGGTAAAACATTATAGTTCTCTTTTTCTTTTGACACGAACCTGCTAATTGTTAACCCATAGCATGCAAAAATTTATATTTCTTCATGCTGAAGAATAACTAACAAGGCAAAGTCAATGATGAAATGACGGAATTTCAACTAAACTGATTGATTTCGATGAAGATGAACCCCTTTTTTAGTCGAGTGTGCTTTCAAAAATTGTATTCCGTAGGTATAACTATTTTTATTTTTTTTTATCTTGAGCTCAAGTTATCTTCATTATTAACAATAGATTTCGAAGAAATTAATATTCCAATTTTAATAATATTACACATTTGAAATTAATAATAATAATAATAATAATTATACCGACAGATGTATTAACAAAGTAACTACAATTTTACAGGTTTCATGACGTCCTTAGAGTTAGAATTATTTCTGGCAGTACCAAGTTCAGAATTCAATACCTACTGGATCCCTTGCACATGGTTTATCAATCTTTTGAAAGATGCACGTCAAAATCAGAGAACTCCTGATCCTCAAGGATTGAAATTAATCATGGAAGTTCGTATTTATACGTAGTATTACGTAAAAAACTGTTTAGAATTGTTTAATAAACTAATAATAAGTTGAAATTATTCATTATTATTAATAATACCTACAGGAATTTTGTGAGTTTCGTACTAAATGCGGCATGTTATGGAGCTACGATTGGATATCAATCCCTTTAGTTTATACGCAAGTAGTAACGCTAGCAACATACAGTTTCTTTGCTGTGGCTTTAATAGCTCGTCAATATATTGATGGCAAGGAAAAACAATTTCAACTGCAAATTGACGTTTATATTCCTGTTTTTACCATTCTGCAATTCTTCTTTTTCATGGGCTTGTTAAAGGTATACATATGTATACATGCATAGTAATAGTAATATTATAAAATTAAATCAGGTCTTTGTATGTATATGCAGTTTAAAAAAGACTGAATTACATTTTAATAGGTGGCAGAACAATTAATTAATCCTTTCGGTGATGACGACGAAGATTTTGAACTCAACTGGATAATTGATCGTCATACAAAGGTATAATTACTGTTTGCAGATATATTTTAACACTGTATAATAATTGATTTGTTTTTTATAATCGTAGGTATCTTATCTTGGAGTCGACACGCTAATGAATCGATGTCCACCTTTGGTTAAAGACATTTACTTCGACGATGAAAATCTGATTTTACCATACACTGAAGCAGCAGCTGCTTATAAAAAGAAAACGTATCGTGGTAGCGTGGCGAATATGACGTTAGTATGCTTAAGAAATTTCTAACTTGAACTAAATCCATTAATAACAAATTAATTCACTCCATTACAGAGTCCCTGAAGAAAAGCAAACTATGTTTTTACCAGATGTTATAGAAGAAAACGAAGAAGATGTAAAACCCTCGCTTCATACGTCAACCATGAGTTTAGCCACTCACAATGAAAGTCCATCCAGTCAAAGGCGGTAATTATAATTGATATGTATTTTTGCATAATTCTGTTAAAAAAAAAAATGAAAAAAAATTTTTTTAATTATTTTATCGCTTTAGACATTCAAAGATTCTTCGTACAATGAAGTTTCATTAAGTTAGACTCGTTTGTTTCAGCCAGATCAGCTCGCGCGCTGAAACACCTACAAAAACTGATGAAACTTGTTCAGAGACAATTGTACAGTTTGATATTCAAGAATCGCCATCGCGAATGGAACAAGCAGAACAACGATTTAAACTAACAGAGACTATGAGAAAATTTTCATCTCTAGGAAGACATTCAATATCGCAAAGTGAACACACTCGAAAACCATTTTTTACATTAACGAAAAGTCCTAAAATGCAACTTGGCTCAAGTACCTCCAATTTATCAAAAACTAGCAGACAAATCATCGACACTCCTACGGTATATATCAGCGAAGAAAATCCATGGGGAGAATATACTTCACACGTTTTGCATCCACCCTCGTTAGAAGCGCTTTCAGATCAGTTTTCAGAGACAGGAAAACAACGTGATTTCGAAAATACACAGTTACCTGATACTTTCAATCTAGACACAAGCGATAGTTCTCATTCAGACACGTGTCAATTGCAGTGTCATCATACAAACATGTGCCCCTTAAGACCATCGGATATCAATTTATCAATTCCAGCAAAAACAGCTACACCAAAAGCCAAAAGTCCCAAGTATCTCGTAAGAAGGCACAAGTCTCTGGAGGCTGGTAAAAAGAAAGGTATTCAATGGAAGAAAATTATTAAGACCTATCGAAAAGAAAAGCCGGAAGATATACTGGTAGTAGAAGAAATGATACCTTACACAAGAAGCTCACCAAATTTGAAACATTTGGATAAGTGTTCACAGACTCTGGTAAAAGATACATCTCACGACGATATGGGCTCACCTTCGAAGAAAGAATAATTTATTGAATTGTAATTACACATACATAAACACCATAGAGTATTCAAAACTAATGGTATAAAACATAAAAATACTTCCCATATGTTTCATAAAAATTCTATTAATTACGTATATGCATTGCAACGTTATTATTATTATTATTATTATTATACACCTTTAGAAAAAAGTGAATTTAGTATAAAAACATTATTATTTATAAAAGTTTCATCTGTTTTATTTTAAAAGCTAATTATCGACAGTTTTAATTACTGATAAAACAATATTTTTGTTTTATCTCTTTTTTATAAGTTACTATGATTCTTTTTAAAAACTTATCAATTTATTTTATATATTCTTTTTTTTTTTTTAAATTTATTTACCTATTCCAATACTTACCTTATAATTATTTATAACGCTTTTACTCTCATATTTATCGCCTTTTAACAGAAAGACAAGCGTACAAATAAGCCTGAAAAGGACATAGTTTAATGCATCTTAGGCACACGTTATTTTACATATTTGGATATATCGTATAATAGGGGTTTTTAAATGGTTTTGAATTAATTGTATAACCATTTGGATCTTCCATCGTAAATGGTTGAATAATATTTGATCCCAAACTCTTTTGATTATGTACATTTGGAATCATGTACTGAGGCGTGGGTGTAACCTGTCCAACCGTTGCGTCTTCTACTAATTTTCGCTGTGAATAAATCAAAACCTGTGGAACGTTTATATCTTGGTGCGATATCGAGTTTTCTACAGAAACTGTAAATCCACTATTAGATAACTGCTGTGCTTTACACTTTTTTCTATGCGCGTAAAGCGAGCCAGCATTATTATATCTCTTTGTACAAATTTTGCAGGCGTATGGTCGTTGACCAGTATGCGTATAAGTGTGTTCGTTCAATGAGGTCAGTCTTCTAAATGATTTTGTACAAATCTGACAATGATACTTCGCTTCTCCTGTGTGCATGGTAATGTGCCGTGCCAATGTATTTGCACGCGCAAAAGCTCTACTACAATATTGACAAATATACGGTTTCTCTCCGCTATGTGTACGTAAATGCAGTTGTAAATAAGTGCTCTTTGTAAAAGCCCTACTACACACATTGCAAACATACGGTTTAACTCCTGTATGTGTACGCATATGCGCAACAAGAGAACCACTTTGCGCAAAACATTTACTGCAAACCTCGCAAAGAAACCTTTTCTGGGTTTCTTTAACACGTTTATGACGTTCAACATGATTCGCTAAAGATTGAGCTTGGGCAAAGGATTTAGGACACATTGCACACTTGTGCGGTCTGTTGTCACGATCCTGAAAGAATTTTACATTTTGTCAAATATAGTTTAAACAATAAAACACTTGAGATTTTTATAAAATAATTTTAACTATCTTACTTTTTTTCTTCCTTCTAAACAATCCCCCCTGTTTATATCATCCATATCTTCTTTGTCAGAAAAATCAGAGTCTTCAAATACTTCAGACTTGTGTTTTGATTGTTCGTGATCTTTTAATTTGTCTATTCTTGAAAATCCTTTACCACACCTCTCGCAAGTGTATTTTAATCCGCTGTGCGTAGAAATATGCCTTTTAAGATTTTTCTTTGTTGCAAATAACTTTCCACATTGAGTGCACTGTAGACTTTCAGCAGGAAGGTTCTCGTCTTCGTCGTCCTCTTCTTCATCCTCTTCTTCATCTTCTTCCTCCTGTTCTTCCAGATTTTCTGTTGACTTTTCTTTTGTCGAACACAGAGAAGAATCATCCAATTCTTGTAACTTATATTCTGGATGACTTTTAGCATGTGTTATAAACGACTTTTGATAAGTAAATTGTTTTGAACAAACTTTACAATTCAATTTTAAACTTTTTCGTTGTTCTTTAAAGGAATTATCATTTTTCTGAATTTTTATTCTTTTATCCTGAAGTGAAAATATTAACAATGTTTAATTAACCAGTAAAATAATTACGTTAATAAAAAAAAATTCTCTTAAGTATAATCATATGTAGTATTAACTTTTTTTTTTTGCTAAAAATAAATTAAAATAAAATTTGATACACAATCAAATAAAAATAAAATTTATATATATATGTATACTTACTTGAATATTATTAAACTTTTTATCTTGCACATTTGCAACTTCCTGTTCTTGCTTGTAACTGATTTTTTTATCTTGAATATTTTCTTTCCTGTCATGAGCTTCACGACAAATTGCTACGTGACTTTTTGCTTTCACAAGAGTTGAATACTGCTTATCACAAACATAACAGACATACCGCAATTTAGTTTTACGCTTATGTACAATAGCATGTCTCTGCAAGGCCACTTTTGTATGAAATGACTTAATACACTGCGTACAACGAAATCTAGTTGCACGTACAATTAAAGGTTTCTCCTCATCGTCTTGTGCACCACCATCTGTTTTTAATGTCTCTTCTAACATTTGTTGATTTTCAGATACTTGGTCACTAATTTCAATTTCTGATGTAGTATCCTTGTCTTGCACCTTACAAGTATCCGATAAATGCAATTCTTGTTGTTTAACCAAATTAACGCACCTTAGAGAATCTTCTTCTAACAAACTTGTACAAATATCTACATTTCCTGTGCTTTTCTTTTGTTCTTTATCATTCAATTGACTTTGTGATTCCTTTTCATAACAAAATAAGTTCTTTTCTGTACTAAGGCAAAAAGAATCATCCTTTGTAAAAGAAAAATTATCAGAACAAAAATCTGTAGAGCAAATTTCTGGCTTAACTGAGCTTTCTTTCTCAGAAGATATTACATTAGATATCACATCAGCAATTATTGCTGTAACTATGGTGGTGCTACTAATTGAATCATTATCAGATTTTAATTTTAAAAATTGACGAAGTTTTTCATCTGAATTTTGTATTTGACATTTAAAATCATAAGATGCATCCAAACGTTGATTACAAGGTACACAAATCACTGGAGGTAAACCATCACCTTGTTCCACCTAATAAGACAAATATATGTCATAGCTTTCATACCGATATTTTATTAATATTTTTAATAATATCTACATGTTAGCTATAATTATTTACATTCTTACTTATATTTATGAAATTATCAGTTTCCTTTAAATGTGTAAGAATCACTTTTAAAAATAAATATTATATATCATTGGAGAGAAAAAAAAACAAAAGAAATTGTTATCATAAAAAATAAAGTTTCAACGCTAACTTATATTAATTATATATTACATGAATAATTACACAATAGAAGAACAGTTGAAATATTCCAAGTTCAAAGGGTTAAGTTTTTTGAAAATACAGTATGTTTTAAATGTTTTTTAGTATCCTCTCAAATTTTTAAATTGGTTTTTACCCTTTTGTGTTGGCTTCCATTATTTGTAATTAATAATACAAATTGTATTGGTCCTAAAAATTATTTTTGTATGGCACGAAGAACAGATAATATTAACTTTTAATTAACGTACAAAAAAAAAAAATAAAAAAATAAAAGAAGAGAGTAGAATTTGATGAAAATTACTTTTCGACAGGATATTATCACAAAGCGAATAAATAAACTAACCTGTACAGAAGCAACGGCCATAAGTTTATGAGGAATAGCGTCTCCATTTCTAAATAATTCGCAAATTTCAACGGCTCTTTTTAAACATATTCTACACTCGTCCCCGTAAATTTGTTCACAGGTATCAAGTAGATGCTCACTTTTTGAAACTTCCATTTTAATGTATACATATGTATTTAGAAAACAAGCAATGATCTCGAACTCCCCTCCACGGAAACCGAGGACGTTTTTGACATTTTTCTCGCCTAATGCATTCGTTCCTATAATTGATAACATTATTCAAACATACTAAAAAAGTATATCACTACAAAATCTGAGATATTAAATTCATGTTTATGGTTTGAAAGCATAAATGTACTTATTCGTATAAAGGCTATTACATATATCTGTATAAAGGGAGATTATAAAATGTAAATATGTATAATAAACATAATGGCTAAAAAATGTTAACCAGTTCATAATAGATTGCATAAATCATTATAATTATTTGTTATGCCCAAGTTAATACAGATATATGTATTATGGTAATACAAAATAAAGTGTTGCCTGTGTAACTTGGGTAGGTATGCACAATTCTCTCAGTACTTGGGCGCTGCGGCCAAAACAATATAGAAACAATATTAATATTAATATCATTAACATCCACTCTTAATTAATTTATTGATTTTCGTTATTTTTTTATTGTTCGAACTTACTATTCTTTAGTTCAGTCAACGTTACAATATAGTATTTTATTTAAGTATATGTAGACACGCGTTAACGGAACATATACTAGTAGGTACATACATATACACTGTCTGTACAGGTATCACAGAGTAAATATGTACATACATATAGTTGAATATATCCAAGGGATCTTCTGGTAACTCTTATAATGTATCTGTTTTATTATGATAAAGAAACATGAATAAAAAATCTGATCATTTTGTTTCTTTGCTTTAGATATTTCAGTGTTATTAAAGTTAGGATATTTCTTTTACTTTAGGTTAATCTAATTACACAACAAGTTTGTTCTATAATGCCGTAGAAGATATTTTACACATAATGTGTAATATTGAAGAAAAAAATATTGACAGAAAAAAAAAGTAAGTTTTAAAATGAACATTTACGTTTGAATTTCAAATTGATGGCGCGAACGTTTAACTCTTATGCTATATGCGCATGCTCAGTTTATTTAAAATTTAAAAAATTGTTTTTAACACTGGTATGTTTTGGGTGTTTTTTGTTCACTTCGATTGTTGTTTAAACATATTTAAATGTTTATAATACATTAATAAAGCTGTTGTTCATTTTTAGTAATTTAAAAAAAATATAGCATCTGTGAAGGAAACTCCATAATAGATATTTACAGAAATTTCCTATGTATATCTAATAAATTTGATCATGATCTGATTATTGCACTATTGTATTTATTTTATATCAGAAGAAAATATATCAACTATACATGTGTGTGTATTACGTCGCAGTATTTTACTTTGTGCATTGCTTGTATAATTAAAAAAATATTTAAACATTATAAAATGTGAATTCCTTGTAAGAAATCGTAGTTGTATACATATAATAAAGAATGTGTGCAAAACTTATTAACGACAATGGAACTATCCCCGTTTAAGATAGACTGAAATTTTCTTTCAAGATAACTGTACAAATAATTACTGATGATTGAAAATAGATGCAATGTATAAAAATTTATCGTTCCTTTAACATGAGATCAGAGCAAACCAATCATAGAAAAATATGTATGTATTTACGTATGATTACGACTATGAAGAAAAGATGGTTGCAATTTATTTCAGAGAATTAGGAACCTTCTACATTGTTATAATAATTTTGATTATCAACGTTAATTCGTCTGTTCATCGTAGGTTCAGATTATCGTCCATTTGTTTAACGTATTAGTACTTTTGGTTGGTCTGCGATACACGATTGTCGTCAATATGATGACTGCTGTTCTTTTGTTACGCATATTTAACCTTAATTGTGTTTTACAATAGTTTTAATTATTTAAACTAATACATATACATATGTATACCGAATGTCCGTAAAATAAGTTTCAGCTTCTTGTGCATTAGGGTCTCTTTTGTTAATCAATCTGTTATCTAACATGTATCTTAAAGTGTATTTAGTTTTTCAAAACTTGTGGGCAAAATTTTAAGGGGGTGATTCTAGGGATCAAAATAAGACGAAAATCAAGAATAACGAAATAGCGTTTACGGCTTTGTTTTTCAGTAATTAACGTTTAAAAATTCGAGTAAAAAGCGCCTGAAACCTGCAACCCGCCCAGCACCGACGACTGAACGTCAGGTCAGCAGGGGAAGATAGGCAGAAAATTGAATACACGTTTAGATACAGATACATATAAGCGCATATATGTTAAGTAGAAAATTTACGGACATCCGGTAGATTTTGCATGTACTCTAACAATAAAGATTCCAACTGGATAATAATTTAAATAATGTAATTCCCTTATCAATCTTCATTAAATACTTTCGTTATTGTGGTCTTTGTTATTTGCCATCTTTCTAATAATAATTAGCGTTCATTTATATCAAGTAATACTTATTAGGCCTAATAATACATATACATCACACACTTGTTAAGATTGAACGCATCCAAAAGGATAAATATTTTTAAATCTGAATCAAGGTAACATCCATGATCACACAGTAATTCTATCTGAAACTTATAATTCAACATTGAAATTAATTGAACTGTCTGACATTTTTTTACATTTAAAGTATTCCAGAAAGCAAACAATTTCGATTTTGTATTGAAAAAGAAAATAGGACACCCGTTTTTTTCACAAGAACAATAAAATGAATAATTTACAATAAAAAAATAAGAAAATGAAAAAATACGCATAAACGAATAATCATTATTATATTATTCTTTTTTCCTTCTTCTTCTTCTTCTTCTTCTTCTTCTTCTTCTTCGTCTTCACTTCTTTTTTTTTTTAATACAAAATCGTAATATTCTATACCACATCGTTCGTAATATATGCTCCTACGATAAAGATTCGAAAAATAGTGTCAATAACAGCTTAATATTATTCAGTTATTTAATTATAATGAGTATTATTCTTATCGATAAATAATAGTTTTGGTTATATTGAGTTGATGAAAAATAATGGTGTTGTTAAATGAGTCACTATCATCACATATTTCAAAAAATATGTATCAACATAACGTGCGTTCGTCGTAAAGGAAGAATAGAATTCTCATCTTTTCCGTTTTTTTTTTTGTTCTCTTCTATAAAATAAATATTTTTTCCCTCATCCATTATGTAGAAAGTAATTAATCGAAATGGACTAGCGACTTTATAAATAGTAATTTCTTGGCAGCTATACGCATATTTGTTAATAAGTATTCTACGCAATTCAATTTTAAATAGAAAATCTGTCTTGATGGAACACTTGCGTACACTACCATGGCACATTTCACCGCCAGCAATGAAATATTAAACATATATGTATGTATACTTTTCCCTAATTCATTTCTTAATTCATTCACGAATTCTTTTATTTTGACGGTATTCACCTATTCACCTATTTCATTCTTTTTTCTATCTTTGGAAATTAAATAATTTATCATCATTCGTCATTCCTATCTTAAATAGGTTTTATACTGGTAATAATATTAGTACTTATTCATCTGATCAATTGTACATACATAAGTAGGAGGTACTTTATACGAATTTTCATCCAGGTACGCGTAAATTCCAACAAACGAGAGCTGAGTATGTAATTCTGAAATTTTGTAAATGAAATATTCAATAAATTATTATTTAATATTCTAGGAAGAATGTAAAAGTTAAATTACACTGGAGAATAAAAAAGAAAAGAAAATTGTCATACCATGGCAATATGGCAAAATAATACTTATTATATGTATGTATGTATATCAATTTAAAGCTTAAAATGACTGGGTTAACAACTGCAACAAACAATGACCGATTTAAAGTCAGTTTGTATATTAATATTATACTATATATATATATATATATTGTCTCTATAATCTATAGTGTTTGATTTTAAAAATATTTCATTTCACGCGTACAACAAGATAAAATGCTGATAAATTCAACAGATAGGTAGATGCTTACAAATCTTTAATGTATCTGATAATAATCGGTTTACTCTCAACTTGCATTTAAATCTCCACGCTTAATAAACATATTATAGATAGTTTATAATTTATTTAGGTATTCTCATCTACTATATCCTAACTGGGTGAATAACACAATAAGTTACAAGTGGAAAAGAGATTTTTTAATTTTAATTATTTGATTGAAAGAAACCCGCGTTTATAATTCTAGCTTCTCTATTTCAATAATATTAGGTATAATAAAGAATCTTTTAACTTTTAACACGTTTACACGTTGACGTCAACAACACTATGCATTTAATTTACGGTTAATTTAATGATTGAAAAACGTTAAATAAAATTACATATTCTGGTAAGTTCGAAGTAGCAAATCTATGCTTTCAGATAAGAAAATCGAAATTGAAAGAAATTGTAATTAATATTAATATTACGCTAATTATGCAAAATATCCGTAGTGAAGTTTAAATTCCAAAATAAAATAATCGTATCTCGTGATTGTAATTACTTCATCTTGTGAAGCAGGGTGCGTCAATAAACGTGTTAAAGTTTTCGATATCCTAATTTATCCTGCTTTCAGGATTTCAGTATTTCAGGATTTATATGCAAGACAAGATAAGACAAGACAAGACAAGACAAGACAAGACAAGCCAAGACAAGACAAGACAAGACGAGAGGAGACAAAACAAGATAAGGCAAGAAAAGGGAGAAACAAATCTAGAAGCAGTTCTATGAACGCGTTTCTGTCCCTCAAGCTCGATTCCAACCACAATTTCAAAGGTATAAAACTACCTGATCTAAGAACAATGTCCTACATACATGTATTCTTCAACGAAGAAATTACATCGGTTCGGTACTATTGATGCTTGAATTAAAACTCGTACTATTTGAACTGTCGATACAATACGGCATTACCTTTCCGTGTACACAGGAACTAGAAGTATCGCTGTTCAAAATGAGAAGCAATAATCCAGAAACAGCAGCAAACACACCAGCGGTCATCAAACCAAGAGCCGGAAGCTTCTTGGACGAGAGAACTGGGCCCTCTTCAAGCTTGAGGTAGCACAGTCCAGGAAGAACGTAGGCTAAAGGTACTGCAGCTAAGATACCGTTCAATTCCAGGACCACTCCTAAACAATCCGTGGACATGGAGATCAAGTAAGCAACGATTACTATCGCCAGAGTGATTATCAAGTACTTCCTGTCCGAATTAGGAACATATGCGGTATGATCTTCAAGTTCATCCGTGCCTTTGATTGCTGTTAGGATTACCTGCAAAATAATGTTAATCAACATATATGCAACGATGCGATGTATACTACTCACTTCTCTAGTTACGAAGCATTCGATGGGAAAAGTTAAGAGGATAGTCCCACTAAACATGACTCTTGCAAAATTCATCAAATCATCGTCCCAGCAATAATTCTCCATAAGATCTCCTTGTACGTAGGAGGTGAAGGTGGCGTAGCCAATAATTCCAAAAGCTGCGGCAACTAAGAACGAGGTGAAGAGTGACCAATGGGTGACTACGTCCCACTTTTGTTGAGTAGCTCTTTCTATAGACTCATATATAAGGAACGTATTATGATGGCACATAAAGGCAAAAGCCATAATTCCAACTGAAGGAATGATGCCACGAAAATTTCCAAATCGCCAACTCTCTTCTTGGCTTGGCCTGAGAAACGAATTTACGTGATATATGTATACATATTCTGTTAATAATGAACGTGTTAGGCGAGAAACTATAATGAATTAAATCACTCACACAATTGCAGACATCGTACCCATCCGAATTAAGATAGTCAAGAGAATGAAACCGACGCAGACCAACGAAAGGAAAGAGATCTTGGCCAGACGGGCTACGTTTCTGTAAAGACACAATGGTATGGTGACGCAAACCGTCGCGAAGAAGATGACCGTTTGACGATGAGCAAATATACTCGTTTCGTTCATTCCTGTTACTCTTATCAACACTTTCGTTACCGTATCGCCGACAACAACGTTGTAAGAGACCATTGCTGGAAAAGAATTAGAGAGAATGAGAATTTTACAATAATTTAGTAATGCGAAACGTATTTACGGAACATATTTACCTATGAATGGATAAATGAACTGCAGAGTGGTAAGGATATAAAATCCAGTGCGACCAAAACTGGCCCTCATTAAACCTTGATAGCTCATTTCTCCACAAATATGACCACTTCTGACCATTAAAATCAATGAATAATCAGTAAGGCCTGCTACCAAAATTAACAATACTATTCCAAGGCCAAATCCAGCCTGGTGAAGGGCATAGGGTATGCCTAAAAAATGTTCATTTAACATTTAGAATCATTAATGAATCTTCGGTGTTCAAAGGAATTAATTTTAATAAATTGCTGATGGGAATTACCAATAACACCACTGCCGATAATGGAATTGATGAAATTAAAACTGGCCAATGGTAGACTATTGAATTTTCCGGATTCTTCCTTCTTCTCCTATAAAATCATATTATATGTATATTGATGAATTAAAGAATTGCGCCAACAATAACATTTGTAATTTAAGAAAAAAGTAGTACGAATTATTTGTTATCGTAGAGTTATTAATTTAAATATCGTAAATCGTGCACTACCAGAGATTAGATTAAATTCTGATACATTTTTTTAAATTACTAGTTTATCAATATTATTACTTGCCCCGACAAGTTGCCTCATATCATCGTAAGATTCCTCTGATCCGAGGCTGCCGACCTGTGTAGCATAAAAATTTACGATACAATTTGAATGAATGATTCATTTTACAAATTAAACAATTTCTAAATGATCAAATAAAAAATACGAGTAGTAATATAAGGTAACTTATTCATATTTAAAATGATTGATACAGTTTATTTTTAAAACCCCATAAAATTATGTACATTTTATAAGTCATTTTTTATTGATTATTGAATAAACCTACATACATATACATGTAGATATAGATACTAAAAATATTTTTTATTATTATTTTTTTCTTTTCAATACTTAAACAATGAAGATATTTTGTGTTATAAAATATTCTTCCAAATTTGTAAAATGGAATAGAAAAAAAAAAGTTCCAATGATTTACATATGTGAACAAGATGATTATAATAATTGAAAAAAGTACAAATATCGATGAAAATTATTCGTGTTTGTATTTGTATAATATTATTATAAAAACAAAAGGAATGTTAA
The DNA here is from genome assembly GCF_051020975.1 of Osmia lignaria lignaria. Classification (NCBI taxonomy): domain Eukaryota; kingdom Metazoa; phylum Arthropoda; class Insecta; order Hymenoptera; family Megachilidae; genus Osmia; species Osmia lignaria. The sequence goes on from NC_135043.1 coordinate 10,871,317, forward strand.
CCAATTTGGATGCCCCACCCTATGCATACACATTACTACATTCATTTATGTTGATTCGAGAAAAAATATAAATAAAATTAATTACAAAATCTCGTAATTATATGAAATTTTATAAACTACTGCATTTAGAAATTGTATACATATACATAAAGGTTAACAGAATTATATATAAATACACGTGCAAATTGAATTCGCTCAAAATGAAAGCAAGAAGTAATAATGTAGTATATGTATGTATACATATAAAAGAATTTGAATGGGTGATAAACAGAAATTACATTGAAACAAAATGTGTATATGTATGTAAGTAGTACATGTATACGAATGCGATGAGTTATAGATTTTTCTTCTTTCTTAATACCGCAACTTTGAATCATCAAATATATTTTCATCTCCTTTCTTTCCAACTAATTATAAAAAAAGTGCGAAATTTGCAAAACTTTTTCTTTTTCTCTCTACTATTACGCATAATTTAAGTAAACATTAAAACACTATAAGAAAATTGTAAAAAATATCTATGCTGCTACATTTTATTTTTAAAAAATAAGGTAATAAACCAAAGATAATATTTTAGTTTGTTTTATTTTTAAAATAAATGTAGCGATAGATGCGGAGGTGTGAGCATACATTATAATTACTATTATAGTTGTCGTTATTATCATTACGTTATTCTCAAGTTACTCATCTTACAAACTCGACAAATAACCATAGAAACAATAAAAAAACGTTCCTCAATTATTCAATGAAATTCAATGAAATTCAATGAAATCACGGCACCGTTTATCATGATTCGTTTCTAATCGATTTTGCAATCTAATCAGTATCGGTGAGACGATAAAGATCAATCATGCTGATTGAATAAATTCAAAACTCGTTGTCTCGAACAAACGATATTAAACGAAATCCTATAATCCATTCTTTATGTAATTAAGTTACCCTCTTCGATTAGGAGGCACGTTCGTTGTTAATCGTTATCAGGAAAAGAAAAAAGCAATACATACTCGTTTCTACCGTGTTCCGAGGAACACGACAGGATCAAAGGACAACGGCGATTAAATTTTATCAATTGTTATTTACTTACATCCTCATAGTTGCTCCTTGCGTCCAGAATATAACTTTTCTCGGTAACATCGAGGGCCATCGCGTCGACGGAAGGGAAGGAATCAAAGGTGGAATCGAATAAACGGAAAGTGTTTTGAAGGGAAGGTTTGCAGAATAGGACCAAGCAAACGTCTTGGGCGACTGCACCCTTCCTATCTAACTCAGCTTTCCGTTATTTCACCCTCTTTACACCCCTACGATGCATGCACGCATGGTGGTTCCGATGGGAGCATGCGCATTGCACACTTTGCGCTTTCTACTGCGTTATCAGGCGACGATATCTTCTTTATCTTGTATCCGCTTTCTGCACTTGGTTCTACTTATTAATCGACTTCCTGTCCAAGTAATTCATTTGCAAGCCTTCTGGTAAACGAGATTCTTTTTTTTTTCTTAATTTCTATTCGGCTATGGTTACTGACGGAAAGCCCCAATTTCGTGAAAATCGTTGCAATCCATTGTCCAAGACGAATGTACGTTTTAGTCTTTTTCTAGATTAAAGGTCGTTGATTATACCGTGATGATGTATTGAATGCGATGCGGTCAATTTAATTGTTCTGCTCAAGTGTTATTGCTGAAGTGATTTTCCATTTAGCCAAACTAGTGATTCATGTAAGGGGGGAATCAGTTTTGTGGGGACCTCTCGTAAACAATTTAGAAAAATAGATCAACTATTATCGTCAAGTTGAATACCTATACTTTTTTCTTTAATTTCACTGTAAGAATGAACTGGATCGGGAGAAATACATCTATGAATAGAAATTATCAGGATTAGATAAGCTTAGTATAGATTTGAAACTTCTAACGTGTTGAGATACATTTTCATGTAACTGAAAAATAAGTAAAGATTATTAGTCTCAGTTATTAGTTTACAAAGGAAATTAATAGAATTATTATTAAATATTATTAAGATAAATAAAAAAAAGAATCGCTTATTTATTAAAATCAGGACACAAATAGAAGATGATTTAGTGCACATGAATACATCAATTTTCTACAGAAAAAGTATATGACAATTAATTGCTTTTTCCTTTTTTTCTCGTTTTTCTTTCAAATCAAGTCAAATCAAATCATTACATATGACAATTCAGATTGAGATATTTACATTTAACTGAATATAGTAATTAATATTTTACAATTATGATGACAAATAGGTAAATGATAATTCAATAACAAAATAATGATACAATACATCCTTAATCACTTATTAGTATTACTTCTTACATACATAATTATACTAATAACTATATCGCAGGCAATTAGTTAATTACTGGTTACCAATTACTAATTTCATATTTGAGATTGATCTGTCGCCAATCGTTTAAAATTATTTCTGGCATATTTCATTATGTATTCAATTTATATTTAACAATCTACAGTAAAAATCACAACTTAAACAGTTCTCTTATAATGGAAGCAACTGTATAAAATTTTGCAAAAATTTTTCATTTTTTCAATTTTCTGTAGATATTAAAGCACGGTGAAAGTAAACCACGCGTTTAAAATCAAGATAAAGTAATTACAAAAATGTTGCTAAAAATATCTATAGTATTTTTTTTTCAACTGAAAACTTAGCATTTTCAGTAAAAATTGCTTCCTTTGTAAACGTAGTATCAAAAAAGAATTTTACTTAAACCTCGAACGTATCTAATACAGGATCTGGACGTGGCACCACGAACCATCCATCGTTTCCTGAAACTGTTGGACCTATTTGAGCGTTACTTGAAAGAACATTGTTCATTCTTTGATTCTTCATAATTTCCAATTGACGTTTTAAGTTTCGATACAACTGAATCAAGGCTCCCTGAAACCAAAAGAGAAAACACTAAATAAAAATTTTACAAGGTTACAGACGATTGTAAACGATTCAAAGTTTACTTTCTCTTCTTCAAGCTTTCTTAATTCTTCCTGCTGTCTCAGGCTGTCTATGGTCAGATTTTTAAGCATTTCGTTTTTATGTTGGCTCAATAACGCTATCTCAGTTTGAACCTTCAAGTATTCCTGTGCAAGTTGTTTATGCTCTTCAAAGATTTCTTTTGATCTTTCACAAGTTTGATCAGGCGTCAACGGCCTCAGATCTGCATCCAGAAGACGGTAAACGTTGTCCAAATCTTTATCAGTTGTACTGTTACCTGTTAATCAATAATAATAGCTAAAAATTAATCTTATTAAAAATCGTTTCTTTACCTATATATTTATTTACATGGAAGGATTAAAAAAAAGAAGAAGAAGAAAAAGGATTATTATAATATTTGCGTATTATATGTTCTCGAGATAGAATCTACACTTTTTATTTAAAATTTCCTTCGCATGGAACAACTTTCAATTTTGAATTTCTTTCAAAAAACAATGATAAGAAAGCACACGTCTTAAATAAATTTCCCAATCTTAAATGTTATATTAAATTCAAGATCCTTTTAATTGCTGCAACTACTTCTAATCTTGGACAGCTCATCATCTTCCTTGATAATAGAAGAAACAAATAAAAGTACTAACGTAACAGAACCCAGCACCGCTTTAAGGTGTCCGTGGCGACGATGTTTGGATATTCCTCACACATTTCCAAATACTGAAGCCAGTCGAGGCTTCGTTCATAATAGAATCAAGATCGTTCACATAAAGAGATCGTTACACTTCGATAAGCTATCAGAATCCACTTCCTATAATTGTTACAATGCGTTTGATCGAGCCGCTTGTTAACGAGGTGACGATATTTGAAGAAACGAAATTTTTCAAATTCACTAAGAGTGAGAGGAGAAAAAAAAGAAGAAAGAGGATGGAAGACCGTAGTTCTTGGCGGTGTGTCGGGAGAGCACTAAACAAACGTGCATCTATATTGGGCCTGGTGAGTCAGCCACACCTGCTTCGAGGTATCCCCCACCAGATAGAACGTTCAACTACGAGCCAAGAAGAAAATTCGAAGAAGGTTCTTCGGCTCTTAATTCATCTTCAGGGCTGAATTAAGCTCAAGTTCCGTTTCCTAAGCTGATCTCATAGACATCGATTAAGAAAAAAATGTTTGTTGGTGACTAAGAGGCAGCAACTGACATATCCTGGATTACTTTTCTTTAGAAGACATACACATATTAAGTTTGTGATTCTGAAGCTATACAAAAAGAAATACAATTTAAATTGACGATGAAAAGAAGCAATAACTTCGAAAGAATATATCCATTGTTTATGTCCATAATTACATAATACAATTTTCTTATAAGGAAATAGGTTTAAAAATTAATAGAAATTAGTGCTTTCTACTAATTTCTTACAATATGCTTTTCTAAGTTAAACGAATCAGATTAAATACATATTATGAAAAAATTACAAAATATATCAACCGCGTGACTAATGTTAATTATCGAAAAAAGCTTTCGGGTGGCGACAACGGGTCTAAATGCATCACATTCCCTACTGAAAGGAAGGTTTTGTGGAACACACACAGAACGTTATTTTTGGATTAGAGTACTATCGGAGTGAGTCATAAATTCGAAGCTCTCGTCCTTCTCGTACCAATTCCCCTTCGTCTGTGATAATAGACGTGTTACTTTCTTTCATGTTGCATCGATGCGACGATTAAGCAAAAAATGATACATTAACGAAATACTTGTTGAAACATTTTGAATAGATTGAAAAACAGTACAGGAATTGATTAAATAAGTTCACTGCATAAAATAGAATAACTTTAAATGTTATTCAAATTATTTATAACTTAAATATTTTATGAAGATAAAACTTACTTGGAACAGAATTCTTTATCTTTAGAATAGATGATTCCATTGAAGGTTCAGAACCCGAAAATTCCCAGGAATTCTGCAATGAAAATCATAAAAACTATGTATTAAAAGGAAATAAACACGATAACGTAAAACTTCTTAACTATTTCTAATATTCCAATTGTTAAAACACATTTTCTAAATATTTTGGAACTTATAAAATTGCTTCTTAAACTGTTTAAAATATTAAAATTCGTCTTTACCGGATCACATTCAACATAAAGTTGTGGAAAATCATTTATTTGGCGTTTTTTATAAGTTACATCATTCACTGAATTATTATTTTTAGAAGACGAATTTTTTATATCATTCAACAAATTAGATGAACTATCTTCTTGAATTTCTGATTCTTCCTTAGAATTCGACACACTAGCTTTAATGGTATTATTGTCGACGTATCCATTATTCTCAGTATCATATTTAGAATCATGATTCTCAATAATTTCTTCTGATTCGGCACCTATAATAAGAAAAAGAATAAAGGCTGTATCTAAAACATTTTTTTACATATTTATAACATACATACTTGGTGCATATTCGACCGGTTCCAAGTGACCACTGAAAAATTGTGACAAAATCGTCATTATTTCTACAACTTTATCCATTGATGGTCTTTCTTCGGGAGATTTGTGCCAACATCTGAAAAAATAGCATATTTCTTTTTTTTTTTTCTTTGATTTTTTTTTATTTATCAAATAAAAATGGCTTATGATCGTTTCACACTTAACAATTAAAGGCACAAAGAATTTACTAATCAAAATTATAATAATATACTACAATCAATATTTCCAAATTATATGATTTAATTAAAAAAGTAGTAAAAAAAAAACCACAGATATGAAAAACGGCTCTTCTAGTTTAGACAACGAAAAATTAATACTAAATCAGATTACAATAAAATCAGCACAAAAAGCATGCAAACAACTAATCGGTTAACAAGAATTAACAAATTATAACTGATCACTTAATACAATAGACTTTTTTAGATGTTAGATAATTTAAAAAGCAACAATAGTAAATATTCTACATTAATTCAATTAAAGAAACATCAGTATAAGCGTAGCATTATATGAACAAAACGGAAAACAATTTTTTGAATAATCCGCAAAATATCAATTATATTTTTCTTTTATCAATAATCTACTAGAAAACTAATTTTATAATATATCTCTTTATGCTAGAATTACTTACTAGCCCTATCACCCATTATCATTAGAGGAAAAGTTAAAATATCATTTTTACTTTCTTCTTTAGAATTACTTAAACCTATTAACCATAACTCTTATTTATAAATAATGTAAATTTGATCATTTTACTCAATATTTTTCCTTTTCTGAATTCAACACTTTCCCTTCCACATTTTACTGTCAGAAAACATTGCGATGAAAATAACTGGGAGCATTCATTAAATTTCTCACAATAAAACCAACAACCATTTGAGAAAAAATATCTGAATTTTCAATGATTTAGAGAAAAACGAAAGGGAAAGTAGTTGAGCCACTGGGCTCAATGAAATCCTTAATGGACAAGTATCATTTGAAGACAATATCACTTACCACTAAAATTTGCTCCCAGTGCCTAAACATTGAAGAGGATGAAATAGTGGATTGTTGTTCCAAAGGAGAATCCATAGTTGCTAAAAGACCTCAATTTCTTTAGAAAAAATTTTATGATGAACTATGTGCCCAATCTTCACCCTCACCTAGGATAAAACCTAAAATTCATAAGATGAAATTTAGCAAAAAAAAACCCTAATTAACAGAACACTCTCAGGAAACGGAGAATTATTGAAACTATTAAAATTACCCTAACATCTGACTAATCGACCTGTTATTTAAATTGTTATTTAAATATTTAAAAAGAAGAAATAGAACTGATCGTATTAGACTGTTCCCTACTCTATACTACGACCTCCGACCATATTCTACTTGTCAGACCACCTACTAAGTGTAATCTTCAGAATCCGTTCTACTTGGGTGACGATGTACAGCAGGTTGCCCGAAGGGGCAACTGGATACGTAGGGTCTGGTTACGAACATCGTTCTCTATACTATTGTGATTTATCGATCGACGATTAGTAATGGGGAGATATGAAGCAGGCTGAAGCAGTCTCTTCACTTCCAAATGATTCCAGTCCAAGACGAAGACATAGCTTGAGCTCGTAACAATGCATGCGTGAAAATACGGGCGTCGGTGGCCGCCCGAGCCCGGCTTATTACTGACCATGTGCAGAGCCTGACATATTCTACTTGCCCACAGTTTCCAAACCAATACCACTAGTCTAACCAACCATCACTAAACCTTATACTACTTGCCTGATCACCTACGGCTGCCGAATACGTTCTACCTGTCTGACCACCTACGATTATAGGAAAACTACTTGTACCGCGATATCACATCTTCCATTTGAACTTATACTGACAATAATTCAATTTAATGGACTCTCTATAATTCATTTTATGGATGCATTTTAGCAATATGCAGTTAATAATTGCGAAAAGCTTTAATAAAATTGTTATTTGTTTTTTTTTTCCTTACAAGCGTGTACTAAATATATTTTTAATCACTCTAATTGCCTTTATTATAAAATTAGTAATACACATACCGAGTGAAATAGAACATATGACTTGATAAATAAAATAAAATTATAATATAGAGAATTTTACTGATCCTTTATCAATATTTTAACATATATCATTATTTATGAAATTACAAGTAAACTATGATCAATTCTATTAGGTACCTGGTCAGAAGATCTTCAATTGGTTTTGGACATCCTTCGATTAAAGGAGGCCTTTGTCCAACATGTACTGCCCACATTATTCTATAGGCTGAACCACCAATTTCATCAAATGGTTTCTTTCTTGATAATATTTCCCATAGAATAACACCCCAACTAAACACATCACATTTTTCTGTATATCTAGAACCCTCAAATACTTCTGGAGCCATCCAAGCAGCAGAACCTTTGTTGTTGGTCATATACGTATTTAAGTCACAAGCTGTGCCAAAATCACAAATTTTAAGAGTCTGTCCTCCCATTACCAGTAATAAATTAGGAGGTTTTAAATCTCTGAAATTTTGCATCAGAATAATATGTCCAATAAACATAATTTCAGTAAAATATTCTCATTTGTAATTAAAATTTCTCATATATAAGTACACATTTTAAGCAATTAATTAACCTTACCTATGAATTAGTGGTTTTGGTTTCATATTATGAAGATATGCAACACCTCGTGCACACTGTAAGGCCCAACTCATTGCATGTCCTGCAGTATATCGTGGCTGAGGATTGCAATGTAAAACTATAAAATAAATAAGTAAAGATAACTAACAAATACACATATATTTTATTTCTTTACTGTTTATAATATAATTTGTATGTCACAAACTGGGTTTACATAATAAAACTAGATTAGTTATATTTTTATACACAGAGAAAATTTAATAAATTGTTTCCCATGAAATCTATTCCAAATACGATTAAATGAAAAAAAATACCATTATATAAAGAGCCACCTTCAGCATATTCCATAACCAAACAAACTGGATTTTTGGTGCAAGCCCCATAAAGTTTTACAATATTGGGATGTATAACCCTTGATAACTGCCTAACTTCTACAGTAAAGGCCTTTTTTTCACCCTCTGAATTTATGTATTTTATGGCAACATATTGTCCTCTCCATTTTCCTTTCCATACTACTCCAAAAGAACCTTTTCCTACTATCTACATAAAATTATTATATTTAGGTAAATTATGTTAGGTAAATTATTGTTTTTTATTTACCTTATTTTTTTTGTTATTATATTAAATTCATTTTTATGAGCACTGTCAAATTTACAGTATCGTATACTTCTGATTTATTCAAACAAATTAAGTATTAACTTTTCTTCTATGTAAATCATAATTTTAAAATATCAATATAAAATGTAAAAATGAACTTTATCAATACAATTTTATACTTATATGATATTCAAAGATCATTATTTAGGTTATGTTTGAAAAAAAAAGGATCTGATCAAATTGAAAAAATTAAAAACAATTAAAGAAACTTTGACTGTTATAAATGCCATATCAGATGATAAGTAATACTGAATCTGATGTTTTCTAATCGTTGTCAAAATTATTGTAGAATTAAGATACCTGCTCTGTTTCAATTTCATCGTAATTAATTTCTTCAACAAACTGTTGCTGATGGCTTCTTAACTCTTTACCCGCCATCACACACAGTCGACATCACATTAATTTCAGGGCACATTTAACTACCGGGCGTATTTAGCACCACTTAATATTTCTTTAAAATTCGAGCTCAAGCTCTTTTAATATTTTCCATTTTATTAGAATTCAGATGGTATGTGTAGTGAAGGAATTATATCGATTGATGTTTATGATTCGATAAATCGATTTGTTAAAATACGATCTACTCAATCCCCATCCCGAGAAAACGTATTTACCGGAAGACGAGTTTTCGTTCGTTTTGCGCATCATGATAAAAGTACTCTATGACGTTTGTGTGTAACACCAAGCGTGCATATCTATTGACCTTCTTATTCATTGTCAGTATACACATCATAGGCTTATATAGATAAAGATACACCAATAATTATAATATCTGTATAAGTCTATGATCACAGAGGAGGTAAACCATTGGTTTCCTAAACTTTTCATTTGTATTTTTGGATATTTCAGGTTGAAAACTACAAGATTTGATATTTTTGAACCACTAATTGTTGATCGCCCAAAACGAAGATTTACCATTACGCGAATCAGTAACTACACAGATATAAGAAGACTGAATATGCTTTGTTCTCGAGGGGTCATGATTTTTCGGGGTTCCAGACATCCCCAGATGCAGTTTGGTCTAGAATATACATTCAGATGTTAATTTATTTATTTCAAAAAGAAGAAAAGAAAATAAAGACATATAGTTTAAATTCAATCTTTCTGCTAAATAAAACAATGGACTTAAATCAACTGATTGTTCATATTATTTATTAGTTCTAATCTGATCATTACAATATGATTTTCTGTAACTAAATTGAAATTACAATAATGCATAACTATAATACATTTCTCAAGTCATTTTGATGCATTCTTTTTAATGTCATCTTTTACTTGTTGTAATTTCTCTTTGAATGTATGTTTAGCGTTTTCTAAATGTTTAATATAATCGTCACGTTTAAAAGGTAAACCATGTGCCCTACCTCTAAGTAATAAATATGCTATAAATTGTGCAGATCTTCTAATAGGTTTAGAGTCTGCTAATTTGTTGATCAGTTGCTCGTTACGCATTAAATATGTAAACAATATACGAAAAAGACCCATATTTTTATAGCTTTTACTCCTTACAAAATAGGAGTAATCGGATTATAAAATAATCTGATAAATATTTATACTTTTGGAACTTCAAATGTGCACATATTACGGTATTTTAATAGAAGTTCTCGTTTAAGTCTGAGCTGTTTACGAAGAGTTTCAAGCTTTTGTAGCTGTTCTTCTTTACTGTATTCTATTCCTGGTAATCTTTTAATCTACAAAATATATAATAATCATTACTATAAGATTAAGCATTATTTATTTTGTGAAACCAATAGATTTTTACCTGAGCTCTTGCAGAATCTAATTTCTTTTGAAGTTCTAATATTTTATGACTTGTATCTTGGGACTCTTTAGCCTTCTGAGTAGTATCATGAGGATCTTTTTCAACACTAAAAATAAATACACACTATGTACATATAACACTTGCACAATGATGTTAAAAACTTAATTCAAAATAGATTTCATATATGCACTTTTATTTTGCATAAAATGCAATACTGACTAAGGTGCTTATGTACAAAAAGAAATAATCTAATTTCTAATATTTATATAAATTATAATTTGTATAAAAATTCTCTTACATAAAAGTTTAAAATACTATTGGTTGACATGCTTTCTAAAATTATAACAGTACAATATGTGCATTAAAAGTATTAAAGAATTGAAACGTATTAGAACATAAATAGAGGTTATGTACCGTTAAATTTTTATTTCGAAATAATTCATAGTTATATTTCAATAATGTAAATACTATAATTGTCAACCTATCAAAACGAACCTTCGAATTATTTCATATATAAGTGGCAGGATTTCAATATCCAAGTCGTCAACTGTAAATTGTGAACGCAAAGGAACTTCTTCTGACAATTCCGATTCCATTATATTTTAAAAAATAACATTGAACATGTATTTCTGAATACGTATGAAGAAAGTATGTACGATTACCATCGCCAATTGAAAACTACCTTAAACTAGTAATCTTTCAAATATAACTAACTTCACTACCTTAACTATTAACCAACTTCAGTCGTTCAATTCTTTCCCTGTTTGACGTTGGCGCAACGAGGTAATGTTTTTATTTAATAAGTATAATCATAAGCATCCAGAAATATATCAAGCATCCTTTCATTTTAAATTATTATTAAGTGTTAAATAGTCTTCTATGAACATTATTTTAATGTTTATGTAATATTTTGTTTATTAGTGACAGCTAAAAATGGGGCGCCGACCAGCTAGGTGGTATGTAACAACTTATGTATTTCTTAAATTTGACGAATATAGGAATAAATTTTAATAGATAAAGGAACAGATTTTTTTTCTTATTTAATATATTGTTATATTGTTTATAATATTTTGGAATATAATTTATTAGTAACATTTTAGGTTAGGAATTCTCGCATATTTTCTACATTTTCATTTCACATTAAAAATGATTCATTTCTTTTTATAGCTATCGTTATTGTAAGAACAAGCCTTACCCCAAATCAAGATTCTGTAGAGGTGTGCCCGATCCAAAGATACGTATTTTTGATCTTGGGAAGAAGAAAGCCTCTGTGGAAGATTTTCCACTATGTGTGCATTTAGTATCAGATGAATATGAACAGCTTAGTTCTGAAGCTCTAGAAGCAGGACGTATCTGTGCCAACAAATACATGGTAAAGAATGCTGGAAAAGATCAGTTTCATATTCGTATGAGACTACATCCATTCCATGTTATTCGTATCAACAAGATGTTGTCATGTGCTGGAGCTGATAGGTAGTATATCATTAAATTCCTATTATATTGAAAGAATTAAGTTTTTAAATGGGATTTCGTTTGTTTCCAAAGATTGCAAACAGGGATGAGAGGAGCTTTCGGTAAACCACAGGGAACTGTAGCTAGAGTACATATTGGACAACCTATTATGAGCGTTAGGTCATCAGATCGTCATAAGGCTGCCGTAGTCGAAGCTCTGCGTCGTGCTAAATTCAAGTTCCCTGGTCGTCAGAAAATTTATGTTTCAAAAAAGTGGGGGTTCACCAAGTATGACCGTGCCGAATACGAAGAATTGAAAGCGGCTGGCCGTCTCGCTCCGGATGGTTGCAATGTTAAATATTTACCTGAGCATGGACCTCTCGACGAATGGAAGAAGTTCAGAAAACTTCTTGCCTCTGCCTAAACGAGAAATAACCTTTGAAATTTTATTTCATTAAACTAATTGAAAAGACAAGGACGTGCGTTATTAATTTTATTTCATACTTTTTTCTTTTTACACATTAAGAGCACAAAAAAGATTAATTGTCAACTTATTAAAAACAAAATACCTCAAATATTGAGTATAGTATAAATAAAATAAAATGCTTGCTTATAAATTTTAAAATGAAGTCTGAATTTTAAGTTAACAAAACGATATGTTTTTTAATTTGCATTATCTACAATTTAAAATCATTTAAAAAAAAATCAAAAACTTTATATTATAAAAAATAAATGAATTAAATATACATTTTAGGACCAACATTACAAATAAGTATTTTTACATTTTTAATGAGAATGGCATGTGGTGTTGTTATCATTTTCATTTTCGGTGTTTTGAATTTCGTCATCAATGTCTATATCACACATTCCATGACCGTGGGTGTCAAGTGCTTCTGTACTGGTTGCTACATCCAATAAAGGAGACAGTTTTTCTGCCTCGCTATCTTCATCTTGCCCTTGCCCCTATAATACAAATTTATACATATAATTCGTTCAAAAAATAAGATAAGAAAATTAAACATTTAATAACAACAAATTACCTCATACATAGAAACAGGTTGTTTTTCATTAACAAGTCTAAGAGTATCCCGTGACCGTAATGCAACCTTTTCTCTTATATGTCCAGAAGTTTTCATTCTCATTGCTGGAGACCTACTGTAAAGATCTTTTTCTGATCCGGAATGTTCATATTTAGCTAAAAACACTGACATCCGAATTTCTGGAGTAGGACACGCTGTACCACTTGTCCTTGCAGATATGTCTGTTTCTTTTGTAGATACATGTTTTGATACTGGAGTACGTTCTACAGATCTTTTGAATAACATACATTAATATAAATAAAATCTTTAGAAATTTGATAAATGGCAATATCTTACCTATTTAATGCTTCAGCTGCTTGGATCGCACTAGCCGTATCTGTGTCAGGTGTCTCTGGAGATTCTGGTGCAAGAGCAGCAGTCCTTGGAATGTATGGACCATTTAAAGCTTCTATTAATGATACAGCTTCATATCCTGCTGGAATATTTTCACAGCTTCCCTAAATATTAAACAATTCAATAATGAACTATTCCCAAATATGGTGTTTATTCACGAGTGAATTTAAAGAAAAATTACTTGCAGATATTGACCTCTGGTAATGGTGGATTTGATATGATAGATCCAGTCGCTTTTTGAAGTGCTTTAATTTGAAGGAGAGCTCTAAAAGGAGCACGACATATAGGACAATTGTTTGCTTGATATCTGAGAGAATTTGCACAATTATTGCATAGACATAAATGTCTACATGGTAATATTAAAGTATCTCGTACATCACACATACAAATGACACATTCTGATCCATTATCATCAGTGTCTTCGTCGCTACCTTGTTGCTAAAAAACAAATTAGTGTTAAACAAATATAAAAATTGAATTATACAGTTTTACTTCATACTTTTGCATTCTCAGCATTCTTATTTTCAATGCCATAGATTTCTTGAAGTAAATAACAAAGACCATCAACGTATAGCTTTTGCTTAAGAGCTTTTAATACATAGGTTCCATCTGAATGTTTTTCAACAACTGCAATTGTTGTGTGAGATTGTTTTGGTTCATCTGAGCCTTCTTCTGCTACACAATGGATTGCTATTGGTATTATCTGAAAATAATTGTAGTGAATCATAAAATCTAACTTAGAATATATAGATATTAAAAACGTACATACTTCTCTATCAGCATTATATGTTAAATCTTCTTCATTATATATTGTTGGATCAAATATGTGTGATGTCTGAGAGAATAATTGATTTGCACCCTTTTTGTAATAATATGTTTCAGAATTTATAGAAGGATCCCTTGGAATGTAACTGTAAATAAATTGATCTTCATTGTTTAATATTGTACATAATATATCAAATTCTTATAACATATTTTACATACGTAACTCCCTTTGTTGTAACTTCTTCAGTGCAAAAATAATATATTGTTATTGCACATCTTACATCACAATCAAATGTAAATTCAATATTGTAACGACTTGGTTTCTTATCGATATCACTATCTCCATAGTGTTTCACACTATGACATTGAGGTGAATTGGCAGTTTGATCAACATTACGAACTAATCTCAATGATTCTCTTCTTATATTTACTAAACTTTTCAATGTTTTAGTAGGATCATTGGCTTGCGGTGGAGGATATGGAAACTAAATCAAAATAATATATTTTTACACATGGTACAAAATTATATACATATAAAATTGTAACATATCTTACAGGTGTTGGTCGACTTCCTAAGAAATTCAAGTCAGCATTTTCTCCAAACAGATATGCTTCAGGTTGAGGGGTATCAAACCTTTCACCACCCATTATAAAATGACTGCCAAAATAACTTCCTAGTAAATAAAATCTATTAAACGAGATATTTAGACAAATATTTTAATGAATAACATGCTCTTTAATTTTATGTATTTTAATATTTTATAAAACCATTTATAAATTAACAAAAACAAACCAGAACGAGGTGGATATTTATATGCATGATTTGAAACGATATCAACTTCTTCCACACCAGCATTTTGTCGACTTGTCAGCGATCCCATTGCTTAATTGTATTAAAAACGATTGTATAAATTACTGTTATAAAATAGATCTTAATGGTATATACAATTAACCATATAGTTCCTCTTTTTCTTATAAATTAATAAATTACGAATGATCAACATAAGCCACAACCATTAGTAAACAAAATTCTTTTGCTAATTATAATTTTGATACACAATGTGTCTATTTGACACATACCCATGTATGTACAGTTCTTTGTAAAACTTATAGACACACGTATGAACCTCTCAGTTTATCCAATCTTATCAATGTGCTTATTTATCTATTTTTATTAACACATTTATTATAAATAATATTTGGATATACCTTATTTAGAAAGGAGTGAAATTTTGTATTTGTATATTGATAATAAATTATTTAGTATTACAATAAATTATTTAAACTTGTAGTGGATTTACATATATGTTTCTCAGACTGCTTAAATGAAACGCGCTATTTCAAATACTGTGCTAGTTGACGTTGACGTTTAGTAACGCGTAAGCATCATTATCATTAGTGGTTTATAATTATGAGTTTTAACGATACATGATTTTAATATATAAATTGTAATAAATAAAATTATTGAAATCTATGAAAAGTGATAAGAAAACAGTGGAGTGTAGAATGAATGATGTGATAATAATTGGCAGTAACTTTCGGGTGCAAAGTTTTTAACAAAATGTGGTTAAAGTAATCACTAATATGAATTACATATATATTTTTACTATATACAATCTAAGAATTCGTTTAGTGTAAATGATTTTTTAATCATCATGAAATTCAATGAGAAAGAACTTGCAGAAGCAAGCAGTGGTCCTGCCGATCTTGAAGGTCGTTTAAATCATAAACGAGCTCACAAGTCAGGTTAGTTTAGGCCACTTCTTTAATTTATATTTAATAACTTATTAATTGTAACGTTTCTATTTATTTCTTATATGTAAAAATGACGTATTTAATCATTTAACAAATCGTTAAATACATTTAATAATAATTATCGCAAATTAGGTTTCCTAATGTCTATTGTTTTGCTTTTCAGGATTTAAAGAGAAATGGTTTAAGTTAAGATGCAATTTATTATTTTACTTTAATATTAACGAATTAGGACAGATCGACAGAAGACAACCAGCAGGTGTAATTATATTAGAAAATTATAGCATTAACACCGATGCTGCATCTGAAGGAGTATTTGCATTTAGTATAGCATTTCGAGATGAACACGAGAAGAGACACGTTTTAAGTGGCCGTTCAGAATCTCAAGTGGAACAGTGGGTTAATGCGCTTAAGCAAGCAAGTTATGAACATTGGAGATCTCGTTTAATAATGCTTCAAGAAAAGTTGTGTAAGAAAACAGGGAAAGATCCTTTGCTTATGTATCCAAGAAATCAGGGAATAATTAGAGATGAAGCTTGGGACTCTGCGCCAACTTTCCGATCTCATGTACGTTCCTTTACTACGTCAGTTGTAACGACAACTGCATTAAATACAGTAACGAAAGAAATGAATTTAATTGAATTTTAAATTAAGTAATGTCCTTTTAATAATATTCTTATGATATATTTCAAAAACTAAATAATATTCAAGTATATAAAAATTGCATACAAATAAAATGAAAAAATGTAGATTTGCAGAATAAAACACAAATTACTGCAAAAAAAGATGGTAAGTCTACTTTGTTTGATGCAGCTAATATATAACTTGTATTATTTTTATGTGTAGAATTAATAACTCTATAACACTTTATATTAGTATTATTAAAGTGATGCGAACGTATTGAATATTATTTATAAAGAAAATCAAATTTTATGTATATTATTTTAATGAAATTTTAAATTTAATTAACATATATTATAAGATCATGATGAAAATAACTTTTAAATAATTTGTATCACAAGAAAAAACATGAGCAATTATTAGACTTGCTTATATTCTCTACCTCATACAAATTTTTACTAATGAAAGTATGTTTGTAATATTCCAATAAAGAAAACATATTTTTCCACGTAATATGTGTAAGATAACTTTTGTTTTAAAATAATCTAACCAATAATAAATAGAGAAAATGAATGGATTGGTACTATTGTTTCTAACCACGTGTAACAAAAAATGTCCACGCGTTAATAAAGAGGCCGCCACTGTAGTAATGATTGTTTAACCTAACATATATAATTTAAGTTGTCTGAATGGTTGTAACGATTTTGTAGCTACTGAATTACTAGTATAATTTAACTTTAAACACTTCATAAAATAAATCATTAATTGAAGTAAACATAAAATAAAATAATGAATCGATTCATAGCATTTTGTATCTTGATTTGTGGAATTTCTGGAGTTCTCAGTGAAACTTGTCAAAAACCTGAGGTTGTTGCATCTGCATATGTTACAGAAGATGCTACAATTCTGACACATGTTGCATTTACAACACAGTTTGTGCTTAAATGTAGTAATGGTGTGAAGGGTATTACATTGTATGCTGAAGTTGATGGCAAATCATTACCTGCTGCTAGATTAAGTTCTGATAACAAATACCAGGTATTAAATACAATTACATATAGTAAAGTTTATACAAAAATTAAGTTCGTACAAAAATGGTCCAGCTTTAATTACAATTAATAATAATTTTATAGGTTTCTTGGACAGAAGAGATAAAGAAAGCACGTTCTGGAGATTATGAGATAAAATTATACGACGAAGAAAGATATGCAGCCATACGTAAAGCATATAGAAATGGAGAAGATCCAAGCAGTGTGAAACCTTTAGCTGTAGTAGTACTTAATAATCCAGGCATTTATTTAGGACCTTGGGTTAATTCTGAACTTCTTGCTGCACTTTTAGCAGCTTTAGTGTCTTATTCTGCTTTCTCTTCCAAGTTCAAACTCCTTGCTTGAATATTTGTTTTATAAATAATAAATGTTTTATTAAGAAATTATTATGTAAATTAAATATTACTAAATCAAATCATTAAAAGTAATATTATTTTACTGTCATTTTCTAATTTAATAATTAAATATTGTTGAATCAAATTTATATTTCCTAATATTATGTAATATCTACAATATCATATACAAAATATTTATAAAATATACGAAAATTTTCTAAATAAAATATATTTGAAGCTTAATACAGTTCAGTAGAAGGTGGATTACCAAAAAAGTATTCCCAAGATGGTGGATATTTAACATCATTAATGGCACTGTCATTTAATAGATTTAGCCATTTGTTTAAACCTTTATATAATAATAGTGCATCAGAAACATTATTTCCTTCAGAACAATAACAATACAATATTGTGCAAACAATGTCCTCTGATTTCAAATGTTCATAGAGATTACTTGCAAAACCTCCACCAGGGATGCGACTACATTCTGCAGATTCTATTGAAGTTCCTTTTACATGCTGTTTCCAAGCAAGACTTTCAAGAAGCTGTTCATTGTTTAATAAAGAAACATCTGAAGTTAGATATCTCAAGGTAGAATCTATTCCATTAGCACACTCATAGTCATAACTGCTAGTTAAAACTATTACCTGTAAAAATATTCCTTTATTAATATTAAGGTGAGCAAAACAGTAACTAATATGTCTTTTGATTATTATACCTTGCTGATTTTTCTGTTTTGAACAAATTGTGCTAATTCTTCAAAAAAGTCATTTGAGTTATCAACATAGGGTGAACGTAATTGTAAACATATTATTTTACAAGATGTTGCAAGGTAAAAGTCAGCAGCAGTGCAAATAGAACTAGAATCTTTATTATAAGGATCAAGACCAGAAATTGGAAGAAACATAGAATTCCACATACTTCCAGTCTTGCACAGATTCAGATTGTATATTAATAAATCAATGGATAATTGTCCAACATTTCCAACACCCACTGATGGAAGTATTAAGATGTAATCTTCAAGATTAATTTCCTTTGGTATTTTTATCATTTCTGTTTTTTAAATTCCTGTTAAATTAATAACTTCATTACTTGGTTTATAAATTAGAAATATATACATATACGTACAGAAAATTTAAATAAATCAACACTGAATGTAAGGTTATGTTGCCTTTTTTAAAATTCACAAGTCATCATACTGATATAATTATTGAAGATTTTCGTTCAAGCAATTACAGTTTTATATAGCTACATACAGTTTGTATTGAATATTTCATGAATTCAAATTTGTACAATCTTATAACATTAGTTACAATTATATAGGTATTCAAAATTTTTCTATGTATGTATGTATGTATATGTACATACATACATATTCTTAAAGAGTAAAGTTGGTACTTCTGCTTCTGCAATTTTCAATAATTCTATATCAAACATTTTGATAAAATATAATTATTTATATGGGAGAATAAAATATTTATATGGATAGATCATTTTCTAATAATGTAATTTCTTGCATTCTAATTGGGGAAGGACGATCGGTATTAAAACACAATTTGTTACCGACCGTGCACAGCGACGTGTGACGTCACACATCACCGCCCCGTGATGCCTTTCGGGAAATAGCGCCGCCATCTTGAGTGGCATGGCCCAGCTAGACAGTGCGCCCTGAGCGGAGACATGCAATTTATCGTGAAAACATTGAACGTCTCAAGAATCACGGATTCCTGTGAAACATAGCAAATTTTTGGTGCTTTGCACCTCTATTAGGATGGAGGCGGTTAAGGCATTTAACGCGGAGGTAAGCTGATTTACCTTCGACTCTTTTTCTAGCCCGCCGACTCTCCCTCTTTTTTTCTCGTTTTTCTTCTTCTCTTTTTCTTTCCTTTCTTCCGTTTAAAGTCAAAAGTGACACAATTGAAAAACATACTCCCAGAGACAATAGTCTTTTCGATGTCTCTGATGCTCAATGTTTGAGGAATTCAGTGATTTTTGTGTTCGAAGAATCCTTTGATTTCTAGTCTGTGTGAGAGAGAGGGAAAGTCTTACTACATGTAAGAAAGAGGGAGAACAGTGAAAGAACCTTTACTATGATTTAAGGAGTTTATGATGTAAACTTAATGATTATTATTATTATTGTTTAAGTTTTTGTAATCTACACAGTGGAAAAGAATGATAAATATCTACATTTATTTATTTCTATGGTGCTATTGAAAGAGGCGAAGAAGAGAAACAAACATGACATATTAGATAAAATTTATACAATGCCAAGTTATTACATCAAAAACTTGTTAAATTTGTTTTATCTGTTAATTATTATTTTTACATATATATATACATATCATTCATTATATTTATACATTACTCTGTTTTATTGGTTATAAATTGAAACAGTAATAACATTTAAGTGAAATGTTTTTATAAATGATTTTAATTGTATTCTTATTGTTTTTAGCTATCAGCTCTGTACGATGTCAAACCGCCAATTTCCAAGGCTAAAATGAACTCTTTAACTAGGGGTGCAATTAAGGCAATCAAATTCTATAAACATGTTGTGCAAAGTGTTGAGAAATTCATTCAAAAGGTAATTTATTAAATTGAGTAATAATGATTTTATGTTACAAATAATGATTAATGTATATTGTTTACATGTTGCAGTGTAAACCAGAGTACAAAGTGCCTGGATTGTACGTTATAGATTCAATTGTACGCCAATCCAGACATCAGTTTGGAGTGGAGAAAGATGTTTTTGCTCCACGTTTTGCCAAGAACATGCAAACCACCTTCTTAAATCTTTTAAAGTGTCCTCAGGAGGATAAAAGCAAAGTGATAAGGGTTTTAAATCTTTGGCAAAAGAATGCAGTTTTTCCTTCTGAGGTTATACAACCTCTGTTTGATCTTGCAGACCCAAATCATCCAATACATAAGGAACAGGCAGTTAATTCTAATGGTAAAAGTTGATCATTTTAATTGATCAGTTTTATGTATGAATACAAAGCTACTTGTTCTCTGAAAATTATAGGTACACTAAATGTTCCTTCAACGAATAACGCAAGTAATACTGCAAGTGCAGTAAAAACTCCGCCTTTAAGTGCAAAGAATGCAGTGAAAGATCAAAAGTTATTTTCTTCTGCAAAGCCAATCGATCCTGCTTGGCTTGCACAAACAAAAATGGAAACAGCGAATATAGTTAACGCCAATAAACTTTTAGTAAGTTTTAGTTTTATAATTATTGACTTCGGCAATTTATGTAACTACATGCTGGTATGGAATTTTAAGTTTTCCTTTTTTTTTTTTTTAGGGGCAATCGAATTCAACTCAAGTGGATGCTTCTTTTCTCGACCAACTACAACATTTACAGCAATTATTATTAAAAAAACAGGAATCAGCGAGTGAACAAAAGAGTTCTGTAAAATTTGATAAGAAACTTTTAGATTTTGATTATGGGGAGGAAGAAGACGATGATGTTGTTGTTGCTAATTCGCCAACAACAACAACAACATCTAATACTGGTCAACATAATACAGTCTCTGCTGGAAATAGTTTGGAAAGTCTTGGACTTCTTTTAACAAATCCAGAGGTATTTTATAAAATATTGTAACATTTCAGTATATATATATGAATTCTTTCTTCTAATTTCAATATAAAAGAAGTTAATAATTGAATTAATAATAGGTTTTAAGACAACTTCAAACGTTGCAACAAACAATGCAAGGAAGTGCTTCTTCGTCGCAACATGAAATGGAAGAGAAAATGCGAAAATTGCAGCAAATGAAGCAACAAGAGGAGGAATTTGATAAGCACTTAGCTCAAACTGTTCCTGTAAGTTGCTATCATGAAAAGGAAACACTATTTGTTACTCAAAATCGAATAAATTTTTTTTTTTAGAATTTACCATTTGCATCAGAATGCGAATTAAAACCTTCAGACATATTAAAACCAAATCAACAAAACGCGTATATAACAAATGTAAGTAGCGGAGTGATTCAAGACATGAGTCAACCGCCTCCTGGTTATCCACCGGCTCTACCGTATGTCTCTCAACCTTTGTCAAATATTAGGCAGATCAATCAGCAGATGCATCAAAATCAAAAAAGTCCGCTTCTCGATGAACGAACAGATACACAAGATTACTCTGGGTTAATATTTTTTCGTTCTTACTTTAATATAATTCTACTGAGTGTTAAAACTAATTTTAAATAAATTACTGCATATAGAAATGGTGCAAGACGAGATAGTAGCAGCGTAGAAATTGTAAATTGTGATAATACAAGGTCACAAAGTAGATCGCCTGATCGGTACAGACATCATAGTCGATCTAGATCACCTCGACATAGAGACAGAGACAGAGATAGGGACCGGGATCGGGATCGGGACAGGGATAGAAAATCTCGGTCAAGAAGTAGATCCAGAAGAAGAAGGTAATTTCACATATGTATTATGTGTGGTTAATTGTAGGTTTATTTTTAAAAGGTGCGGCAAAATGTTTAAATTTGAAATCAGCAGCAAATTAATTTGTACATCTAGTAATATGCAGAGCATAAAAATGAATATTTTTAATGTATATTGTTTTATTATATTTATAGGTCTCGTTCGCGAGATAGGGGACGTGAGAGAAAACGTGAAGATAGCCGAGAAAAAATGACTGAGGAGGAACGAGAAAAAGAAAGAGAAAGACGTAAAAGAGGATTACCTCCGATTATGAGAGACAAATTAAGCGGTAATTTATACATTTTTAATTAACAAATTGCTTATTGATTGTTATTATATGTTTTGTTTTTGCAGTTTGTAGTACTACACTTTGGGTAGGTCATTTATCCAAGTTGGTACACCAAGAAGAGCTTTCGGATACTTTTGGAGAATTTGGCGATATTGTCAGTATAGATCTGATTTCACCTAGAGGTTGTGCATTTATATGCATGAATAGAAGGCAAGATGCATATAGAGCTCTTACTAAACTTAAAAATCATAAAATGCAAGGAAAAGCAATTACTGTAAGTTGTTTGAATTATAGATAATATTTAATCAACTTCAGATTAATATTTCATTTTTTATTCATTAACCGATTCTAGTAACTAGAATCAAGTTAATTTTTATAAATGGAAAATGATCAATTTCAGTTAGCCTGGGCACCAGGAAAAGGAGTAAAGGGGAAAGAATGGAAAGATTATTGGGAAGTTGAATTAGGAGTTAGTTATATTCCTTGGAATAAATTACTTAACGTTACTGATCAGGATTTAGAATTACTTGAAGAAGGAGGTATGATTGATGAGGATACGCTGCCACCTAATTTAAAAGGTAAATGAAAGAAACCATTTCAGATGTAATAAATTAATTCTCATTTAAAACATGCTTCTAATGTATTTTCGTTTAATTTTCAGGTAAATTAAAGCATTCCGGGACAAATGCAGACGTGCTTCAGCAACAGTTGCAGTTACAGCAGCAAGCTTTAGTTGCAGCTGCTGCACTTCCGAGTTTGACAGACAGTATCGTGAACGTAATGCAACCTTCGACTAGCACTCAACAACAACAATCTCAGCAACAAAATCAACAGCAAGGTCAACAGCAGCAACAAGTTATTGATACAAGTCAACCACCGCCAATTAGACCCCCTACATCCGCTGCACTTTTACCACCACCAAATACACAGTTACAAATGATGCCACCTGCTTTCACGATGCCAGGAGTTCCTCGTAAGTAATTATCTGAAATGTGTATCCTTCCTTAATGATAAATTAGAAAATAAATCTAGCAAATTATTGTTTAATACTTAGGGATGATTGGACCAATGGGATTACCAATGGCACACAGTTTAATGCCCAACGTTCCAATAGGCGTGCCTCCACCAAATATGCAAAGTTTATTAGGCCCTCCAGGAATGATGCAGACTATGTTAACACCTCCAGTTAATTCTCCGTTTGGTGCAGGTGTCGGTGTTGGGTTATTAACGCAAATTCCTTTACCTGCACCAGCTGCGCCTTCCGATAAACCTAATTCTACTGGTATACATATAATTAAATAAAAATAAAATTTTCTAAAAATAGGAAAGATGTTCATAGTATACAAATATTTCAGGTATGCCACATAATGTTCCTCCAATAGGAGTTCCCCCACCGACGACGGAAACAGGAATGCCAAATCTGCCAATGTTACGTCAACCTTATGGTGTAGGACCTTCTGCTTCTTTACAAATGCAACTATCTCAGCAACAACATTCTGCAGACGATATGGATGTAGAAATGGAGGACGCGATGCCACAGATATCAAATGGAGCCAAAAATAAGAACAATTTAACCGAGCAACAATTGTCACAAAATGAAGAGAGAACAGAGTCTGATCAATTAGAGGTAAATATATATATATATATATATATATATATATATTAATTAAATACTGTAATATTATTCAAAATGTTACATTTAAAATTTTAAATAATTTTAACAGCAACAGCATCGAGACTACAAAGAAAGAGAAAGAGAGCGTGAAAACAGAGAAAGAAGAGAGAGAGAAACGCACTTGTCTCATAGAGATAGAGAAAATGATTCTAGAATGGATCGTGGGAGAGAAAGGGGCAGAGGAAGAGACAGAGGACGTGATCGCAGAAGAGATCTCAGAGATAGAGACAGAGATGACAGAAGAGAAAGAGAGAACAGAGAAAATCGAGAAGGAAATTCTCAAACTCAAAATCTAAATCTTCAGGTAATCTTCAAAAATCATTACATTATTTTGATTAATTCTTTAGTATTAGTTAGTAAATCGTTAGTAAAAATATTAAATATTATATTTATATTATTTTTAGGAAAATGAATCTACTCCAAAAAAAGATGGTAAACCGAGCTTAGCCGAACGTCTGCGTCAGTTGGCCGATGGCACGCTTCCATTAGAAGATCGGGTCGACCGAATGATTCCCCGCAATCGACAAGATCGGGATAGATCTGATAGAAATTTCGAAGATACTCGGTCGGCGCGTGGAGAGCCTCTTTCTTCTCTGATGGATTTACCAAAGTTTGGTTTACCGCAAGAGAGAGCTGATTTCTCGGCTCGGCCTTCAGATTTCCGTAATCCTCAAGATCCAAGAGAGTTTCAGCAACAAAGAGATAGGCCAAATTTTGGCAGAGGTCATAGAGGATCACAGATTCACGAAGAATATATTGATGTACCGAGGCTACAAGGAGGGATATATCAAGAGGAATTTGATAATAGGATACATGGCCAACAGAGAGTGGAAGAGTTTGGTAGGCTTGGACCACCCAGGGAACAGAGGTAAACAAAATTGTGTATATATGTATAATAATAACCTTTCGTTCATAATTTTTTCAATTCTGAATAAAGAAACGCTTTGATGGTAATAATAACCAAATGTTCTACAATTTCAGAAACTTATTTAAAGCAAAAATTGTAATATTAGATAATACTCGTAATGTTTTAGATAATACCCGCTGAAGGAATTGTGATATAATGTGGATGTAATAGTGAATACATATCAACTTACATTCTAATACTTTGTTAATTCAAACTGTTTAATCAGTTGTTATTATTTGTCAAAGGGAGGAATTTGACAGGTCTGAAATACGAGGAAGAAGACCATTGGATGATCGAGATCGTTTCGAGTTTGAGATCAGAAGAGATGGCTTTGATCCACGATTGCCAGAAGGTTTTGATCCAAGGGGACACCTTGATCGGAGTGATTTTGAACCTAGAAGACGAGAATTCTTTGGAATTGATCCTATCTTTGGGATGCCACCTATAATGGGACCCAGAGGTCCAAGACCTGGACATCCTGATGGATTTGGACCACGTCCAGCTCCTCTAGGAGCTCGTGGTCCAGGTAAGAATAATTCTTTATTTTCTGAAGGATCTTTGTAAAATAATATTGTAACAATTCTTTTAAATTTCTTTTAAATTTTAACCTTATAATATTAATTTAAAACAAGATAAAATTTTTGATGCAAGATAAAATTAGATAGTATAATAAACATTTGTTTCGTAGGTCCTCTAATGTTTCATCCACGAGGTTTAGGACCTCGTCCTCTGCGACCTGGCATGAGACCTTTCGGCCCTCGTGGACCACCTTTTGATCCACGAGAACCGGACGCCTTTTTCAGACCTCCTTTCGATGATATTCGTCCTCATATCAGACCACCATTCGGCCCTATGGGTCCACCTTCGATCGTTCCTCCAGAAACTGCCGCTCCTTGGAGGAATCAAGAACTCCCGCCTTCTACTTGGTCTTCTGATTCCGAGAATCATTCGCAAAGAGATAAAAAAGGTGGTAAACATATGAACAACCAAAATGCGGATAGAGAAAATCGAAACCGAGGGCGTAAATCCAGATGGACTAACGTGAGCCCATCTGGAGAAGAAACAGAGGAAACGAAGGAACAAGAATCAACTTCCTTAAAAGAGGAACTACAAAAAGAAGAACCTGTTAATGAAGGAGAAGTGGTTGCAAAAGAAGAAGAAGAAGAAGAAGAAGAAGAAGAGGAAGAGGAAGAGGAGGAGGAGGAGGAGGAGGAAGAAGAAGTTGTGAAAGAAGAAATGATTAAAGATGAAGTTAAAGATATTAAAGCAGAAGAAGTTATTCCCACTGAGAACCAGCAACAAGATTTGGAGGAAACGGTTGAAGAAAAGAAAGAAAGCGAGGATATAAAGAAGGAAGAGGAGGATCGCAGGGATTCTTAGACCAAAGTAAAGAGCAATTTTTTCTTTAACATTTTTTCTTACTCTGTGGAGTGGTGTGAGGGAGAATTCGTTGCTTCATATTCAGTTGGGGTCAGTTTGGAAAAATTTGTTTTAGAAAATGAAACACTGAATTTTAGAATAATTATGTTTGATTATTATGGTGCTAAAGTAGTATGTTTTAAAAATAAATTTTTGTAATATTTGCAAGGCTAATATAATTTATTAGAAATAAATTTTAAATGCAATAAAAAAATTATAGTAAATGAACATTAATTAAAGTATGTAAAAAAAGAAATTTTAACGCCAAATAAAAATATATCTTTTATATTATTTAGGAAATGTGAGATATATTATTTATAAAACAAAAAGATTTCTTTAATTCAGTGTTTCGAATATAGAAAAAAGGCATTGGTTCCGTGAGCACCTTTTAATACGTAAAGCGCTAATTTGTGAATACTAAACTCGTGACCCGTGGACACATCCAAGTGACGACTTATTTATTGAATTGTAAATACTTTTTGTATTTTCGTAGTGAACAAACATACAATATATCTGGTTTAAATATATACATTTAATTACTTTTTATATTATTGAAGATACAAGAAAATCGACATCGGATTGAAAGTATATTAGTATTTTCCAATTATTAATTTAAAAAATTTTAACACTACTATATGGTATATGAACCTTTACAGCTTATTTAAATGTATGCTCATAATTTTTAACCAGTTAAACTACTCTGTTATTTAAACTAAAATATTTGCAATGGTAATTCAGTTCCATTATTGTTTTATATGAAAATCTTTCTTGTATCCCCAATATCCAGAACAACAATTAAATGTATATATATAAATAGATCATAATGTATAGATAGATGAATCTTAACAGTAGAATCTTGATTAACCATGTACGTTTAAAAGTTTCAAGTATTTTCATACGAACATTTTCATTGATTAAACATTATTCCTTAAAATTGTGTATATGCTATAGGTAAATCTAGGTTGAAATTTTTATATGAAACAAAAGATAATTTAATGATCGTATTGCTTAAATTGTAAATATTCAATTTTCAATAGTGTATTGAGTTTTTTGTTTGTTATAAGAGTAATTAAACATTTGATCAATAGAAAATGTCAACTACTAAAATACTTAAGCATTACTTCGGATAAGCAAGATTCTATCGCCATAAATATTTAAATAGATAGAGAGAGAGATTATATACATACATATATGTATATATATATATATATGGATATATATGTTGTATGTATTGAGTATGAGACAATGTGCACGTGTGTATACGTAGATGTCTGTGTAAGGATGTACATGAGAGAACACAAAAGTAAAATAAAGAGCGAAAATATATATAGCGCCGATGTTCGGCGTTGCTCAATCAAACGAACGAAAAATAAATATTTTCTATATAACGTCTCTCTTCGTAAGCAAAATTATAGCCTTTCATTCCGCTTGGCTCCCAGAATTATCTTCACGTCTGTTTTTATTTTTTTTTAAAGTTAAGTCCAAACATCGATAGAAATTCACTGTTTTCAAAGATTTTGTCTGGGAGTCTCCATAGAAAAACTAAGAACACTAATTGTTAATTCTATTCATCAGCGTTCGTACGAATGATTTGTATCATATCTTTAATTTTATCTATTTTTTGTGCCGTCATTATTCAATCATACTGGTTTATGAAAAAAATTCCAGACAAAAGTTGCGTAGTTTAAATACTGAAATAGTTGACAGCAAACAATTGCAATACAATTTTATTGTATTTTATTCAATCACTACCTATAATCATAGGTACTATACAATTTTTTATTACATATTCTCTATATATTTTGTTTAGAAATTGAAAGATTACAGCCATTCAAAACGATCACTAATTATTATTTAACATTAAGTATAATTTTGGTATTAATTTAAATTTTCTCTTTCGTTTAATTGATGTACCATCGATATTCTAGCATCTTGTTCAGTTTAATTTATTTAACTATGCAATTTTTATCTGAAAAATTTTTTCTCCGAATATCGTATAACGTGTCAAGTTCACAGAAGTCGGATAACTCTGTAGATAGAGACTAATATAATTGCACTTGCAACAAAGAAAAAGACGTTAAAACAAAACAGATGTTTCAAACGATATTCGGAACGGAATGAAATCTTTTCAGAACAGCTTTAGATATTTGTTCAGTACTCGTACTCGTGTGTTCACATGCGTGAGTCTCTCTCTCTCTGTCGCCACGACGATGGAACACCAGCCACCAGGTCGCTTGCGCTCAAACTGAGTGACAAGTGCAAGGTACTGTTGTGTTTATAACTCATTATATTTATATATACATATATATATATATATATATATTCATATGTATATGATTGAATGCTATTTTCTTTCCTGGACGAACTTACATATTGATTGAAATGAGCTATTATACATATAAAGAATTTAAAAGCAAATCAAATTGTTGGAATTAATGTTTATTTTAATACAACAATAGATTTTTCTTTTCAATTAAGGAACAATCAAAAATTAGTTTACTCAGATTTGCTGGTGAATTCTTATTAAGTGTTTAATTAATATTTTGTCATTCATAGTTCATTTTTTGAATGACACTAATTTCAAGTTAGTCGCATGATTAATAGTGATGCATCTGTAAATTAAATTTTTATAATCAATGTGCAATAACAAAGTGTAGCATCAATAATTGCACATAAGTAATATTACTAAACGATCAAACTTATTGGTCGACCAAAAGTAGAATAAAACTAGAAATATTCTATCACATTTCATAATAGAATACTATATTTTTTTGTTTATGTTCAATGTTATCAATTTTCAACGATATTAAATGCATAATTTTGATTAAACTAATGATGAATTTTTTATTTTAATTCGAACTAAATAAAGTGGTAGAAGATATTTAAGATTGTAACATAAATTCAAGTTCGTCCAGAATGAAATAATTTTTTCTACCGAATTATCATATGATAAATTTCATAAAGCATTAGACAACTGATGACGTAGGAAATTTAAATTAGTATAAAGTTCCCGCGCACCACTCCGGAACAGAGTTTGAAAAAATATATTTTTATTTCAAAAAATAGCTTTGACGAAAATAAAAAGTATATAACTAATTTGTTTACATAAACGAGTAGCTAGTTTATGTAAATGTATTTCTATGCACCATTGACGAACAATAACAGGATAAAGTATGAAAATTTAAATTTGATTATTTTCCGTTTGCATGTTAATACAAATATCATTTTTAAAATCATTCAATTAAATATCAAATTATTTCTCTGTGTGTTATACAGTATCATTGTTATTATTTTTTTTTAATTATATAATATAGTGCATTTCGTAACCTGTTATTGACGTTGATTTGATCAGTGAAAATACTATAATACGCACATGCGCGAAGTTTTGTGGTAATGTGAGGGTTTTAAAAATTCTGCATATATACAATAACCTCGAATTTTCACGTGTCTATGTATAGAAACATCTAATTGTAAGCATTGAACATTTACAAGTGGTCCAATGTAGAAAATACTTTGTAAAATTTAGTATATTTGAAAAATGAGAAATGTACAATACAGATTGAATGATTATTGTATTTTATAATCACTGGTTGTACTATCATTAAGCTAATGGGTTAGAAGTATATATATAATTATTTAACTTAGCAGTGATTAACAATTTGGATGCTTTCTGCTATTCATAAATGAAAATTTAAAAAAAAAACTTATACGTATTTGCAAGATGTAAAAAATTATAAAACAATATATTATAAATTAGTCCAGTATAGTTTTGGTTCTATTTAACAATTTCCATCTAATAGAATCTTTCACTTGTTTATTATACATACATATATATACATATTTAATGATAACTGTTAGAAATTATGAAATTTTACAATCTATATGTAATATACATATACATATTTTACATGAGCAAAATTGATAACCGTTATTAAACAAAAAGAATGAATGTTTTCCTCGGTTATATTCATAAATGTAATAGCAAAGATACGTTAATTTAAAAAAAGAACGATACGCGACGTGTTAAGTAATATCCATGAATTTTCTACTGGTATATCAATTTTTATATAATAACCTTCACAAATTTTTTTTTTTAAATTGCTTAAGTTATATTGCAATTTTCAGCTAAATATTTTTTAATATTCTGTTTCAGGCACGTTACATCTTGGAATGACAAACGGATCTATTGCGTGATTTTTCCTCAATTCTATGTATTTATTGTAAACATGAGCATTTTAATAAAATTGCGATATAAATGTACATTAACAAAATGGATGTCATGTTAAATTGAGCTTAATTTTTTTGTATATATTTAAATTCTTTTGTTAATTGTAACAATTAGAATTTTTTGTAATGTTCTAGTTACTTAAATTTCTAGTTTATGTAAAAATATTCTGTTTTGAGTGGTTTTAAAATCTTACATTTTACAAATTGTACATTTTTATTAGTTATCAACATTTTTATAAGTATAGTATATAATACAATATTAAACGTTAATAGCTTTTTAAAAATTCTAAATCTAAATGAAGATCATATAATTCTAGTTCAATTAAACTTTAATAGAATTTATATATACGTATTGTTTTATTATTGTAAAAATACATCTAACGTAACAATGTTTATAAAATATTTTACAAATACCTTAGAATTTAAATAAACTAATAGAAATTCTATATTAACAAAATTAGTATTACTTATTTTAAATTGAAGAAGTAAAATGCATGTTTCTTTGTGTTACAACAAATGATAATACGTTTTATTTTATATATTAACCCAATTAATTCTAGATGAAACACTAGCAAATCTAAGTATGAAAATATTTTACAATACATGTAACAATATTGAATTAAATGAAAATAATTTTGTATACAAAATATCACGTAGTAAATTCTTAATTTATTTTTAAATTAAAATGCATATATACGTACTTTTGCAGATTTCACTTGTTACATATTATAAACAAGATATATTTAAAACTGCGATCATTATTTTCTTTTTATATATATATATATCTAAAATAAAACATTATCAATAATATTCATTATTATATAGTATTAAAATAATCTATGAAATCATTATTTGACATTATTCTGGAAATTTTATTTAAGACTTTGAAGTATAATTCTTTCTATTATAGTATAATTTTGAAATAAACTGATATTTTTTCGAACAAATCTACTTTTTTTAAATAACTATTTTAAGATTCTAAGCACTAACTTAATATAAAAAATCATATTAATTATAAAGTACAATACCATGGTAACGGTACAAAATACAATACAAAATTTAAATACTAATTTTATAATTAATCTTCTTTATCCATAGCTTCGAGTCTTTCGAGAATGGAAGGATGGTTGTGATGCCAACCAGAAAATAATTTGTCATAAAGAGGATAACCCAAATTATCTACTTCAAGCTTAATCAATGAGCTTTTCAGTGCCCCACCATGTCCTACAATCTTTGCGAATCTGTCTGCTTCGAATTCAAATCTTCTTGCAACTACTACTGATAAGAAGTTCAACAGCTAAAAAAATATTAAAGTTAATCATAAGTCCTATTTCTTAAATCAATTAAAGATTATAGTTTATAGCAATTCAAAAATATCCATTTTGATTAAACTTACTATATTTAAGGGTATCAAAATATACATGGTGACGATGATGAGTCCTATAAATATAGGCTGAGAATCCATAAACCCGAAAGCACGGTACATAGGTTCATAATTCAGAAGTTTTGCATAGAGGAAGAGATTAAGCATGAAACTCATCTACAAGAAATATAATTTTAAAAATTAGAAAAAAGTATACGATACAATAAATGAAATGTAAGTTAAAAATCTACCAAGCCAAGTACAAATCCTTTTAACGTATGGTTATATTTCCAATGTCCTAATTCATGTGCTAATACTGCCAATACTTCATCCGTTTCACATCCTTTTATTTCCGTTTCACCTTCCGGTGGTTTGTAATACTCTTTCACCAAAGTATCAAACAAAACAATTCTCTTGTGCTTATAAAATCCATAAAGATACGCATTACTATGCGATGATCTCTTCGATTTATTGACAAGAAATATTTTGTAAAGTGGATAATTAATAGACGCTGCTAATGCTTCAATTTTCTTTTTCAGATCTCCCTCCGGAAGCGGTGTATACGTGTCAAACAGTGGAGCGATTACTTCTGGATAGAGAATCATCATAAATACACTAACAATAATTAAAAAGATCCAAACATAAAAGAAGAAGTAATCTCCTCCGTTCTTTATGATCCATATTATGGCACAGAGTATAGGTTCTGTGATTACTTCTCGAATAACAAACATAAGAAGCCGATCTTTGATAAATAATGCTGGTGTCTGAAATTAATAACAAAAATTTAGTAACAAAATATGATTTGAACAGTGGAGTGGAAGTTGTATTAGTATACCTCTTTATTAAAACCATGTTTCTGTTCCACAACAAATGTAGAGTAGATTTTCAAGGGTAAAAATATTATGTCATGAAGAACATTTATCAGGAACATACACACAACGCTTACAAGGTATTCATTTTTTTCATTAAAACCAAAATATTTCACTAGATCAATACTCCATGACCAGAAATAATAATACCCAAAAGTCAATAGAAAAGCCTAGAAATATTTAAATATTTATCGCTATATATTAAATAAATCAGTCAAAATTTCATACCGTAGTAAAGAGTTCTGAATAAAACTCTTTAAAATCACTGAAGTTTAATTTATCTAAATAATAACTGCGTGATTTATCATAAACATCCTTTGTCATTATCTTCTCAACGGACTGAGGTAATTCAACCAAACGTGTTACCAAAGCTTTCTAAAATGAAAATAATGTTAATATCATGCTTATTTTATTACATACGATACTATGTTTAAAACATAAATAAATGAATTATATTTCATATGTTCTGAAATTAAATACACTTAAAAAAAATCACGATATCGTCTTGATTATTAAAATAAAAGAATATTACGAATAGTAATTTGTAAAATAGAAAAAGCTTCCATACCAGATACAAAATTTTTAGGTTATAATTTACCTGACGGTAGCTTAGGTAATATACCCAGAGAAATAATAGCCATATTACTGTCAAAATTCCATAAAGTAAATTTTCTTCAACTAATTTTACAAAAGTAGTCATTACTTTTGTCTTTAATCAAGTTACAAATCTCAATGCGGTATTATACCGGGATTATTAGATCGAAGAAAGGTTAAGTTATAGATATACATACATACAAGTACTACCAACATATTTATTAGTTCCACATGGTTTCGCTTGTCATTTCTTTATTTTATACAAATCAGCCTTTATAATGAATTTATTATTATTTTTTGTTACAATTGCATAATATTAAAATTAATTGTTCACGATGAAAAAATGTTATAAAATTTAATGCATTTTATCACAGTATCAAATTTAAATGAACTAAAAATCTATAATATGTGTTGAAAATTATTAAAGGCGATTTGTAAATTCTACCTAGTAAGTAACTATATATTTGATCATGAAATATCACTATAAAAGAAATCAGTTTGAAAATCTGTCTGAAGTTTTACGATGAATAGCAGCAGCACAGTTGTCAAAAGCAGTGTGGGACGTGGGACTGTGTGTCTCATTTTCACATTACAAATGAGTTTTTTACGTTTATATGTAGAAAGGTTATGAACTTTGTACAGGGAATATTATCAAGAAAACGATAAGTACATACATTACTGTTGAAGAATGGCGCCTGAAAGAGCAGGTGGTGTTAATGGAAATCAATTAAAAAATGTACCGAATATTTCACCCAGGTATTGGCTTGCTTTATCAACGATCTAAATAGAAATAAAAATATTGATTTTGATAATGAACGTCAAATAATTAAAGAAAGTCTCATTTATATAACTTAACAGTTGAATCAACAATTTTGGAATAATATTAAAAGTTGTGAAGTCATTTGAAGTTAAAGTATAAATAATTATTAATTTTGATATTTATCATAATTTTATCCAAAGTTTATAGCAATATAATTATTTAATTACAAGAAATTAAAATTATTTATTTGTTTATAGTTTGCCAAATACATCAATACCATATCCTTCAAATATACAGTCAGGAAATCCTCCACCTCTGCCACCACGTCAACCAGTTCAAAATTATTCTGGGTTCAATGATTATCAAAGACCATTTGGATCAAATTATGGTGGATACGGTGGGTATAGTGGATATGGTTATGGTAATCAGTACAGGGGATATGGAGGATATAATTCGTATGGTTTTAACTCGTATTCTAATTATAATAGTTCTGGGGTATTTGGTGGGCACAGTGGTGATGTTGAAAATAGGTGAGTTTTATGGTATTTTAAAAAATAATGCACTTTTGTAATTATTTGAAAAATATATGAATAATATATTAAATGAATGTTTTATTTAATATCTCTTTTTAATTTTCTTCATATCTTCTACAGGTTTTTCCAATATGTTGAAGATAGCACTAGGCCAACCTTTCATTTAATTGAAACAATCCTTCATACATTTTCGTCGATGACTATGCTTTTGGAGTCTACATATTTTGCTTTAACAAATTCATTTAAAGCAATATTAAGTGTTGCAGAAAATGTTAGGAAGTTACATTCTACTTTAGGACAATTATTTAGTACTTTTGCTTTAATTAGGTTTCTCAAATGGTTATATAGAAAAATCGTACGCAGTACTGGTAAGTATACATATATCAATATGGAATTTTTTTGTTGGATAATTCTAAACTGATTATGGTAATGTATTAATTTAAAATTTAATTTTCTTAAATGTAACCTATCCTATGTGTTTATTTTAGGATTTCAGGATCGCGGCTCGATTAACGATGAATTATGGGATAAATCTTTAGCTAAAATTGGAAATGAAAATGTTAATGTTAATTACTCTTCTTATTGGTCTGGATTTCTAATATTTAGTGTATTTTTTGTAATACCATATATGATTCATAAGATCACGAGTAATATTAAACATATGCAAATAAAAGGTAATCGAATGAAGTATATCGAAATATAATTTTTTTTATTAACGGTATAAATCATTTAGGAAAGGACCCAAAAGAATGGCACCAATATGAAGAACCTGCATATATTGCAACTGTTTTGTACGATTTTGTTGCAAGAAATAATGATGAATTAAGTATTAAAGCTGGACAAAAACTTTGCCTTGCACCCAAGTCTTTGCAACCAAAAAATGTACCAGGATGGTGTAAAGCTACTGACAATGTAAATATTGGTCTTGTTCCCTACAACTACGTTAAAGTTATTGGACAATTGAAAAAAGTGAATAGAAATAATGACGTTACCGTTCTGAATAAAGATGAACCTTCTACAAATGAAAATAGTAGGGATAGCAAAGAAAACTTAGAAGTTACAAAAAATGATGAAAACTCGCAGTAAAACATGAATAATTAAAATTTGAAACAAGAAAATTGAAATATTTTTCTTTACATTTTTTAAAATACTAAAATTTAAATGGAATATAAAATGGTATATTCCATAAAATTCGTATTTATCATAAATGTATTTTCAAAATTGAGAAATTGCCTTAAAATACGTTCACGAGTAACATACTAAACGAAAATATAATTGAACTTCATTTTCTACGAAGTTATTCACGATTTTCTAATGTGCATTTTATTTTCGTAAATTTTTTAAGAAGTTAAAATTCGGATTCTCAAATAGCCATATTTAAAAAACTTAGATCTAACTGAATTAAACCTGTAAATAACAACAATTTTAAGTTCTGATTTTTTAAATACAACTACCTTTCTCCTTATAATATAATATGATATAATAAATGGGACTTATTATATGCAATATTTATATTCATACTGTATACAATTAATAACTAATTTTAGTAGTCCTATGTATTTTATCGTTAAATTTATACGTAGTTTTGTATTTTAAATGTTTGTAATAAACTGGAGTTAAACAGGGTTTAACTGTTTTTAATTTTAACGAATAATTTACAATTGTAG
The DNA here is from genome assembly GCF_051020975.1 of Osmia lignaria lignaria. Taxonomy (NCBI): domain Eukaryota; kingdom Metazoa; phylum Arthropoda; class Insecta; order Hymenoptera; family Megachilidae; genus Osmia; species Osmia lignaria. The sequence goes on from NC_135043.1 coordinate 10,907,932, forward strand.
CATACAATTTGGCTAATATAATTTGAATTTATTTTAAAAGAATTATACTCACCATAAAAATTAAACATTAGAGGTTGTGATAAAAGGAAATTGATTTTTCAGGAACATTTGAAAAGATAAGTTAAAATTTCTTCACATAAAATACTTTATAGCCATATGTATATTGGATTTGTGTTACGTGTGCTCGCGCACGAGCGTAAGTATGTATATACATATAAGTGTATATAGATATATTTTACAATTTCAGTTTCTCTCTTTTCAACAATTTTTACAACAGATTCTATATTCTACACAAAAAATTGTTATTCTTTTTAGCATTCTAAAGAAGGGAATGTTTATTAGGAAAGAGAACAGAATGAAAAGAGGAGAAAACGTGAAAGGTTCTTTTTTTTTAATCAGTGAATTTACGGTTGGGATTGGATCCAAAGAGAGCTGAACGTATCTCTGGTATCAATTTCTGTGCTATTAATTCTAATCTTGTTTCCAAAGTATTGCTGACCTTTATACGCCCTAAAAATAATTCACACGATGCTATTAACTTATTATTACTGAATATGTTATTTAATTCAAATAATCTTGAATAATACTCTTATAAGGGTTTTTTTTAGTGAATAAATACCTTTTGCTGCATATAAATCAACACCACCACAGCTATCGGGAGAAAGAAAGTTGTCTTGATCAATTTTAATTGCAACATCTTTTCTTGTTATTTGTTTATAGGCATCTTGAATAGGCTCAATAATGGAGTCTACTAAGGAAAGATCTACTTGACGTACACGAATAGTAATATGAGCTTCTGTCAACTGTAAGTTGAAAATGTATTAGATTATTTAGAAACTATGAATCTTTAACTGAAAAAAACTATTTTAAAATAATATTTAATATTTTAATGAGCTTTTACCTGACATAGACCTTGTAGAACCAACAATTTCATAATTTCTTTATACTGAGGAACATCCTGTGATATTTCGCTTAATCTTTTCCTAGCTTCATCAAGTACATTCCGCACATGATCTTCTCTAACTTTCAGTACTCTCAAACGAGCTTGATTTAACATATTTGATGATTGACTGTGCAATAAAATTTAAATTTAATGTAATCATTCTTTTAGTTTAGACAAAATCTACATAGAATTTAAAATTACTCTCAGTATTACACATACATTTTCTTTTGAAGCTCCACTTGTTTCTCTTTTTTCTCATAGTATTCCATAATCTTAAGTCTCTGTTGTTGAACTAAACGACCTTTCTCAATATTAAATTCTTCCTCTGCTTTAGCATCAATTTCTTCTGCTTTTTCATTGGCTTCTTGCTCAATGAAAGCCATCATATGTTTAATCTTAAAATATTAAAATTATAAATAAAACATATATTAAATAAGTATTATAATATTTTATAAATCTATGTTACTATAGAACTTGATCAAATAAAGCTTATGATTAAATTGTTGCTTATAGTCTCATGTTTTACACAAAATAATTTTTTGTAAAGTAAACTTAATGTTAACAATTCTTCAAAATAATAAAAAAATTAAGACAGAATAATTAAAATAAAAATAACTGAAATCATTTAATATTCGTAAATTCTATTGCAAAACTACATTGAAAAAAATTTTAATCTAGTTTTTATAATAAAATTTCTTCCAATGACTTTATTATAAGAAAAATGAACAACTGCAATAATATAAATGTAACAAGAAAACAGGTATTCTATGTAAGCAACAATATATAGAGTAAAATGCAAAAATAGATTGAAATCGATGGTCTTCGATGAGAAGTTACAAGTATTTTAAATTAAATTATTTATACCTGTTTTTGTACATCTGCATCGCTTAGTGCCATATTGAAGCTTAAAGATTTACTGGTTTCCTTTTAATACTGGCAGTTACTTTTTCAATACACTAATTTTGAATCGAATTTTTGGAGGAGTCAACGCCTACTGACAAAAGTGTCTTCGGTTAATGATGATCATATGACACAAGAGTAGTGTGTTCCCAAAACTGATTTATCAGGTTTAACATATGTGCAAATGCGTTCTTAAAAAAAATAAAAATGTACCATACATGATTAATAATTCCAGAATATTTTATTTAAAAAAATCATAAAATAATATTGTTCGTAGCAGCATAAATACATATAAAAATGTATATAGTTTAATTGTATAAGACGACTCTTATGAAATATGTAATTCGTTTGGTTAAGAAAATGAACTTGGCTATATAACGAGAGACAAATATTTAATAATTTAAATGTTTTATAAAACAATGTGTAATTATTAAATATGTACATACAGGTTCTAGTACGGAAACCAACATGTGCATATAAAAAATCCTATTTTATTGTGACATTTCATAAGATGAATTAACTACACCGTCTTCAGCGTGCATGTCGGTGGTTGTGTTTCGTACTTTGCTAGGAAAACATTGTTTTTAATTGGAATTTTGCATACTTTCACAATTTAATACAATAGCTCGTATAAAAGAAAGTGACATACACTGTGATAACTGTCAAACAAGTTAATTGTTAAATAAATTTCAAGGAGGTAATGAGTCGTTTATTCTAACCTAATAAGTTACACGCTGCCTTTCCTCGTCTGACTTTCAAAAAAACATCAACAAACTGTTTTTACGGGTATTCTACATTTTTGCATTTAATTTAATTGTTTTTTTTATAATTAGTATTTTTTACTAATTCGTTACATGTTTTATTCTGGAACATTAATGTTTGTTTGTTGTATATTCAATTTTGAGGTTAATTTATCAACTGATTTCAAATTTAATGATTTTGAAATAACGATTAAGTGTTAAATTCAGTTGTTCCAATTAGCAATTATTTAGTGCAAAATTGTGTATATTATGTTTTTTCCAAGTTGAAGAATCGTATAACTGTACATTTTATTTTACTGTACAATATACAACCGTTTTGTTCATATTACCCCTTTTGTTCGGTATCGGTTTATTGTAATGTTAGCTTTCCTTAATTTTAATTTTGATAGTGAAACATTTACAATCAAAATAACTGATAATAAATATTACAAACAATAAAGAATTGATTATTTTATATTTTTAGTGGTAAAATTTTTTGTAATCTATCATTCGGAACTGTAAAATAGGAAGAGTACATAACACATTAACAATATGTTTTTAGATATGAAAACAATGTACTATTGTGTAATAAAAATAAAAAAATTTGTTGACCTCGTAAAGTAATTTAAAAAAAAAAAAAAAAAAAAAAAAAAAAAAAAAAAAACCACTGCATTAAATTTATATTTACAGGATAACAGAAAGAAAGATGTCAAGTGCAGAATCCTTAGCTGAAGTAACAGATGTAGTTCAAATTCTTCGACAATGGGAAGAGGAACATTCATCACCTACATACGACCCAATTCCAACGCTTCAAAGATTGGCAGAGATTATAGAACTAGAAACAGAAAACTATTTAAAGATGGATCCAGATCCATTTGATGAAAGACATCCATCGCGTACAGATCCAGAGTGTAATTTTGGACACATATTAAAAGTTTTGTTTAGGAAAGATAATTTTATGACTAAGGTAAGATTGTAAAAGAAAATAGTATACAATATTATATTACTGTAAGGTGGAAAATAATTATGCAATTTATTATGTTTTCAACAGCTTATAAATGATTATTTGAGAGACACTTATTGGTCTCGTGCTGGTATCACAGGTCGTGATGTTAGGAAACTAAATATTGCAGCTTGTCGTCTTATGCTTGATATTCTTCCTGGCTTAGAAACTTCTGCAGTATTTCAGCCAGATATGGAAGGACTTACCCATCGTCTTTTTTCATGGGCAGAAAAAAGCATAGAGCCATTACAAAGTTATGCAACTGGACTGGTAGCTGCTGCAATGGAAGTTCAGGAAATTGCTACGGGTATTTTTTTAATTTCATACTTAATTTCTATCTGTATGCTCGAAGGTGAAATAATTCGATGTATTTCTGTGGTAGGATTTAGAGAACAAAATGCAAAAATGGTTCCTTTGATGCTACAAAGGCTTCATAAATTACAAGAAAAGATGCAGGAAGATAGGCAACTTGCAGCCAATAGTAGACCATTTGCACATTTTGGGCAAGATAGAAATAGCGGAGGGGATGGGGAGAATAAGGGTGTTCCTGGGAAAAGAAAAGTAAAATTAGTTTATTTACTTGTTTGGCCATTTTAATTTTGCTGTAATTTAATATTTTTTACAAATTTATTGTATAATTAATGATTATAAATTTTGTTTAAAGGTTCGAGAAAAACGGAAAGAAAATGGTATTCTCAAAAGCCCTAGTCATAGTAATTATTATTCGGAGGATGAAGAGGACTATGTTCCATCAGATGATTCAGCTCCTTTACCTAAAAAGAAGAAAAACAGCATCGAATGTGAAACTCCCATAAAAAGTGACGTTATGTATCCAGAAATAATGTCTCCACCATTGTCTGTGCCAAAGAATTCCAATTCTAATAATCAAGTAACACCGTCTAAGACGCAAAGTACTCACAGCAGATCGTTGAACATTTCTTCAGCACGTTGCAATTTGCAGAAAAACTCTGCATCGTCTACTCAAAATTCCGTTACACCATCTACGTTATTAGAGGGAAATTCAAACTCTTCATGGGCAGAAATGGAATCGTATGTGATTGGAAATGTACAGATACATCCACCAACGTTGGCTACAAGACAGATGTTGATATTAAGGCAAGCAAGAATATTAACTTTGTTACAAATGTTGTAATGAAAGTAAAAAAAATAATAAAAATTTTTTGTTCATATAGGTATCTTACACCGATGGGTGAATATCAAGAATTCTTAGGTCATGTATTTGAACAAAATGCTTTGGAACTAATTCTCAAGTATATCAATGTTAGAGAAACCAAGGACAGTCGCCTAGCATTTGAAGCTTTAAAATACTTAGCTTCTCTTCTATGTCACAAGAAATTCTCTATTGAATTCCTTAATGTTGGAGGTTTACAAAAATTGTTGGATGTTCCAAGACCCAGTGTCGCGGCTACTGGTGTTTCTATTTGTTTATACTATTTAGCATATTGTGAAGACGCAATGGAGAGAGTGTGCCTGCTACCAAAACATGTTATTTCGGACCTTGTTACCTACGCATTATGGCTTCTAGAACGAAGTCATGATTCTGGAAGATGCCATGCAACAATGTTCTTTGGATTTTCGTTTCCGTTTAAAGTAATACTAGAAGAATTCGATGCACAGGATGGACTTCGAAAACTTTTCAATGTGATATCCACTCTACCGATCTTGAACATAGAAGAGGAGCCAGCACTTAACGATGACGAAGAGTGTGCTTCTAGACAGATCGTTAGACACGTTGCAGTAGCTTTAAAAAGATACATGGAAGCTCACTTACATCTCAAAGCGGAGCAGTTACAAAGAGCAGAGAATATTAGAGCAGAGCGTGATACCTGGCAGCCATCGTTACCACCTTACAAAGCTTGCAAATTAAGTAGCGAAGAAGTGCAAGCAAAAGTAGAAGTTCTACAAGAATTGATGTCTGTAAGAGCAGTATGGCCACCAGTAGAAGAATTATATCGCCTGGGTGGTATAACGCTTCTACTACAAATTATTGCTTTCGCTAGAGAATGGAATTATAGTGGTCGAGTTCACACAACTTCCAGTGCAGAAACAGTTCGCTCCTGTTTGGATGTCATAGCTATATGTTCCATAGTGCCAAAAGTGATGTTGTTACTTTGCGAAAGAGTAGACATGCCAGACATGTCAATGACTATGGCAATTAATTTACTCCTCGCTGCGGCTGAATGTGAAATCATCGCAGATCCTGATGTACAAAGAGCTGCGTTAAGAGCTGTAATTAACTGTGTCTGCGCTCCGATAAATAGGATTGGTGGAAACGTGGCCAGATACTCGGTGACTGGCTCCGCTAAGAAGAAAGCAAATATTAATAATAGCGAAGAGTTAATACAAAAGATTTGGGAAAGCGTGAGATCAAATAATGGAATAATGGTTTTGCTGCAGTTGATGATGGTTAAAACACCTATCACTGATGCGGATAGCATAAGAGCATTGGCGTGTCGTGCTTTAGCGGGGCTAGCACGCAGTGAGAAAGTAAGACAGATAATTAGTAAACTTCCAATGTTTACCGATGGACAGATTCAAGCTCTTATGAAGGATCCTATACTCCAAGAGAAAAGACAGGAACACGTTACGTTTCAGAAATATGCTTTAGAGCTAATGGAAAGAGTTTCTGGGAAAGCAAAACCTACCGGAGCAGAATATGAAATTTCTTTGGCCAGTTTACATCGAGCAAACGTAGTAGCCCAAACTAGAATACAATATAACGAGCAACAATTGAATCATTTAATATACCAACATTTAGTATCGAAAGGGTTAACAGAAACTGCTTCGACACTTCACAGAGAAGCAAATTTATATTCATCCGCAATAATGAAATCGATTTCTACATATCAACCATTTACTTATCGAAATCCTGTGGCTACTGGAACAAGAAATGGATTCTCTCCTGGAGCTCCGGTTAACTTATATAATACGAGTAGATGTACTCAGAGAGAAGTGTCTTCTCGAAATAGTACCACTCCTAGTTCGTCTAGATTTTTATCCCATTCAAATGCAGGCTCCGGATCATCCTCTTTATCTTCTGGAAGTAACATACGCATGAAACTTTCTGACTGCCTCGTTCAAAACGGTGTTCCGAATATCACAAATCAACCAATTAAACTGCAAATTAACCAAAAGTAAATAGACATTTTATAGTACATACGATACTTTGTTGATAATAAAAAAGAATTTCTTTTTCTAGGAAAAACCAAGTTGATAAACAGCCTCTAGTCAATTCAATGAATTGTCAATCATTTATGCAACCAACTGTGTGTAGATCACTACAGAAACAAATTTCAAGGGATCCTGGAAGTGGTGGACCTGGAGTTGCTACATCAAATCCATCTACTGTAACGTTGGATTCTATTATTACAGAATATTTAACAAATCAACACGCGTTGTGTAAAAATCCTATGGTTACTTGTCCACAATTTAATCTCTTTGAGTAAGTATTGCTTATAAAGAATTGTGAATGAAATCACTCATAAATTTATTTATTTGTAATAATATTTTGTTTAATTATACAGACCTCATAAGTGTCCGGATCCTTGTACAAAAAATTCAATTCCCACAAATGTAACAGTAAGACTGGCTAGAAGAGCATTAGGAATAGATGGTAGGAGATTGGATAGAAGACATATTTATAGCCGATTTTGTCCTGTTAAAACTTTCCGGCCTACGGACGTTGGAACTTTTACCTGTTGTATCTTTTCGGTAAGATGAGTTTTCTATTAAATTGGCGTAATTAGGTAAGAGCCTCTCACCATTCTAGAACTTGAAAGTTTAGAATTCTAAAATTCCAGAATTCCAGCCTGTTTCAGGGAAAGAATACTAGTTATCCCAATGGATAAATCTTTACATTTTCTTTATTTGCAATAATATAAAGCATTACTAATGTAGTATTTCAATATTCTTTCAGCCCTGCCAGCAATATTTAATGTTAGGTACTTACGCAGGAGATGTAAAAATGTTTAATGCGCATACAGGGCTAGAGGAAGCAACGTATCCATGTCATGAATCTTATGTTTATCACATGGAATGTAATCAACGTGGAAATTTATTGTTAACTTCTACCGCATGGAGAAGTCCTATGTCTGCATTGTGGAGTATAGGAACCTTCTTTGATTTGAAATTATCTTTAGAAAATGAGGATTATGTCGAATTCGGTAAACTTCAAGACAGAATTATTGGAACCCAAGGTGAAAGTGCAACTGTATGTATTTTCTTTTCCTATAAAATAATAATATCACGAATGAGTACAGTAAGAGTAATTACTGACATTATTTTTGTAATTTTAATTTTCAGATTTATGACATAGCTACTGGAAAATTATTAAGTACCCTTACCCCTTCAATTTCCAATCAATACACCAAAAATCGTGCAACATTTAGTATGAATGATGAATTGGTTCTCAGCGATGGAATTCTTTGGGATGTAAATTCAGGAAAAGAAATTCACAAGTTCGATAAACTGAATCAAACACTTAATGGAGTTTTTCATCCAAATGGTATTTACATATAAATTCATTGGCGTAAGTAGGATTTTCTGTAGGGTGTCACAGAACCCTTAGAAAGTTTGAAATTTTGAAATCTTAAAAGTTCAGAATGGTGAAGGAACCAATCCACACCTTTCAGGCTCACTCTAGTCCCCACCTAATTACGCCAATGTATAAATTACTAAACATTGTGGATAATTTGTTTATTTAACATAAGATAATATATTAATATCGGATAATAAATTTTTATTTTTAACAGGCACTGAGGTAGTATCGAATACAGAAGTTTGGGATTTAAGAACTTTTCATCTCTTAAAAACAGTACCAACGCTTGATCAGATGGAAGTAATTTTTTCTCCAGTTAATAACATTATATATGCTGTATCTTTAGATCAAGAAAATGGAGATGAATCGCATTATGTTACTTCATTTAAAACGTTAGATGCTTTAGATTACAATAATATCGGTAGGTGATCATGAATTTTTTCTGGATTTTTAACGTATTCTATCCTATTTGAAAATCAAATAAATTATAATGATTAAATAATTACAGCAACTTGTGATGTCAAAAGAGGAATTTACGGATTGGCTTGTAATAAATTTGACACTCAAATAGCAATCGTTGAAAATCAAGGTGAATTTGATAGCATCCAAGAATCCTGCGTTAGGCTGTACGATGTTGGAAGAAGAAGAGATGATGAGAACGAAGCGGATGAAGATGATGATGAAGATGATCTTGATGCAAGCGATGATGATGGCTCAAACTCGGCTTCTGACGATAATAATGCTGATGGTAAGAATCTGCTATTAATTTAAAAATCTTTCAATTAATATTTTTTTAAATTTATTTTTAATACGAATAATTTAATTTTAAAGAGGTAGCTATTAAATATAAATCCTTATATTTATTTAAAATTTTGAGTTAACTATAAATTATTCTAATTATGTTTGAACTATATCTCTAATTGAAATTTTTAATTTTTTCAGATTTAATTCATATTGAATTCGACTTTAACATATAAATTTCTATGTATACCTTTTTTATTGCATTATATGATAGAAATTTTTTTGTTAATATGAAATGAAATTGGTTTTTAAATAGACGCAGACAACGCAGATGTGGTAGCAGAAGAGAATGGTGATGAAAATGAGCGAAACGATAGTGAGAATAACGACGACGACGACGATGATGAAGATGCAGTCGATGGAGACGATGCCGGAGGAGATATAACAGATTATAGTAGATCACCTGATTCTTCTGATTTCTCTCTTTCCGATGTCGATGATCTTGAAATTCTTTTTCCATAAATGTTCTCAAAACAGAAATACAATCAATCAACAAATTCAATACATTAAAAATAGAGATTTATTTCATTATTGGTCAATCAGCAGGCTGAAAGGGGTTTCACCATAAAATAATTCTTTTTAATGTGTAATTGGCGAACATGTGTATTTAAAAACGAATACAAATATTATAATACTTTTATATTTATCTTATGTATATTTTCATTACAAAATATGAAACTTTAACTAAGCAATTGATTCTGTAACTTTAAATTTTCATTTAGAAATATTAACTAAATGCTGGTTCATTTTATAATAAATTAATTTTTGAAATATGGGGAATTATTGTAAATTTTTAATTAAAAAATTCTTTGATACGTCTTTTCGCCATTATTATTTAATATAACATCGCCGAAGATTGGCCAGAGAAATAATTCTGTAAACGAGTTACTCAGTTATAAAAATTCTAAGTAATAAAAAATGTAATTGTGAATTTCGATCGAATTTTTTTTATCGATCGACATAAATGTATATATTATTATTTAAGGTATTTGTTGTTCAATGAATTTGTATCGCATATTCTCTCTTAAAAATTGAATTATTAATGTGAGATTCATTTCCTCTTTGAAATAATCATGAAAAATTTGTATCAATTAATGGATTATGTTAAAAAATCATTGGAAATCGAATTGTCGATTAATTACGAAATATCTGACTATTTAAGCGATAAATTTTGTCCGAATTTTTTTAAACGTATACTTACGAATGTATATGAAAAAGGGCGTGTAAGGATGAGAGAGTGTGAGAAAAATAAAGAAGAGAGCTTGTAAAAAGTTGATTTAATCTATCGTTTATTATCATTAATAAAGAATCATGAATTTGTATAAATATGCTCTAATAAATAGAAGCGCGCTTTACATAAAACTTATGATTAAATTATCGATACTTCATTTTTAATTAATAGTAAACTGGTTTTGCTCTTTTTTTATTTAATTTTAATTAACTAGGTACATAATACATACATACATGTTTTATAATGTTATTCCATTATTATTCTAGCATTAAAATATAATTTATTTACATAAGTTAGTAAGTCACCGCTATCTAGGAGCAAGACTTGGAACTATAATTAAAACTAAACTATCGGTATATTACCATTAAGGCGTTCAGGTATTTTAACCGACAGCATTCAACTTGCTACCGCTAAGTAAGAAGCAGTCTGTAGAGGGGCATCAGACTGGTGCTCAAAAGCCTAAATATTCAATATTAACAATCACTTGCTAAACACATTACATACATATTATAATATTTCATTACTACTCCCCACATTCTATATACTTCTTTTCTCCAATGGCCAATCATATTTCCTAATTGATAAAATTTTCGTTTGTTAAGGTTGGATACTTTGATTTTCTTTGAAATGGAAATGGCTGTTCTCGATTCACGTTAGAGTCAGGTGGAATGGGAGACGTGTCCACAGTATATAAAAGAGCGATGCTACGACGAATCGGCTTCTGAACTGGGGCTGATTTATTCGTTGGATTGTTCATATTGTTCTTTTAATTAGACAATACGAATTATCCTTGCAATGGCCCTCAGTCAGACAAGTGTGGTGAGTAATAAGTATGAATAAAAGGTAGATACTGATAAAAGAAACAGTTAATTATAACCATCATGATGACGATGATGATTTTTATCACTGTTTTTTTTTATGTTATTACCATTACATTTGTTATTCTCATCTTTGATTCAGACAAAACTTTCCACATTAAATTTATATATCATCAATGAAATTTTAATTATTATAGGTTACTAATTTATAATATGTTTTTAGAATTTCGTCGATAAAAAACGAATAACATTTCTTACAACTTTCCTTGAATCATTTTTTTAATTCTTTTTTCAAAACATTGTTATACTTCGTTAATTGTAATCACTATTTTATTTAAATAAATCCCAAACAATAATGACTGTACAAATTGTATTAATAGGAGTTAGAATTTGTTTTAAATATAATAAAAGAAACAATGCCTGTAGAAATACAATATATTAAAATATTAAATAAGTTTATGAACTATATTATTTTAAAATATTAAATTTTTTAAATACACTAGGTTACCCTGTTATGTTTTCTAGATACAAAGTAAATATAAATGTAATGAAATGAATGTAAAATTGTACAATAAATAAATTAATTTAAATCCTAAATTTAAAGAGCTTCATTATAAAGTAAAATATATATTGATTACAGCTAAAACTATACAATACTGTGATAGAGGATGTTATATCGGGTGTAAGAGAATCATTCATAGATGAAGGTGTAGATGAACAAGTACTACAGGAGCTCAAACAAATATGGGAAACCAAATTAATGTCTAGTAAAGCAGTCGAACTAAATCCAGATCCCCCAGAGCCTCAGGTGCCTCAAATAAATACACACAAAACTGTGCCTGTTAATAAAGGTAATTATCTTATATCCATAAATAAGAAAAATGTATTAGTAGCAAATTAATTTGTATATTATTAAATCTATAAAAAATTAAAAGTATAATTGAAGTTAATATAAATGAGTAATCTCGACAAGTATAATGCAGTCTCCATTTTTCAGGAGTAAATATGGGAAACCACTTTTTACAACAATCAGGAGGAAATTCAGCTCCGCAACAAACAACACAACAACAGCAGCAGCAACAACCACAACAACAACAGGCTCCTCAGCAGACACAAACACAAACACAATGCCATTCGACTACAACTGGTATACAACAGCATGCTGGTGCACCGGTGCAGCAGTTAGTCACATCTACGTCAGCAGTGATGGACCGACAAGTACCTATTCAAATAACATTGCCACCACAAACAGGTGTACCAGATGCTCAGCAAAGAGTTTTAACTATACAGGTTCCGGCGTCGGCAATTCAAGGTATATAATAATTTAATATATACTAATGTTGATGTGCACAAGTGTTAATGCCATTGAAATTTAATTGTAATAATTTGTGTTCAGGTAATCAATTGCATACAATTCTGACGGGCCCAGTTATTTCAGCTGCAATGGGATTACCAGCTAACCTGGCTTGTACATTGCTCCAGCAGCATGTCAATTCCACGCTTCAGGGTCAGGCATTAGCTCCACTTCAAGTTAGTCAGCCTCTTCAAGTAGTTACACAAAGTGCCAATAATGTCTCTCAACGGCCTGTTCAAAGTCAGGTATATCATTACATAGTCTTTTCTTTTGTTTTTGTAAGTGGAAATTAATTCTTATCTTTGTTACAGAATAACATAGCACAGTTAGATGGTCCTCTTGGAGATTCGTCAGATGATGATGAAGAGGAAGAAGAGGAAGATAATGAAGATGAAGAAGAAGATCTTGATGATAAAGAAGAAGAGGAAAATGATGAAGCTGCTACAAGAGAAGAAGTATTTAAAATGTTTTATTTCAGCTTTCTAAATCTTTATTAACAAATTAAAAATTTCTTTTTTGATATATGGTTTTCAATTTTCAGGAACCATTAAATTCGGAAGATGACGTAACGGATGACGATCCAACAGATCTTTTTGATACTGAAAATGTAGTTGTTTGTCAATATGATAAGGTATTTATTAATTTTATCGTTTTCTTTATAAATTAATTCACTTTCTATTTAATGTCCACTGTGTAACGAACAATTTAATGAACAATTTTTAGATAACAAGGAGTAGAAATAAGTGGAAATTCTACCTCAAAGACGGTATAATGAACCTCAGTGGTAAGGATTATGTTTTTCAGAAAATGAATGGTGATGCGGAGTGGTAAAAGTAAATACATAGAATTATAAAAAATCAACCTGATAATGTGTTCACATGAAATTGGTGTAACATTTTGTTTCTAAAGGTGTTCCTAAGGAAAAGTTAGTTTTCTTTTGAGCAAAATTGTATAAAAAAAGGATGAGTTGACTGTTATTTTCAAGTTGCTTTTAAAGCTTGTTTAGGTTCGATTAGAATTTTATTTTACAGATCAAGTATGCACTGGAACCTAATTATTCTAAATATTTATAAACAAATAATTAGATTTAAATTACAAAGAAAAAATTACGTTTCTACATGTTGTTAGTAGGTTTTGTTTTGTGATTTAATAGGATTTTAGTTATTGAAATAAAAGAACTTCCATATTTGGAAGTAAAATAGATTTACGATATTTAAAATTGATATAATTTAAGGAATAACGAAGGTTTCAGTGCATAATCTAATGTTAAATAACGACGCGACTCTTTTGAAGATAGAGTTTCCTTGCGAATATTCTTTCACATTATCAACTTACCGTGTAAATAGATTTTAAGGAATTGCAATTTACTATAAATATGTGATGCTCTTAAAAATAAATGTGTCTTATACTGTTAAAAACCTTAATACAGAATGTTTTCTATATTATACATTGTTAATAATGTATAATTATTTTTTCTCTTTTTCATTCTTTTTACAGACATAATAGTAATTTTTAATTATAAATAGTTTTATTATTCAGAAATTATTGGGATTTTTAAAAATACTTGCAATTAGTCAACATGCATTTTGACGATATCCACAAATTTTTAATAAATACTTACGAATTTACTAGGAATGTATATTACTAATATATTATGAAATTCTAAAATATTAAAATGCACAAAAAATACCATACGATTTTGGTAAAAATTTTATTTCCTTGAGTAAAAATTTTAACCTTTTTGATAGCAACATTTATCTTCTAATTCACTGACAATTCGTGGAACTTCTTGAAGCAATTCTTCAGCGGTCAATTTGAAATCTTTATCTAACCAAATATCTTTCAATTCTTTGATAACAATACCTATCATCCTTGCCGTTTTAACGTGTTCTTTCAATGAGTTTCCACTAACCGGAAATCTAAAAATAATTATGTTGATTACAATAGAATGTTAAAGTTACAATGTTTCAATTTCTAATTTTTTCTTAATACCTAGGTATCACTGTTTTTTCCACTTCTTCAGCAAGACTAAACTGCTGTTTGCACTTTAATAATTCGCAAACATAATTTTTTGCAACATTAATGCTCCCTTTCCAATGAACAAGCATTTTTTTATAAAACTTCAAAGCATCTATTGGTGGATTTTCGTTCCAACATCGAATTAAAAAATACGCTAAATCTCTATCATATGCAGAAAACTTTAATCTGTTATGCAGTTGTAGTACTTCATCCGAGTTGCTTAACATCACGCCAAGAAATGAAACTGGGTGGAAAGAAATATTATTTTTCTTAGCTGCTTCACAGAGAATTTCAAAATTTTTTACATTTAAATTTTCTGGAAGACCAACGTATCTGAAAAAATATAATTGTGATAGTAAAATTATAATCAAATTACCATAATTATTAACTTAAGATTTACCTAGCAATACCACATTCCAACATTTTTAAAGTTATCTCTTTCACAAAATTTCCACTAAGAATCTTCGACCATTCACTCCAGATTCTTTCTCCAGATATATTTTGTAACCCTTGTATGTTTTCTTTGATCGCTGTTATTGTTTTTTCATCGTGTAAGTCAGGGTGTTCTGCAATTCTTCCATAAAAGCGAAAGTACCTGTGAAAGAGGACAATTTCAATATTCAAAATATTAACAAGTAAACTGTATTCATTATTTAAGAAATACCTTAAGATTCTAAGATAGTCTTCTCTAATTCTCAATGATGCATTTCCAACAAAAACCACTTTTCTATTCTGCAAATCATCATAGCCAAAGAAATAATCATATATTCTTCCTTCGAGATCAAGAAACATGGAATTTATTGTAAGATCTCTACGAAGAGCATCTAATTTCCAATCTTTAGTAAATTCAACTTTTGCATGTCTACCATCAGTAGCTGTGTCAATTCTGAGTGTAGTTACTTCAAAATTTTCTTTATCATTTATTCTTGGTGTAATTGTACCTTAAAAATGTGTAATGAATTCAATTATCTTCGATAAGTGTAAGCACAGTGTAACAGATTTCAATTTACCATGTTTTTCTCCATTAGTATTAATCAACCGAACATCTTCTTCTATGAACATACTTTTCATTTCTTGTGGAGTAGCATCTGTTGCAAAATCTAAATCTTTTGGTTTTATACCCATCAAAATATCTCTGACAGCACCACCAGCAATCCTTAGTTCATAATTACGTTTTTTAAACAATTGTGCCAAGGTGTTAAGTTCAGATGTAAATAAAGAGTGAAATAATGCATTATCTAATTTTGTAATCACTGGATCTAATCTACTTGGTGGCATCACTTCATCCTTCATTATGACTTTTTGCCACGTTCGATGGCCCTTTTAAAAAAACACAATTATAAAATTACTTTCAATCTGTAGTACATAAACACGACGGAAAATTATCCTAACAATAATTGACATTCGCAAATTTAAACAATTATAATTAAGAATCGATACAATTAAAATAATTAATTTAATAAAATCAAACTTATAATTTAAATAATTTCAGTTCTGAAAACTTAACCTAAAATTTTGGAAGAAATGCTTCCTGCTTACCCGAAAAAATTGATTTGAAGTAGAGAAATTCACGTAACGAAAAACCTTTAACATTGCTTAAAACATATTTTTAAATCTTATATTTAAATAACAATTCTAATTATTCAATAAACACATCCGAATATTGCCAAAATAATATCCAGTTTTCAACTTTCCTGTTAATGCATCCTGAAATCAATTGCTGTGAGAATTCGTATTTTTGTAATAATTTTTTGATATTATTTTTGTATTTACTACATAAAAATTAGTTTTATCTCCATATGAACGGATGTTCTTACTTTATTTGAACTGTAAATATACACTACAAATTATTAATTAAATTGCTATAAATAACTCAAAGTATGTTAGTTTATCCTTCTTATAGTGCTTGAGCTGCCATCCCTTTTATTTATTATTGACTAATTTACTAATTTATGGTCGGTAGGCTGATCAGAAATTCGACTATATATTAACCGCTTGGCGCCGAAGCGCATCAGTCGGCCTCCCGGCGTCGAGAAGGGAGGAGGGTATGCTCTCATCTTCGATTGCAACGCCATCTATACAAAAATGGCGCAAACTACTCAACAATTTACCGGTAGGTTTTTTCAACAGGGGAACACTAGCGCCGACTATCGGGAGGCCGCGAAAAGTACTCGACAACTTATCGACTGCAAGAGTATAAAATCCTCCGCTTGCAGTCGATAATCTGTCGAGTAGTTTCAGCGGCTTCCTGATAGAGGGCGACAGTGTTTCCCCGTTGGAATACTTTGTAGAACGAAATACGAAATATTTCGTTTTTTGGCGAAAAAAGGAACTTTTGGGCATTTCCAAGGCTGCTAAATGATCCTACGTTCTCAAATATACAGGTAAAATATCTTCACACTTGATTTAAAGCTTTAATAGTACACGGAGATCTAATTTCACTTGGGGGTGTCTGGGACCCCCTGAAGGCATGTCCAGTCTTTTGTATTTCTAGTCACTGACGAAAATAAGCTGAGAATTTAATTCTGAATAAAATATTAAATTACAAAACAAATAGTTTAACTGTAATTTCTTCGATAATAATAAATTCTTTATTTCTCCCTTCATTGTATATACATTATTATTTAGTACAAAAAATTTTACACGCATACACAGACACACACATTTATTATTCGCGCCTAATTTTACAAACTGCGTTTGTGATTTCCCGGTTTTTGAATATCATCGGTTTAAGTTCAATTTTTCTTTTTCACATCCTAATTGTTTAATTTATTAGGACAAAACGTATCAAAATTTACTGACCTAGGGATATTTTTTGTTCGATTCTTTAACGTTTAATATATGTATAATGTTGATGCATATTTCTTATTTTTAAATAACTGCTTTAATTTTCATTTTATACATCATCACAAATCTGTGCCCATATTACTTTCGAATACCTGTGAAACTTATATACAATTACTACCTTCGTCAAATGCTTGTGCTAGCGCCATCTTTTTTTCCAGGAAATGGGAGTGTGGGCGCGATTATGGATTACTTTTAAATTTAAATTCCATACATCTGATTATTTTCATTTAATTATTAATCTTACGCATAAGTATTCTAACTGAATCGAATATTGTTTAATAAATTACTTCAGCACGGAGTTTATAAATAATGTGTAATATAACATAATAAATATTATAGAGTAAAACAGGAAGAAAGTACATAGAGAAAGGTGAATTCAACTAGAAAATACATACATATTATCCTGTACTATTAATTTCATCGATGTAATTAGACTACTAATTAGATAGACTATTAAATGATCTATTTAAATAGATATTTATGAATAACAAACCAGTTGTATATGTACGAAATCTGTTTAATCTCAGAAAATAATTGATTCAATTAAAAATCAATTTCTTTTCTCGAATATTATTATAATGTATCTAATCTAATAATATTCAACATCGTTCTAGTATTATAAAAAGCCATGTAAACGGCAGTAATCAACACTCCTGATAATGATCATGGACAAATTAAGTAGGTCATAGGGCATGGGAATTTCTTTATACTTGTTTATTGATTTTTGTATCATATTCAATAATTATTTTTAAAATTGAGTTTAAAAATCACATTTCTTTTAATTTATGTTTTCAATGAACTTGTTTAACCTTTGAGGGATAAATTAGAACTTAAGTACAATATAATGTAATGCAGTTATTAATTATAATTAAACATTGCGTATTGTAGTGTTAATAAACAAAGTTTTTCATTAATTCAAACTTAAAAAAGACTGCAACTATGTTTACTCGTGAAAAGAATCGAACATCATCCGTTCAATATTTTAAAGAAATATAGTTGGCCATCATTGGAATACGACTGGACAAATTCTGGCCAATCAAATTTGGGTAGCATCTACACTTTCAAAGATTCTTACTTTACAATTTCACGAGACAAAATCTATGTCTTAAAATTAAGTTTCATTCATTCTATCTTGCACACATTCATACATATTTTATGGCTATACAACACCTAGAGTTGGACAATTTTTATTCGAATAAGAATCTACGAATAAAGTACTTATTTATTTAGCACTTTATTCATATACGTTCCTTTATCAATTTTATTAGAAAACCGTTTATGGAAAATTTATAATATACATATTTTAATTTTGCTGCTTATTAATTGTTCTGGATTGTGCCTTGTTACTAAATTTCATAATTAAATTTTTTTTAAATTTAATTTTTATATTTGTTGAACATTCACTCAATTTTGCTTTAAACTGTAATGTTTATTCGAACATCATTTCATTCATTCAAACAGATCAGTGGATAAACTTAAAAATAAATAAAAAGTTACTTTGGAATCCATTAAAATAATTAGCTATATATTAATAATACATACAATAGTTTTAATAACAATAAAATAGTAGATAGTATTAATGATAATAAGGATATAATAATAACAGCAGTTTATTCGAATAATGTCCAACTCTATAGAAAGAATGAAATTACAATATATATGTCTGAAACGCGGGATTTAAGCATTTTTACATGTGCATTAAGAAATATGAGAATGACGAGTCTCTGCGGAAAAGCCAAGTGTTCGTTTGTGATGCATGCATCTCCATGTATTATAAATACAACAATCATTAAATATCAATGTTTTTCTCTTTATTAGAAATAAAAATTACTAAATAAGAGCTAACTAATTGAATAAATAATTGTTAAAATATCAATTACTTATTAATATGAACAACCAGTGTATGTAAATATTGTTCTTATAAAATTTACATATTTCTTTTTTTTCTTTTTTTGTTTTTTTCAGAAAATCTAATTACACAATTTTTATTATTTGACAGTTTTTTTAATAATATACTGCACATAAAAAATTTAATACAAAATTCAGTCATGTTCTTTCGTCACGTTTTCAATAACTTGTAAAAAGTAAATGTGTGATTTGAAAAAAAAAAAAAATATATATATATATTAATTTGAAACACTTTTAATGAACACAAATTATCCACGTTGATCTCTTCTTACACTTGATATATCTTAACAAAGATCACAAATTCTAACAAATTTCACTAGATGTGAACATAGTAGTAAAACTTGATTTTTTTAAGAAAAACAAAAAAAAGGAGAATACATTGTTGTGTAAAAATAATGGATCTTCCGTAGAGACACTTACACTTTCTGATGAGAAAAAGGATATCGTTTATATAAATAATCAATGGTATTCTTAGAAGTTAACCGATCAATCAATCAATCAATCAATCAACCGACCAATCAATGAATTAATTACGTATTTACAGAGAATATAAGATACATCGCATCATCGAAGAGGAGACTAGCTGTCTCGAAGCTCACTCACCGCTTATCGAGCACGACGATCGTCTGAACTACAAAATTGAAGGGAATTGAACAGACACCTAGCTGACTCGTGATCAACTCCACAAAATTTTTCTATAACAAATAAATTTCAAGTTATTTCAATTGTAACTATGTATCTAATCAAAATGACGTTAAAGAAAAAAAAAAGATAAACTTTTCTAAATTTACTATTTTAAATTTGCATGTTTTCCCGCGTTTCTGTGTATTTGAAGTGGCTGGAGAATATGACTTTTTGAAAATCTTGAATTAAAAAATGAGAAAAGCATCGAATTATAAAAAAAAAATACTTACGCGGGTTTAGAGGCCTTCGCAGAGGAACTGTCAGTAGTTTTCTTTTTACTACTTCGGCATTTTCTAACGTAAGCTTCTATTAAATGGGCAATCTTCTTCGGATTGATCTCTCCCGTCTTATTGTGACATATCTAATGTAAAAACATAAAAACAAATAGCATTTATAAAAATAATCATCTCTCCACCGATCAGAAAAAGTCTCACGGGGTGGCACAGGGATAAGAGGGGGTACTGCCACACATCGACTGACCCCCTAATCTTACACGAGCCTAATTAGTACAGAGTACTTCTAACATATACGTATACATATTCTACAATAACGTAATGAATATTTATATTTTTTACCTTGGGTACTGCTTTACGCATAATATCCTTGTACTCTTCTTTTGTAACATGTTTCTTTGTATAATGGGGCTTCAGGACCAATTTCACTTCTTCCACCACTCGTTCTTGACGATTTAATTTCTTTAGGAACTACATAAAAATACAAAATAATTTAAAGTAAACTTTGAATGATTTCTAAGCATAAGTGAATGATGATTATATTATAGAAAAACGTAAAAATATTTTAGAACTGAAATTATGATAAATTTGTATGAAAACCAAACCTTATCCTTGACTTGCATTTCCACGGCAGAACTTGGAAGATCATCTAATATCTGAAGCTGATTCTCATCCATTCTAACACCTACTTTAGGATTCGTGGACTTTTTCTTTTTATCCTTTTCAGACTTCTTTGTTTTACTTGGTTTGCTAGTAGCAGTCTTTGTAACCGGCGCAGCACCAAACAGTGCATCAAAAGCATCCTTCTTTTCGGCAGTTTTTGTTGTTTTCGAACTGCTATTTTTCGTAGTCTGAGAACTACTAACAGGTCCTGTTCCACCACCGCCTGCTGTTCCAGCTCCAGGTGAATTATTATAATTCGTAGGACTTGGTGGATCAAACATACCATCGCTAAGAGTTGATCCAGGGGAATAAGGAGAAGACATATCCACATTGTCTGTAGTTTCCGTACCTGCATCATTCCCATTCTGTCCATTTGTTTTTGTTGTCTGTCCGGATTTTGAACCTCTTTGTTTTCCAGCATTCGTGAACCCCGTAGATGCTTGAGAACGATCTCCTGAACGCTGCTTCTGCTGATTACTCGGTGAGATTCTATTTGGCTGTAACAAATTACGTTGACTATTGTTTGAATTTGACGTATTAAATACACCACTTCTTTGCACTGCTGCAGCTACCGTAGCTAGTACAGGATTCATCACTGCAAAAGGATTACTCTGATTCTGTACATTCTGTTGTTGGTTCTGTTGTGGCTCTAGATTCCCAGTCGAAACAGCAATGTCCTTATTATTATCATTTTCATTCGCATCATCTCTCTGCGGAGAAGCTCTCTTGATGGTCACCATAGAAATAATCTTAGGTTTCTCCAGTTGCTTCTCTTGACTCTGTCTCTCCTGGGGCATTTGTATATTTTCCTCTTCGATATCAAGAATATTTCCATCCACAGAATCATGTTTTCTTGGAGACCTTCTTCTTTCATCGCTGGAATTTGCTTCCTGACTGGCATCAGGTGTTGGCGATCTAGATTTTGTTGGATCAAATGGATCGTAAGCGTCTGGACTAGTAGGAGGAGAAGTCGGAGGCTCAGGAGGAGTGTTTGGTCCAATTTTCAATCTTAATTCCAACTCCTCTTGCGCTCTCATTTCTAACTCTTCTTCAACTCTCTCATCCATCTCTTCTTCTTCCTCCTCGTCTAATAATGGATTTAACATGGATGGTCTTAAGTTATTAGTTTGTTTATTTATTGAGAATTTTATCTGTGGCTCAGGGGGCGTCTTAGGACCTTGAGAAACAAATTGTTCTCGTGGAGGAGAATTCTGAGAAGGTTGACATTGATCCGGTGTAGTTTGTTGAATTTGTTTGTCATCATCATCGCTGAGAACTATCACATCTCTTGGCGATGGAGTCTGTTCTCTGAACGGAGACTGGTCCAAATCAATCACAGCTACTGGTTTCTTTGTCGCTGCTATTTCAGCAGCTTTTGATTTCTTCTTTTTATCCTTTTTAGGTTTCGGGGATTTGGAACGTTTATCCTTTGATTTTTCTTTCTTTGAACGCTTCGGAGGATCTGCTTGTAGAGATTCTCTACGACGTCTTTTTAAAGGAGGAATCAAAGGAATTGTTTCTGGAAGTTCTGGAACCCCTGGCTGATCATTTTCATTATCTTTGTTGAAACATACGCTGACCAAAATATTATCCCCGCTAGCAAACACCTCCTTCGATGGCGGCGGAGTTCTATTCCTCTTTCCTTTTCTCTTCTTTTCATCCTTCCCTTTCTTACTTTCCTTTCTCCTTTCCTTTTTCTTCTTTTTAATTGCTTCCTTATTTGTTAGAATAACAGTTAAATTTTTGGGAGGAACTGCAACATTCTCCAGCATCGGGGACCACTCTCTAGATGCAATTGCATCCTGTGGTACGTGAGGCGGTGTTTTTGATCTTGATCTTGACCACGATGGCGTCCATTGAGCACTCCAGGACTCCCTTTCCTCTCTTTCTCTCGAGAAATCTTGCTCCACTATTTTATCAACTTGCTCCCAATTTCTGGAACAAGATCCTCCTTTCGATCTTGATCTACTTTGCGCCTTTCGCTTCGAATGTTTCCTTTCTTTCGATTTTGAAGATTTTCTGGGTGACTTTGACCGGGATCTCTTTCGATTCCTTGATCTACTTCTAGATTTATATTTTTTCTTATCCTTACGTCTGTCACGGGATCTAGACAAGGATCTTCTGGATCTTGATAGAGATCTTCTCTGTCTGGATCTTGAAAGGGATCTTCTAGACCTTGAGATTGATCTTCTGGATCTCCTTCTTGACAGAGATCTCTTTTTCCTGGAAACTGATCTGGATCTTCTTCTAGAAAGGGATCGTTTCCTTGAAGGAGATCTCTTTCTGGAAGTTGATCTCCTTTTGGGCGATTTACGTCGCCCTCTGGAAAGGGATCTTCTTCTGGAAAGAGATTTCGAGTATGATCTACGATCTCTTGACCAGGATCTTTGCAATCTTGTTCTGGATCTACTTCTGGATCGCAGTTTCGAATATGATCTGGAACGCTTGGATGAACAGCTTCTAGATCTACTTCTCTGTCTCGATTTCTCTCTAATATCCCTTCCATATTCATCTTTTCTTGGTCTCGAAGGCCTTTCCGCAACTATTTTCCTAACATCATACCTAGGCAATTCTTTCCTTTTTTCTTTTTTCTTAACCACTTCCTTCTTCTTCTTCGGTTTCTCTTTCTCCTTTGATTTTGATCGCTTTTCTTTATCCCTATAAGATCTCTCTTTTGTACTCTTTGAAAGCTTTTTCCATGCTACTTGGTTCTCCGAAGCAATATTTTCTTTGTTCTTTTCTGTCTCCTTATTCTTTTCCTTCTTTTCCTTCTTCTTACGTTTTTTATCGTCCTCTTTATCAGTTTCTGCTTTCTCACCATCTATTGTACTTTTCTCTTCGACGATCTCTCCATCCTCCATTTCTTTCTCCTTCCGTAGACTCAGTAAAGTGAGTTCATCTTCAAAATTAATTGCTTCATCCGTCTCTGAAATTGCTTCTGTGCCTAAAGCGTTATAGTCTACAGGAGTTCTACAGCTATCCAAGTCATCAGGTTTATCCTTTGTTGGAGTGATCGGTTCTAACCCGCTTTCAATTTGTGATAATTGTTCGGAAGAGGATTTTGATTCTCTTAGAGGAAGTTCATCTTTACAAGGGGTGTAAGCTCCATCAGATTCCCATATTTGTTTAGTATCTTCTTCGATTGGGCTTTTCTTATCCGATTTGTCTTTCTCGATAGGGAATCTTCCCATTGAAATTTCTTCCTCCTCCTCCTCCTCCTCTTCTTCTTCGTCCTCTTCGTCCTCCTCATCGTCGTCTTCGTCTTCATCCTCTTCTTCTTCTTCTTCTTCTTCTTCTTCTTCTTCTTCTTCTTCAATATGACACTTTTCTTTGTCATCTTTTTCACTCTCCAAATCATCAAGATCTTTGATTTTTGCATCATCATGCTTCTCTTCCATTTTTGAAATCTTTGTTGAACTTTCTTCATCAAGTGTTAGTGTCTTGTGAAGTTCAGAATCATCTTCTTCTGATACGTATTCACTGTTTAATTTGTTCCTTATATTTTTTGGAGATAACTCAATTATTTCTGCTGAAACGACTCCGTTGGAACTAGTTTCTATGGTGTCGGCTTTAGATACTTCTGGCCACTCTTTTTCCGTTTGTTCCTCGTTTATGTCTTTTTCCTGGAAGTCAGAGACATTGGCTACGGATAAAGGTTTTTCTATATCTCTTTCTTCTTTCTCTTCTTCTTCATCATCATCATCATCTTCATCTTCTTCTTCTTCTTCTTCTTCTTCGTCATCTTCTTCTTCTTCCTCCTTTGATGCCATTTCTTCTTCATATTTACTTTTGGCAATTTTCTTACGTTCTTCTTCACGATCAACTGACGTTTCTTCCTCTTTTGCTTGCTGTAACAACAATATTAAGTTGAGGTATTCATAATTAAAATTGATCGTAAGGGTAAGTTGCTGTCAGAGGTGAAAGCTAAAATTCTGATATTATTCCAGCTCTACTTACCTCAGCTTCTTTCTTCTTCTCCTCATCACTGTCCTTCTCTTCCTCTTGTAATCCTAACAACCTATTATTAATCTTTAACTTAGTACCAATTTTGAATGTAATTTTCCCTCTACTATCATGAGAAATTTTCTTTGGTGGAATTTTACTCAAAGTCTGCCTTTCCTTCCGTAAAGCTTCGACGTATGGATCCGAGGGTTCTGGAATGTCAGCAAGATCGCATGCCTGAACATCGCCAACAATGACATCATCGTCATCTGGAATCGAAGGTGGTAACGGCGGTGGTTCAAGAGGACCAATTTGCTGGGATAATTGTTGTTCAGTATGTCGTGCTACATCCATTGTCTGGGAGGAATAAATCGAGAAATTTGGACAGTCTGCTTGAGAATCCTCTTCTTCTTCATCGTCGTAAGCTGATAAGCGAAACGATGTATCTACTTCAGGTTGTGGAACACTTTTCAAAGTCTGACTTTCTGTCTTTGCTTCTGTAACTTCTTCGTTCTTCTTCGTTTCACTATCACTATCACTGTCCACAGAGAAAGGATCGTACTTATCGTTTTTTGGAGTATCTTCTTTCTGAGTATCATCAATAACTAATTCCTGATCACTGTCTTTGTCACTTCTGGAATTCTCTTCAAAATCTAGAAGACCCGATGGTGGTTCAGGAGGTGGTAATAAAGCCATGGAACCATTTTGTTGGTCCTGGAGTTCTCCATCGGATTTTGTTGTTTCAATGTCACAATAAATATCACAATCCTCCTCCTGTCTGACCGAAGTATTTTCATTGTCTTGCGACTGATGCTCTGCGGACTCATTTCTGGGAGTATCTTCTGGTAAATTTGCTGGCATATTGTTTTGAGAACGCTCAACAGAAACTTGGGGAGATCTAGGCCGACCAAACCTTTCAGGGAAGGAATGATGTTCAAAACCTTCACCGAAAGTAAAGGGAGGTCTTCCTGGAGGCATGAAACGGAATCTGTGAATTTGATAAAATATGATTAAAATTTCTTGTATGATTTTAATAAATCATAAGAGTGAACGTATAGTTAATACCTTTCATTCCGAAAGTGTTGTGGATTACGATTTCTAAACGGAGGATTACCTCCAAACATCGGAGGGCCACAATGTTCAAAATTTGGATTAAAAAATGCAGGTGGACCGAAATCTCTCCCAAAATTACCTCCACTCCCTCCGTAACCGTGTCTTCCGCTTCCAGGTAGAGTATCTCTTCCATAATTTTGTCCTCCGTGATTATGCCTTGTGTTATCTCTGTAACCACCTCTGAAATTTCCTCTGTTCCCTCCCCCACAAGGATTGTTATACATTGGAGCTTGTGTAATTAACTCTGGATTGATTCCAGATATTTCTAACGGTGCATCAGTTCTAGAAATTCTGTCTTCTATAATAGAAACTGTTTCTTCCGTTTTAGAAGCGTTTCTTTCTTCTTTTTTCAGATCATCAGAATTTTCTTGTTTTTCACTTACAACAAGTCCATCGGCTTTCAATGTTGCATTGTTATTTTTTGAATGCCAAATTTCTTGATTACTTAGAATACTTGTTACAAGATCAATTTGTGATTGTTGAGGATTAGCAATACTTTTCAGATGCAGGTGTCTTCGAGTTGAGATCACAGAACGTCTTTGAATGGTTATTGTAGGACCAACACTTGCACGATAGTCTTCACTGTCTGATCTACAAACAGTAGATTTTAAAAATTTAATCAATTCTTATTTATTATGTTAATTTGTTAGTATGCAAATATTTAATTTCATTACTTAATTAATTATTGTTAATTAAAATGAATATTATGATTAATGAGTAGAATTTATGAGATTATGAAATTTATAGGCGATGGGAATACCGAGTAAATTTTATGTACCATATTCAATTATTTAATGAAAAATATAATACTGCATTTACCCTGGAGGACTGTAATCCAAATTTAAACCATCTCCAAATAAACTAAGCCTTGAAATTCCAGCATTATATCTAGAAATAGTCAACGCGGATCTTTCCGTTAAAACTGTACGGTTTTTAATACTAGGCAATAAAGCGGGAACACCTTTAACTGGCTTACAAATACCCAAAGAAGCTGCTAGTCTTTTTTTGGTATTAGCTAAAACACTGGACACAGTTCTAGCTTGCCTTCTGAACCGTCTCCTCTATAAAAAGAAAAGACGTATTTTTATTTTATTTTATTTGAGAAGGTAAATATAAATACAACACTCATTTGTTTCTTTTTGTAGCAAAAATTTTTTATCTTATTAATTTTTCAGAAAGGAATATTAAAATACCTTTCTTCGTTTTGTTTTTCTTTTTCTTGGCCCAACTGAAGCCACTTTCACATACGTTACAATCTCTTCTTCCTCTCCATTTTCATTACGCTCTGTAATTCTAACTTCTCTTAATAATGTGCCACCACGATCAGCAACTTTCTTAGATCTTCTAGATTTTCTCGAACGTCTACTTCCAGACTTTCTGCTCCCACTCTTTTTTGAATTACTTCCAAACTTCTTACCGCTACTTTTTCTTCTGGTCTTTTTGTTATCAGAACCTTCAGTGTTACTTTTATTACCAAGTCTTCTTTGTGATTTGCCGGATATACTTTCATCGCTAGAATCACTTGAACTGCTTCTGTATTTTCGAGATTTGTGTGATTTTCTAGAATGTTTGTTCGAACAATTCTGGTCTCTAGAATTGGAGGTATTACTCGGAGAACGACTTTGACTATTATCTCCAAAAGACTCTAAACCCGATGAAGTAGAAGGTTGGTTTGGATCAAATGTTAGTTGATGATGAGTTATTTGCAAATTATCGTCCACTCTGTTTCTCCTGAAATATCATACATTGTAATGTACATTAAAGGAAGGGAAATAAGTGAAATTTAACCCTTTTGTGAACATCTGAAATTCTACATAGATGCTTAATGAAAAGGGTTAAATTACATTTTTTGAAATTTTATTAATACCTGCGAATAATAGCTCTAACACGTTCTGTATGTCTAGTACGAGGTATAATTCTCCGGTGAGAATCTTGAAGCATATTGGTACGAGATCTTCCATAAGAAACACCAAGTCTACGTGCTTCTTCCATCAAATCTGAGATTTCATCCATATCAATTTCCACCTAGAATTGAACATTAAAGTAAATATATGAAGTTTCAGCAAAATCATAAAATAAAGTCGTACAGTAAAAATCTTACAGCTTCTGCATCACTCTGACTATTGTGCGAACACTCTGGACAAAACCATTCTTCCACAGGAACTTCATTCAGTGGAGGATTCAAACACTCCAAGTGGTAACCACAATCGCAACCATCGCAAAGAAGCATACGGTCTTCCCTATCACTTTGATGACACACTTCACAAAATGTAAGATCATCTAGACTCTCTTCTTCACGGGGAGTTACTTCCACTGGAACACATTTTATGATCTACAAGAACAAAAGAAATTGATATTAATATCAGTTTTGTAAATAATTTTATAATCTTAATATAGTACAACATACTTGACCACCAGGTTTATCTCTAACGTGAATTACTGCAAAAATTTGTCGATCTACAGGACATGTATTTATATTTTTACTCCACTCAATTAAACACTCCAAACAAAAACAATGTTCACAGCTAGAAGGAGTGCCTAATTGCTGTTTTCTAAAGGGAAGTAGACAAATTGGGCATCTCTCTAATTGTTCATCGTTACTGTCTGAATCTGTTTCTGATACAATTTTTGGTGGTTTCTTGGATCTTGATTTGCCTAGCAACTTTCGTCTAACAAGAGATCTTTTTTCTAACTCTGAACTGCTACAGTCTGATTGTGATTCTAAAGTTCCACTAGTTTCTTCTGAAAAGATTAATGTAGTAGATTTAATCATCGCTTGTTAGTAGTAAATTTACAGATCTTTAATTAATAAATATTCATCAACTAACCAGATTGTTTAGATTTATCAGAGTCTGAACTGTTGGTTTCATAATTTGTTTCATCATCTATAACGACCCTCTGCAAAATAAAACCATTTCTGAATTAATATCACACTTTACAAAATCATTAAAAATATGGTTAACAAAATTTACATGGCTCTGTCTTCGAAGAGAGGGTCTTTGAATATCACTGTCCTCATCGCTAGTTTCACCTTCACTGATAACTTTCTGCAAATGTAGGATGAATGATTAATTACAACATTAAATTCAAAATCATTTATATATATTAAATGAAATTATACATACAGAGGTCTTTTTCCTTCGACGAGATTGCACTATAGATTCATCGCTATCATTACTATCGTGTATGACAAATTTTCTCCGTTTGCCGGACTGAGGGATTTGATCGTTATCACTAGACATTTTAACTTCTTTGTAACACCATACCTATCCGGTCACATATCCTATGCACAATTAAAAACATAAAATTTTGTAAATAACTGAACATATTTCAAATCATCTTTTTACATTTCATTAATCATTACTTATATTTAAGTTATATCTTGATTCTTTAAATATCCTAATCTACAGCTATAATATTTTATACATAAAATACAAAAGTATTATATATAAAATACAAAATTTCTTACTACTATTACCAAAATAATATTTAATTTTACATTAACACATAATAATATAAAATATAAGAACACTGTTATAAATATTTTTACATCAGTTATGTTGATTATTACAATATCTAAATGAGTTAAAATAAATTTATAATTATAATATTATTTATACTATAGAAATTCTCTTTATAATTACTCTTCATAATCAATTTAAACCACATAGAATAATTGATATAAATTTAACCTAACACATTACATTATCAGAGAGTAAGTTTCAATGAATATTTACAATGTTTACATTTTTAATTTTTACAATTATCACACGAATAGGTCCCCCTATATGACATTTAAAACATATTTATGTTTAACGTAACAAGAAATAGAATTATATGAAAATTTCATACATACATACACATATTATTGAAATTATCAAATTCGTGATAAGATACAAATGAATATAGATAGAACAAGATTTAAAATTACAACAGATTGAAATAAATGGAAAATCAACAATACAAATAAATTATATATCTAATTACAATACATAATGTTAATACAATGTTATTTGTATAGCACAGCAAACTTGTACCTTAAAATAAATACAAAATTAGAAGTTTGAATTATAATTCAGATAATACAGTTATTAAAAAATACTACAAAACTCAGCTCAATTATACACTAAAAATTCATTGGAATACTTTTGTGAGTCACTGTATATAACCACATCACTAATTTCATTTCTTCAAAAATATTTTAAACTTAAACATTTTATTTTCCATCATGACTTGACGATGTTTCTTTTAAACATTCGTTGCTTTCAAATCGGTAGAAAAACCTCAACAATAAATTTTTTCCATTTTTAACTAAATCACATCGAGAGAAAGGGACGAAGTCCGAGCAATTCGAGGAAGAACCTAGGAAACGTCAATTTACCTTTGAAATTCTGAAGATTCCGATTTTTCACTGTATCATGGGGATCTAATATCGATCATTCATCATCAATGATTCAATTACTGGTTGATTCGATGTTGATTTCGATGGAGATTTATAAATGTTGACAGAGGGTACGCTTAACGTTGAAAAACTGCCGACATTTTGGCTGCCGACGCCGTTCGCGACGTTGCGTTATTTTCTTGCTGTTTGACTAATCGTTCATAAAACTGTTATTTATATAATCCATCGTACAAAATAAATAATAATTTACTTTAAGAAATACTCGTACAATCACAACATTTTGTCACAAAATTTTTTAAATATACGGCATTGAAATTTTTTAGACGGTCACTTGAATTCTTGGTTAGCTTCCGCCGGAAATTTGTGAAAGCAGAAGATTTAATTTACAATTTTATGATATGCGTGATTTGTCTTCAGGAAATTTTTCAACAACGATAATATCTATTCTTAATTAGTACCAACAAATTAATCATTTAATATATAATTATATTTTTTATCAAACAATTACTATTTATATATACATATATTAATTCATATAATAATCTTCAATACGTACAGCAACAATATAATTGAAATTAAATCAAATTAAGGGCTTGTTGGCGCAAACTTATACACTGCTCCACTTAAAAGTGTTTATTTATTTATATTGCAGTTTTATTTATGTTTGTTAAAATTGGAACATAGTTTTACTACTTCTCGCTCTTTACAAAAGAGCGTTGGCTGTCTTCGATAAAAGCAGAATCAGTGAATACAGATGCAAAAGACTATAATTTTATTTATTTCACTATTTGGTAACATTTTTCATATAAATTCAGTGTATTATTTGTAATGCTAAATTTAAAAGCAAGAAAAATCGTATTTTTGTTGACGTATCTTAAATTTGACACCTTTCACTGTACATAACCTCAATATCGTGACTTTACTATTGCAAACATTTTGAAGAAATGTAATTAATAATACTTCTATTAACTGTTGGTAAGTTTTACCTATAATACAGTATTATTTTTAAAAGCAAACTAATTAAGATGCAATGATTTCTCGTTGCTTCTAAAAATTAGTTTGCAATAGTAAAATGATGATTTTTGAGGTAATTATGATGTATTTGTCTTTTTACCATAGGTTATCACCAACATTTGATAATTCTTTTATTATTAGTATTTGTTAATTTGACTTTTTTATTAATAATTAGTATAAATTTTTAGGTATAATTTGGCCTAATTTGTAAAGAGTGGAAGCAACATTTATAGAAGTGTCAGTATCATGGACTGTGGATTTACCAAAAGATTCTTAATATTGATGAGAAGCTAAATTTTTAAAATGTATATTTAATAACATTTCTGCTTAATAATTGTTGTTCAAACGATTGGAATTTTAACTACTCTTTTTATGACCTGTTTCCCACTAATCATATGTAATACATTATGTACTCACATACATATATACCGATGTTATGGCATTCGGGGTGTCAGGGACCCCGATGTATCGGTGGCGCTTTCTGCCCACGAGCCTAATCATCTTGGGGTGTTAGAGACCCCGAAGCATCAGTGGCTCTCTCTGGATACCGACATTGTGGCATTAGTGGTGCCAGGGACCCCGGAGCGCTGACGGTGCTCTATGCTCAGGTTATGCTATTTTTTGTCTTTAAGGGCCTCAAACAAGTGAGGTTCACGATTTGTTCGTTTTTTGTTCTTATATTTCGCTAGATCCGGTCAAACCCATCACTATTCCGAACAAGTGAGTTTCACGATTTGTTCGTTTTTCGTTCTTATATTTCGCTAGATCTGGTCAAATCCATCACTACTCCGAACAAGTAAGTTTCACGATTTGTTCGTTTTTCGTTCTTATATTTCACTATTTGCTTCGCGGTCCCTGAGAACCCCAAGATTGTATCCGGGGTACCTGAGAACCCCAAGATTGTATCCGGGGTGCCTGAGAACCCCAGAATTGTTTTCTGGGGTCCTGAGAACCCCAGAATGGTATTAGGGGTTCTCAGGACCCCTTGGACGGTAACCGGGGTCCTTGGCACCCCAAGAGGAAACTCGGGGTCCCTGAAACCCCAGATACAATATTGTCGGTAAGCAAAGAGAGTCATTGGTGCTTTGGGGTATCCGAAACCCCAGATACCATAATGTCGGTATGCAATGATAGTCATTGGTGCTTCGGGGTCCCTGACACCCCGGATAATATCAGGACCGTATGAAAGGGGCACAACCAGTATAAGTTTTTTCCAGAGTTTATTTAATTTACTTCATTTATTTTTTTTTCTTATTAAATAAGCTCATCAAATCGGATAACATTTATGATTATATCCCTCTTCTGGGTCCCAGCCGAGGACCCCATTTATTTTATTTTTTCCAGTTATTTATACAATTTTATCCCTCATAAAAGGATCCGCTATCATCTCATGAAAACTTTGACCCCAGCGTAGTCCTAAGCCGTAAGAGATAGTCATGCTAAGAAAGCGCAAATGAAGCATTCATAATGACGTAATTAGTCTTTTTATACCGACATGAAGGCATCCGTGGTGTTAGAGACCCCGAAGCAAGAGGACGCACTTTACATACCGGCAATATGGCGTCCGGGGTGTTAGGGACCCCAGTGCATCGATGGCGCTCTCTACATACCGACCTGATATCATCGTGGGGTGTCGGAGACCCCAAAGCTCCTGTGATCGGTGGGCAGTATATATATTGGAGCAAAGGCAATGTTTCACAACATGATGTAATATAATAATAAACTTATTCTTTGGGTAAGATAAGAATTTAAATTATTTTTCAACATGTGTTATATTCTATACTATTTTATAAAGTTTTTTACATAATACAGAAATGAAAAGTTTAAATAACCAACAGATTCGATCTCAAGTGCTATCGAAAATATCGTTTTCACTATCGATATATGTATCATCGATGGTTTACAATCTGCTTAAACGCACACACATATGTATATACATATATTAAGCTGCTTTGGCTCATCACTTGGATGGGATGAGGTCGTGCAATCGTTGACAGATTTTTCGTAAGCCCATCATTGTTTTCATCTATTTAAAGTGTATTGTGCGATCACGCAAAAAACAGCACATGATGTAAACATATCACAATAGGTAAATTAATATGATCACTCTTATGTAAATGAACTCTCAACTTTCATATTGTTCGTTTACTTTCACATTTAAAATGTATATATATGATTTTGGTGTAAAACATTAGCACCATATTTTTGAAAGTTATATGTATAATATATGTTTAAAAAAGTGAACCTTTTTGTAGCAAAATAGTTCTGAATTTGTTTTTAAATTCCAATATTAAAGACAAGTATTTATTTGTGAAACATTTCTTTTTTATATTTTATGTACCGGTACATTGAATTTTAGGAATAGATTATAGTAGTTGATAGTTCTATTCATAGATTAATAAGATATTGATTTATATTTATGAATTCTAAATATTTTCTCTTTTATATTGTTTCAGATTTATAGCAAAAGAGGTGTTCAAAGTATTTATATAACTTATAATTCTGACAACTGATTATGTATATTGTTATTAAACTCATACAATATTTAGTATGTATGTATTAATATCACTAATCTACAGAAGAAGATTTGGATTTAAATATTGGAAGATGTTCAACGTATCAATGTGTCTGTAATTTAAGTTTTGATCAAATCATATATAATATCCACAGATAAGATTTTTAAAACTTTTAAAATATATATCATAAAGAATGGCAGGAAGTGGGTCCATTATAATGCCATCTATAAAACAACTGCAGGAGAAAGATCATGCATCTATTTCTAACATAGATTATTCTAGTATTAGAGGAAAAGTATGCTTATTAAAGTTAACATTTTACCTTATGATACGAGGACATAAATTGTGTATTATATATAATCAATTTCAGAGTGTTTTGGTTAGTCCATCTGAAGATCAGTATGAATTACTACTTAGACGTTTAAAAGAAAGAATTCAGGGTGGTGGAAGTGAAACAATTTTTGATATCGGTATTGGTGAAGGTACATTGTTTAAAGTAATATTTTCTATGAATAATTATATATATTTGTACTTATAATATGTACATTATTCTAGATGGTTCAGAAGATGGTTTAAAAGAAGACGAATACGAAGCATCAGTTGCTACTCTTCAGTCTCTTGCTGCAACATTAGAAGCCGACTGTGTACTTCTTCGTCAGAGCAAAGTAGATCAAGGTCTTATAGGACAGTATTTAGTGCGAAGGCGTTTAGACACACAAGATTTCTTAGAAATTAGGTCTCTACTTTAGATAATATAAATACTATTAACACTTTGACTGCCATGTCACTATGTATTACAGATAATATACATATATAACAAAATATTGTGAAAGTAATATATAAGATTTGTTAGGAATGAAAATACTAACTAATAAAATTTGTAATAGGAGGTGGTTAACGTGTTAAAATAACTATTTCAAGCGATGTCATTAAATAGAACATGTTTAAAAAAAATTTATACAGATTTTGATTACAGGGTGGCGGTTGTTGGTAACGTTGATGCCGGAAAATCAACCCTTCTAGGTGTGTTAACACATGGGGAACTTGATAATGGTCGAGGTTTAGCACGTCAGAAATTATTTCGTCACAAGCATGAAGCTGAAACTGGACGTACTAGTTCAGTTGGGAATGATATTCTTGGATTTGATAGCGTTGGTAGGGTAACAATATTAATAAACATATTACTTCAGTATTATATCCTACATATGCATACATCCTACATTATATTCTACATCTTTTAAAGGTAATGTAGTAAATAAGCCTGAGCATGGTTCTCTGGATTGGGTTAAAATATGTGAGAAGTCATCAAAAGTTATTACATTCATTGATCTTGCTGGACATGAAAGATACTTAAAAACAACTGTTTTTGGAATGACAGGGCATGCTCCTGATTTTGGTAAGAATTTTTGAAAGTACTTAAAAACATATATGTTTCAATAAAAATATTATTTTTAGGTATGTTAATGGTTGGAGCAAATGCAGGCATTGTTGGAATGACAAAAGAACACCTTGGCTTAGCTTTAGCTTTATCAGTTCCAGTATTTGTTGTAGTTACGAAAATTGATATGTGCCCACCGAATATATTACAAGAAAATTTAAGGCTGTTGATAAGAATCTTGAAATCTCCAGGCTGTAGGAAAGTACCAGTTACAGTGAAAACACCAGATGATGTTGTTGTTAGTGCTACTAATTTTGTATCTGAACGGTGAGTTTTAATTTACATTATATTCTTTGAGGTGTACAAATATTAAAACTATCAATGTATTTACACAGGTTATGTCCTATTTTTCAAGTATCAAACGTATCAGGTGAAAATTTAAACCTTCTTAAAATGTTCTTAAACTTATTGACTGCAAGGATGACTAGTCATGACGATGAACCGGCTGAGTTTCAAATAGATGATACATATTCAGTACCTGTAAATATCATATACAATAGTAAACTTTGATTGCGAATAAAAATTATTAAAATTTTTGTTACATCCTTGTAGGGTGTCGGTACTGTAGTTTCTGGGACAACTTTGAAAGGTGTTATAAAATTAAATGATACTTTATTACTGGGACCTGATCCTTTGGGCCGCTTCATTCCAATCGCGGTAAAGAGTATACATAGAAAGCGAATGCCTGTTCGCGAAGTTAGAGGTGGTCAAACTGCTAGTTTTGCATTAAAAAAGATTAAGAGATCACAAATTAGAAAAGGTATGGTGATGGTCGCGCCTGCGTTAAACCCACAAGCTTGTTGGGAATTTGAAGGAGAAATTCTTGTACTACATCATCCTACAACAATAAGTTCTTGCTATCAAGCAATGGGTAATTTTTTTATCTTTTAATTTAAACCTTCATTGATATTTAGGTATTGAGGAAAATGAAACTATTTTCAGTACATTGTGGAAGTATAAGGCAAACAGCATCTATAATTTCAATGTCACAAGATTGTTTAAGAACTGGTGATAAGGCTTTAGTTCGTTTTAGATTTATAAAGCATCCTGAATATATAAAACCAGGACAGAGAATGGTATTTAGAGAAGGACGTACTAAAGCAGTAGGCAATGTTGTAAAACTTATTCCATATTCTAATACTACCGTTACGCAGGCATATAGAACAAATAAACCGAATAAAGCGTCTCAGAATCGACAGAATTCTTCATCTACGATTCAAGTACGTAATGAAGATAATTATATTCCATCTAAAATATATTAAATGCTTTTTCTTCTTCCTAATTGAATTGTGAATTTTTGTATTAGACATTAGATACGACAGAAACAAATTCTTCGTTTGAAGGACAGACATCGAAGCAAGAAAATTTAATTCAAAAACCTGCTAAAAGTCAGAATAAAAAAAGCAGAGGGCGAAGAGGAGGACGATCTCATAATACTGCAAACAGTATTATCCAACCTCTTTCAGAACAGAATCCTCCAACAAAATTATAAGTAATCTTTATGTACAAAATCCTTATAACGTGTATATACGTACACATATTTCACAGGTATAAATTGTTTTAAAATTCTCGGAAATTAATGATACTAATTTTTAAACGATCTTTACTAATATTTCTTAAAAGATTTCAAGGTAGATTTAAAAATTTAAACATTTCCAAACATCTTTAATTAATTTCCGAGATTTCTAAAACACTGTTTACATTAATTCATGTATTATTTTAGTAATTATTTATATTAAAACGTGTATAAAATTGAAAGTTTTATCTCATTATGGGGTCGCGTACATACAGTTAAGAAATGTGATTTCTATCTTATTATGTAGAAAAAAAAACCTGAACTATTATCTATAACGCACATTGTGCTTTGAACCCTATTAGAGTACAAATTGTCTTTCACACTTTGACTAAATTACTAAAAATTTAAAGATGTTTTTGAAACGTATCAAGAAACATACGTTATATTATTCATAAAGTGTTTTATTTTTATAAGCAGGAGTGTATCTTAATAAAATAATATTGAGTAAATATAATCTGTATAAAAAATGTATATATTTGTTTTTTTTTACAACATTTATAGTCACAATTATGTTAGACTGAGAAATTATTCAAATAAAAGTTTGACAAACGTGTATCTTAAAAAGACCGCCATGAATTGAAATTTTTTCAATTCGATCCTAGCGCCATCTCTACAAAAATGGCTGAAACTACTCAACAAGTTACCGATTGATTTTCTTTTTTCGATCGGTAACTTGTTGAGTAGTTTCAGCCATTTTCGTAGAGATGGCGCTAGAATCGAATTGAAAAAATTTCAATTTATGGCGGTCATTTTGAAAGTCTATAAAAAGCATTCTTATCTACAATTGATCTCAATTTTATTTCTGGGTTATTTATTTAATGTTCGTAATTTCTTTTCTCAGTTATTTGTATATATAACATTCAGATTGGGTTGCATCAAACAAATTTGACATCGCTTAGAAATTAACATTTTTAAATGGAATTTTAAATATCATAAGGTGGAGGTTATGTTTACTAATAAACGCTAAAAAATGAGATGAGGAGTGATGGAGTCTGACGCAATGAGGACTGATCTATTTGTCCTCGATAACAGAAAAATAAGAACAAAATGAAAGATCATTGATCAGTATTCGTTCGCCGACTGTTTTTAACAACATATGTAGTTAAACATTTAAAAAAATTGTTACTAAAATCAAAACGTTCATTGTACAGGTTACCTGTATACTGAAATAGTAATTAAGAAATAGTTTAATTAGACTGTTGCTAGTAATATTTCTTTTAATTTTGCAAAACTATACACAGTGATTACAACAAATAACATTTTGTAATTATACAAGATAAATACATTATTGCTATTGATATATTACTTTGAAAAATGCCGGATATTAAAGTTACTCCTTTGGGAGCTGGCCAAGATGTTGGAAGAAGTTGCATTCTGGTTTCAATGGGTGGAAAGAATATCATGTTAGATTGTGGTATGCACATGGGTTTCAATGATGAAAGACGATTCCCAGATTTCTCATACATAGTTCCAGAAGGTCCAGCCACCAATCATATTGATTGTGTGATTATTTCACATTTTCATTTAGATCATTGTGGTGCTTTACCATATTTTACAGAAATGGTAAATATATTTAAAAAAAAAAAGACGAATTACAGCCTTAAACATATTTGTATAAATGACTTTATATTCAGGTAGGTTATACTGGTCCAATTTATATGACACATCCAACAAAAGCTATTGCTCCAATATTGCTTGAAGATATGAGGAAAGTTGCAGTGGAGCGTAAGGGAGAAAGCAATTTCTTCACTTCACAAATGATAAAAGATTGTATGAAAAAAGTTATAGCTGTTACATTGCATCAGTCTGTAATGGTTGACTCAGAACTAGAAATAAAAGCGTATTATGCAGGACATGTTCTTGGTGCTGCAATGTTTTGGGTTCGTGTTGGATCACAATCAATTGTATATACTGGTGACTACAATATGACTCCTGATAGACATTTAGGTGCTGCATGGATAGATAAATGCAGGCCAGATTTACTAATATCAGAATCGACATATGCAACAACTATCAGAGATTCAAAAAGATGCAGAGAAAGAGATTTCCTTAAAAAAGTATGTTTAAAGAATCAGGTGCATGTTATGTTCTATCTTCGACTTACATAATCATTTTTTCAGGTTCATGAATGTATAGACAGAGGTGGAAAAGTATTAATTCCTGTATTTGCTCTTGGACGTGCACAAGAACTTTGTATACTATTAGAAACATACTGGGAGCGAATGAATTTAAAAGTCCCTGTATATTTTGCTCTAGGATTAACTGAAAAAGCTAATAATTACTACAAAATGTTTATTACTTGGACCAATCAAAAAATTAAGAAAACTTTTGTACAACGTAATATGTTTGATTTTAAACACATAAAACCATTTGACAAATCATATATTGATAATCCTGGAGCTATGGTAGTGTTTGCTACTCCAGGAATGTTACATGCAGGACTGTCGTTACAGATTTTTAAAAAATGGGCTCCAAACGAAGCGAACATGGTTATTATGCCTGGATTCTGTGTTCAAGGTACTGTTGGACACAAAGTATTGAATGGTTCCAGAAGAATTGAATTTGAAAATCGACAAATCGTAGAAGTTAAAATGGCAGTAGAGTATATGTCTTTCTCTGCGCATGCTGATGCCAAAGGTATCATGCAATTAATACAGTACTGTGAACCGAAAAATGTTATGTTGGTGCATGGAGAATTTGCTAAAATGGAGTTCTTAAAAGAGAAAATAAAACAAGAGTTTGGAACCAATTGTTACAATCCTGCAAATGGAGAAACTTGTATTATCACAACCATTTCCAAAGTACCAGTCGATGCTTCTTTAGCATTGTTAAAAGCTGAAGCAAAAAGATATTCAGCTTTGCCACCAGATCCTAAAAGACGAAGATTACTTCACAGTATTTTAATGTTACGAGAAGACGGAGCGTGCCTCGTGGATGCTGATGAGGTAATTATTATATTCTATTCTATTTAGTTAATATATAAATAATCATAAATTTTTTTCTTTTAAGGTGACAAAAGCAGCAGGTATAACAAAACACGTTGTACGTTTTACATCTACCGTTCAAGTAAGGGATCCCGGTCCAGCACAATCGACAACCTTAAAATTATTACAACCATTGAAGGAAAGATTATCAGGTTGGACAGTTCAATTAACAGATGGATCAATATCTGTTGAATCTGTTTTAGTAAAAGTAGAAGGTGATGAAGATGATCAAAAAAGTGTATATGTTTCATGGACAAATCAGGATGAAGATTTAGGTAGTTACATTCTAGGATTTTTACAAACTATGTTGAATTAAGTAACAATATTATTACTTACATTAAGAACATAAACGATAAGATAACTATTAAATAACATGCTTACAACCTGTGATAGTGCTGCAGTAGATATATACATATTATTTTTATAACAAGTAAAAAGAGTAATGTCGTTAACTTTTGTTTATATGTAAATTTAAAAAAGAAACAAATTGTAAATTTCCTCAAAACATACAATAAATATTAAAATATATGATTTGCTTTTTTTTTTGAAGTTTTTACAGAGCTTTTACTAGAACTACCGACGTTTGATGCACAATTATTTTTAACTTGAAAATAATGTAGAAAATTAAATAGATAATTTAATATATATATGTATACATCCATCCTTTATCTCGACAATAGCCAGCATACATTTCAATAAAACTATCTACATAAAATGTTTCTTCATTAATTACATTAATAGAAAAAAAACTGAAAATAAACCTTGAATACCTGTATTTATCATGTCTAATAAAAAAAACTTTATTTTTCTGAAAGCATCAGATTAAAGCACGACATCAGATTGATTTGCTACAATTACAAATTATTATTTAAACTTATACATTATCTAACGTCAAATAAAACAATAAACTTTTAATCAACTATTTGTAATTATTTAAATGTAAAATATAAGTACAGCATTTAGCATAATATTTGTGCAAAATAAACGAAATAATTATACTTCACGAACCAAGTATTTAATACGCTATAAATAGAGTATTGTTACTTTTCTCAACATGATGTAACATAACATTTCGATAAAAATTATAATTCATCTATAAAATAAACTAACATAAAAACTTTAATAAACGCTCTTTTAAATGCCCCAATAAGATTTAAATTAATCTATTCCATGATTTTCAAATTTCCTGTATAAAGATCATTTAAACCATAATTCTATTAATATAGCTTATTTACTTTATTATATTTTAACCCATTCAAATGTATTCCTGAACAGATTTTCTTACATTTGCTATAGTTGTGCATGATTAGTCTTCATCGTATTTTGTAAAAAGAATTTGTTCGTAAATTGAAAGTTGCTCTTAAAAGCAGTCTTGAACACACTATTATTTTTCATACACGTGATCACATGAACACGATTATTTATTGCACATTAATTCATTAACGATTTCAGCTTTGTATACAAATGCTTTAACAATATGAAAATTGTCTAAAACTCTGGTGTTTGCTACTCCATAAAAAAAGAAAAAGAAAAATGGACAATAAAAGTACCTATTTTATCATTTGTAGTTTAAAGTATCGTGCGTTTTGTTAAACGTAATATATACGTAGATTTTACTGTATAAATGATACAATATATCTATAATAAATTTCAGATAAACCGCTACGAAGACTGAGAAAATCTATTTATGCTTTATGTAACAAAAATAATGTTCAAACAATATTGTTATATTGCAATCTACAAAACACAGTTGCAGCAATTCTTAAATTATATATTTCTTTGTGTTCATCACTTGTGCAATTATGACAAACACCAGGTTCATTATTTCTTAGTGTCTAGCTACAAAAGTTTCGTTATTTATATTTTTTTTTCTTTCACATAATAAAATATGATACTCTTTTTTATAAGAAACATAACATTTCATCAGAATATTAGTCTTCTCGATAGCAAAGTTTACCATGTTGCTTATAGTGTTGGAGTATGTGTAATTTTACTTCTATTTCCTTTACCAACTATCTGATTTTGCACTGTATTAACGCAGCTTGCCCTTTGAAGTTATTTTTTTCCTGAACCACCCTGAAAAAATCATTAAATGGATTTACTATTGTGTTCAATTTTTGGAAGAAGCTAGATAAATAAAAATAGTTCTTTCTTTAATAGCTATTCCATCAGATACAAAATAAAAGAATCAACTTTCTTAGCTAACTAATTGTCAGTTGCAATTTTAATTATTCATATAAACCTTTCACTTTATTAAAAAAATATATTTAAATGTATCTGTTGGAAGAAGAATTAGAAGTACATACTGAATTGATTTCTTGCGTGCTAATTTATACTAATTGATTACATTACCAAATATAGCTTTCATTAAATATATTTTTAATATAACAAAAACAAATAAATAAACATACATAATGTTAATACCACGTTTCAAATAGAATCCATCACCATACATAAAGCAATGTTAAAAACTCTATGTTAGTAAAATATTAATCTTACATAGGAGGGTTACATAAATGCACATGTATTATGGCAAGCAAAAAAACATAAATAAAATAAAAAGTGTATTAAATCAATAATATTCATGCTGTTTGAATTATAAGATCATTCTACTTACTTAATGTAAACATAATTGCAATTAAACTAATATCATTTAACTATTCTGTTTCATTACTGTAATATCATAAAATATAAATTCAACAGCATAAACTTAATGATATAGCAGGACAAAATAAAATACAATTTGTTACAGAAGCATATTTCTTACTAATATTGTGGCTGCTAAAAAAATATATTAAGTTATATTCAACAATATGTGTAATCTGTAAAAAAAATTAATTAA
The DNA here is from genome assembly GCF_051020975.1 of Osmia lignaria lignaria. Taxonomy (NCBI): domain Eukaryota; kingdom Metazoa; phylum Arthropoda; class Insecta; order Hymenoptera; family Megachilidae; genus Osmia; species Osmia lignaria. Next base: position 10,950,461 of record NC_135043.1, read on the forward strand.
ACAATAAGAGCAAAAGCGATGCAAATTTATAGTAATGAAAAAAAAAAAAATAATAAAATAAAAAAAAGGAAAATCAATGATGATGCTGTCGTGAAAAAGTATTAATAATTTAAATCAACAAAAGAACTGTGTAATCATTTTAATAGAGCAAACAAAATTTTTCCATAGTGTGCCCTTTACCCCAGTGTTTGTGTTTTAAAAATTTAATCCATATATAGCTATGCATACTCTTTGATACCCATCATCTTCACATAGCTCCTTTCCACACTGGCAATGTTATATATTTTGTTCCTCTTTGTCAAACTGTTTCTATAACTATACAAAGAATACTGTGTGTTTCTATAAGTGAATAATTAACATATAAATAAACAAAATTATTAGCTCCCTTACTATCTATACGTTATAGATGTATTTTAAAATAAAGCTGCAATCAATACATTTCTGTAATTTTACATATGTTGACAAAATAATAATTTAAAGGTTTCACAGTTACATGAAACATAGCGTAATTAAGAATAAAACTATATAAAATTGATTTCCTTTAGCATATGTGCTAGGACAGTCAAAATGCATTATGATAATCAAATAAAGCTAACATGATCTAAACATTGTGCAACATTTCTGGGGACACACACATTTTAACAGCTTATAACTTAAAACAACTTACAATAGAAAATTGATAAACATAATTTTGTTTTAAGTTGGGAAACTTGTAAAATAAAATATGTATAAGTGCAATGTAAACAAGACTACGTCTTGTAATTAAAATTTTCTTGATCTGATATGAACATATTCTCTACGATTTAAATGAATCCATTACTAATCTTCAAACTTTTACAATATGTTTTGAAACATTAACCAGATATTATTGTAAATATTCAATATACCATATTTAGTAATTCTCTTATAATTTCCAGTAACTGTTTAAAAAATTATACTATTTGTAAGCAAATAATAAAATAGTGCTCATTAAAATAAGAATGTAACATTTTAATACTACGAAAAATAATGTGTGCAACGTAAATTAATATTTTAAAATAAACCATTGTATTAAAACCTGGCATAAACTGCTAGCAGCAGTCTACCATCAACCCTTTTCAAAAGAAGAAAAAGTTCCAGAATCTCATATTTTGTTTTGCATACCTGCGAATCTGCGCCCTTTTGCCATGGGTTTCTTAGTGGACTGTCGGAACAATCAAAATAACAAAATTGTTATTCATTGTTATATTATAAGCGTTTATACGTCAAAGTAAATTTTTCATATTAATCGTAGAATCATGACGAGCCACTGTTGCATTTCAGTAACAATTGTACTTAATAAAATGTTCAATATTCTTTCTTTCTATGAAACAAACACTGGGAGAAAGGGATAAATATGTTATTAGAATTTGCATCGAGCTTTTCCAAATAAAATTGTGTGAAAAATTATTTCTTCCTTTAAAGAATAAAATTGCGAATACAAAATTGCATGCTTCCTGCAATACATACACTATTAAAATATTTGTTGTTAAAAATAAACTGAAGTAAACTAAAATACATATACAGTATATGTATAATATGCTGTATATAACATACTTTAGCCATGTCAAATATGGCTTACAACTTATTAAATATCATAACCATCGTTCACTTTTTATTTTTGCATCAATTCTATAAATAAATTCGTGATATAAATAATATAAAATAGTACAAAAGTTTTGCAAGTACTTTCTACAATGGATTTCATTTTTAATTAAAAAATTATCAAATAATTTGAAGCCATTATACGAATAAATACAAATGGTAGTTGAATGAACAGCCACAGACAGCCACAATAAATAATAAAATATCCAACACAAGTCTACTATAAAATACTCTTTCAAAATATAAACTACTCAAATAGTATTCTGTAATAATGCAATAAAATACAAACGACTCAGAATTATCACAAGGAATTAATGTACAAATTGTAAAATGATGCTCTAAAGATACATATTATTCAATTTAAGTAACAAAATTATCATATTTGTAATTTTGCTACAATTACAAATTATAATAATTCTGTTAAAACAACATTCTTTGTGATACTGAGTCCAACTAAAAATACCTCCTATTTTAATAACTAACTGAAATGCACCTATATAGAAATAGAGCCTGTAATTGTTCCTTTTTCACAATTTTGAAGTTTACCTTCCTTTTTTTCTTGTGCTTTTTATGCTGCTGGCTCATCAACGGATTCCAGCTAGGCTGTGTGTTGTGATCTGTCGTATGACAAGATTTGAAGGAGTGTTTTGTAGTAAAGGGGCTGTTGTCAATTTCTTGAAACTGAACCAAATTGATGGGCTTGATAATGGAACAATTTGTGAACTCTGTATTCTTGAAATGAATATTTTCTAATGCAGCTATCAAATTTTGTGCTGCTAATGGGTGCTGTATTTTAGAGATTGATATATTATATCAAGCGACGACAATTTATCAAACTTTTGATCAGAGAATTATGGAAAAATTTGTAAAATTGTCGTTGTAAAAATGGTTTTAAAATCAACAGATAGACAACAATTAAATTGTTCATACATAGTCGTTCCATAAAAATGTTATCTTTTGATACTTTATTAAAGCGAGTCACATATATTTCTTAATTTCAAAATAATATATGCTAAATAAAATGTGAAACCAATAATAGCACATCTAAAGTTACGTATACTATAAAATTGGGGGAAAAAAAAAACAGAACAGAACCAAGTAGTCATCGAACTTTTAAGTAAGACTGAGCTTTTCTGTTGTTAATATTAAAAAAATATAATATAATAGATGTAACTTATATGAAATCTACTTATTATGCATTCTCAATTTATTAATTTTATTACTCATATTATGTATTTAATAAATATAACGACTTTTATATAGATAATACTGTGTAAAAGACAATTAACTAACAAATTCATATTCTGTACTATTAAAAAAAAAAGTAGTCCATTAAAAAGTTTCTTTTTTTTATATACAGCAGTATTTACTTTACTAAAATACCTTTTACAAAATAATACCTATATATGAAATTTTTTTATCATATTATTAATACATTTAGTAAAGTATTAATAAAACGCAATGAATTTCTGTTAGTAATTACTTGCAACAAATTAATTATAAGTAATACCTTAAGTCAAAATTTTGCAATATTATGTAGTTTTTCACATTTTCGCATTATAGTTATAACTTTTTGTAATAGAAGCTTGGTAATTCTTTTATATAAAAGGCACTGGACAAAAATTAATTAGAACACTTATAAAACATTAGAATCAATGTATACTAACCTCAGAATTAGAACACTCGGAAGTTGGCGGCCCATTTAACACTGATTGTTCTGGATTGCTACAACTCCCTCGAACTTCGCTCTAAAATTAAAACAGTTTAATTTACTTAAAATATTATTCTGCTTTACATTCCTTTCATTTAAAACTATATACATAGTACTTCTATAATAGTAATGTATATTTTATACCTTAATTTGTGACATTTTTTGGTGAAGTTGTGTAACTACAGAACGTAACTTATCTAATTCCGCATCTACTGCTGCTCTTTTATTACATTCTATTTGAAGTTCTTCTGATAATCGTGCTTTTTCCTGCGATAAATATAATTTACAAATAGTACATAACATTTGTTATATTCAAGAGAATTTTGATATTCTTACTTACCTCTTGAAGTTTTTCCAGTGCAGCTAGATCATGAGTATTTATTTCATTCGGAAATAATGGCGGTGCAGATCTAAGTGCCAGTAATTGGGTATTGGTTTGTTCTTTAACAGATTCAGCCTCTTTTAACCTAGTTTCCAATTCTACTATTTTGGCTTGTAACTATATACACATTAATAAATTTTGTACTTATCTCTTCAACATGCCGAATGAAAATTTGTATGAAGTTTATTTCAATTTACCTTTTCATTTATATTTGATTTATTCATGAGTTCGTTTAACTCAAGCCTAAGACTTGCAACTTCATTTTCTTTTTGCCGAAGCTGGGACTCCCATCTCGTTTCTTCCGATTCTACATGACTTTGAAGTTTATTAAGCATACCTTCCTGTAAATATGTATATTTCAAATAAACATACCTGTCAAATTGAAATTTAATTGGAGACTTTACTAATGAATATAAAACTTACTGTATCGTCAATAATTTGTTTATAATGTGAAACCAAGTCTTGTAAATTTTTGTTTTGTTTTTCGAACTCCGAGGGTGTATCAACTATATTCTTCTTCTTTAAGTCTATTAAAACTGTGTTTACTCTTTCTTCAAAAACTTTAAGCCACTGATCGTAGGATTTTTCGGATACTTTTATTTCCGGGAATATCCTTTGTAATAAAGCCTTTGTAAATTCTTCTTGTTGTGATTTCACCTTTTTTGTAACTTCCTAAAAATAAAAATATTAACATTAATATTTCACTTAAAAAAGGGAACATTTAATGTAAGTTAAAAATTTAAGTTCATTACAGTTTATATGTAATATGGAAAATAAGGAAAGAGTAGTAAGAAATTTTGAAAAGAGAAATAAACGGATAAAATCGAGACTTACATCAACGTTCTTGCCATTATTAGATTTAACGCGCGATTCAGCAGCAGAAAGAGCTTCCATCACTTTCCAATTTTTCATACGCAACTCCTGTTCCAACCATAAAAAAAAGGGATCAGTATGGTATAATTTGATAGAAAAATATTTTAGTACAAATAAACGATAATGCGTAGAAAATGATTTTCAAAAAGTGGCAAAGTGATGGAAGCAATCATTCGATTATAAGAATGATTTTCAGCTTTACAACTGTTTTGTTTTACCCGTGAACGTTATAACTTACATTATTTTTAGACCTTTGTGCTTCTAAATCATCATTTAAGCGAACAGCAAGACGACGTTGGTTGTTTACATCGCTTCGTAATGCATCAACCTGAGCAGTCAATTGACTAAGTTCTGTCTCTTTATGTGTTAATTCTTTTTTTAAGGCGTCTAACTGACTCTCTTTTTGGGCCAACCTTCAAACATATTTATCTATATAGTTAAATGTTAAATTATATATTTTGTAAGTTTATATATGTACATATGTGTATACGTACAAATTGGTTTGTTCTACAAGCTGAACATTCTTTTGAACATTATCATCGATTCCATTTTCTCGGCCTTCTGCAGCTGGTCGTTCAGTTGTTGCCGCCAGTTGAGAAGCCAATGATTCGTTTTCTTCTTGCAATTGTTTAAGTTGTTTTTGTAGATCAGTGAAAGTCGATAACTGAAAAACCAATGCATGTACTTCAAGGAAAATGTTATTTATAGTTATTTCTTAAGATGTAAAGTACCTGCATTGAAAGTTTATCATTTTCTTCTTGCAACCGTGTAATTTGTAACTGTGTTTCGCTTAATTTTTTATCATTACATTGTAACCTGTTTATTTCAGCTTTTAACATTTTTATTTCGTTTGTTGCCTCATTTGAAATTCTAAGTTCTGCGCGATTCTTCTCTAGCTCGATTTCTTTTTGTTTCAATTCTTCTTGTAATTTCTGCACATCAGATTTATAAGTATTAGCTTTCTCCTGTGCTTTCTTTAGATTTTCTATTGCCTTTTCAAATTCGACTTTAAGCGTATCAAGTTTCTTTTGTGTCGCATGCAACTGCGCCTCCAATTTAGCTGTATTTTCTGTTGACTGATTAAACTCTACTCGTATATTATTAAGTTTCTCCTCAGATTTTTTCAACTCATCTTCTTTATTAACCAGTGTCATTTTAAGAGCTGTAATTTCAGCTGCTTCAGATTTCGCTTCATTCATGGAAACGGACAATTCAGATTTTAATTTCACTAAATCAGACTGAGCTTTACTTAGTTCTGCCTTTAATGCTGCAACATTGTTAGCTTCTGATTTTACAGCATTTAATTCACTTTGCAATGAGTTTACTTGTTTCTGAAGCTCTTGTTCATGACGATGAGCATTTTTCAATCTATGATCTAGATCAGCATGAGCGCGATGTGATTCCTAGATAAATAATTACAAATGAGTAAGTTCTTAATAAAAATCAAAATATTTATAAATACTACTTCTCACCTCAAGCTGTCTAGCCATATCTTGCAATCTGTCATCGGAGTCTTTAAAATGTTGTAACTGCCCTTCTGAGTGCATTAATTGGTTTTGCATGAGTCCTAATTGTTGTTGTAACAAATCGATTTCACCTGTTGTATTTTCACAAGTTTCTTGTAACTCACTTTGCAGATTTTGTACGTCAACATGTTTCTGAGCTAATTGTGCTTTCAAAGCATTCTCATTTTCACGCATTTGTGCAAATTGAATTTCCATATTTTTGCGCTGTGTTATCAATTCTTGTTGAAGATGACCTTGAGTTTGTCCCTGATCCTCCTGCATTTTATGAATGATCGCAGCATTTTCATTTACTTTAGTTTGCAACTGTTCGATCTGTCTAGTAAATCCTTGCTTTTCGGCGGCATGACTTTCTAAAATGTGTTGCATCCGTGTATGTAAAGTTTGAGTCTCCGTTACTTTTGCATTTAAAGCTTCTTCTAGTTGCCTCACATTAGCCGATAATCTAGATCTCTCAGAATTAAGTTCAACACGTAATTCTTTTAGTTTGATTTGAAATGCGATATTTGCTTCGTGCTCATCGGCTAAAGCTTTTTCCTTCTCTGCCAATTGTTTCTTTAATTTAATCACCGGATCTGCACGACCTTCTGTCCATTCCGAGTGTTCTGATGGATTATCCATTTGTTTATTTAAAAGTTGATCAATGAGAATTTGTATTTCAGAACGGCTAAGTTCAGCTTTTTGAACCAAAGGCATCAAAAGAGACACATTAACAGCATCTCTATCTCCACCTAAAATAAAAAATATTATCTAAAATGAATGAATCTTACATGAGTAAATAGATAATAAGAATTATTTATTAAAATAATTCATAATAATTATAAATATTCTAATGAAATATTAGTACATTATAGTACTTTTATATTGTAATTATCTCGTGTTTCATTTTTATATCAATTTATTATAATGTAAATACTAATTGACACTAATAAACTAATAATGCTTCTTAACAAATATATACTAAATATGTTATATTATTCCTCATATGGGAATGACCTTGATAGTAACTGTACGGACAATGACCTGTAAAAAGAGAAGGGGAATTGACCCTACCTCAACTGCATTCCAAAGCACTTTAGAAGAGAATCTGTTTTGCTCAAGGTAGATTCCTGGTAAAGCTTAAGCATATTTAATCAATTTCAAATGTTGTTCAATTCCAATACATATCAAACTGTTATAAACTAATAAATTACATTTGTCTTAAATTACTCTTTTAACAAATATCAATATTTTTAATCGATAATTTAATTTCACATGTATAAGTATTACAATTATTACTAAGGTATTAAATAATATTCTCAAAAAAGAAAAAAATGTACTCTGCTTTACATAATATAAATCAAGAATCAATAATACATTAATACAGGATCTTTATAATAATAATATTCAACTGTACATTTGCATAATACATTATTAAATTCGTAAACAAAATAATTAATATATTAACTTACCAATTTGTGCTAAAATGTCATTCTTCTTCTTTGACTTTTTAGATTCTTTAGCAGGAGGTTGAGCAGAAAGTACAATTGTTTCTTTTACAACCTCCTTCACCTCTTTAACTGGTGTTTCTTTCTGTTCTTTAACATCTTTTGTTTCTTTTATAGAATCCTTATTAACTGATTGCCCATTAATATTTGCAGTTGCTTCCTTTTTTTCTTCTTTAACATTTTCATCCTTTTTCTTTGCAGAATCCTTCACACTTTTCTTTGATTTTGTTGGAGTTTCCTTTGGAGATTTATTCGCAACTGGCTCAGATTGACCAATTTGGTGTAAATTTTCTTTCTATTAAAAACAAAAGATATTGAAATAAATACATTAAGAATTTAATTAATAAATTTTTAAGTTCAGTAATTTTAAAAATTAAATACACAAAACTTAATTCTGTATTAAATTATTTGTCAATAAAATTATATAAATAATGTAGATAC